>NC_140997.1:34752239-35180500 GCF_052327205.1 Somniosus microcephalus
GGGAAGAGAGAGCGCGACTGGGGGGGAAGAGAAAGCGTGACTGGGGGGAAGAGAGAGCGCGACTGGGGGGGAAGAGAGAGCGCGACTGGGGGAAGAGAGAGCGCGACGGGGGGGAAGAGAGAGAGCGACTGGGGGGAAGAGAGAGAGCGACTGGGGGGAAGAGAGAGAGCGACTGGGGGAAGAGAGAGAGTGACTGGGGGGAAGAGGGGGAAAGAAGAGGGGGAAGAGGGGGGGAAGGGGAGGGGAGAGGGGAGGGGGAAGGGGAGGGGGGAGGGGAGGGGGGAGGGGAGGGGAGGGAGGAGGGGGAGGGGGAGGAGGGGGGAGGGGGAGAGGGAGGGGGAGGAGGGGGGAGGGGGCGAGGAGGCGGGGGGAGGGGAGGGAGGGGAGAGGGAGCAGGGGGGAGGGGAGGGAGGGGAGAGGGAGCGGCGGAGGGGAGGGGGAAGGGGGAGGGGAGGGGTGGGGGAAGGGGGAGGGGAGGGGGAGGGAGGGGGGAGGGGGAGAGTCCCCGTGCCCCGCCCCCCGATCTCCCGAGGCTCCCCCCCCGATCTCCCGAGCCCCACCCCCCCCGATCTCCCGAGGCTCGCCCCCCCCCCCGAGGCTCGCCCCCACCCCCCCGATCTCCGAGGCTCGCCCCCCCGATCTCCCGAGGCTCGCCCCCCCGATCTCCCGAGGCTCGCCCCCCCCTCCGAGGCTCGCCCCCCCCGATCTCCGAGGCTCGCCCCCCCCGATCTCCGAGGCTTGCCCCCCCCGATCTCCGAGGCTCGCCCCCCCCGATCTCCCGAGGCTCGCCCCCCCCGATCTCCCGAGGCTCGCCCCCTCCCCCCGATCTCCAGAGGCTCACCCCCCCCGATCTCCCGAGGCTCGCCCCCCCCCGATCTCCCGAGGCTCGGCCCCCCCCGATCTCCCGTGGCTCGCCCCCCCCCGATCTCCCGAGGCTCGCCCCACCCCCCCCGATCTCCCGAGGCTCGCCCCCTGCCCCCCCCGATCTCCCGAGGCTCGCCCCCCCCCCCGATCTCCGGAGGCCCGATCTCTGGAGCCCCGCCCCCCACCCGAGCCGGCTTCAAGAGCAGAGAGACCCCGCCCCCCCACCCGAGCTGGCTTCAAGAGCAGAGAGAGAGACCCCACCCCCCACCCGAGCCGGCTTCAAGAGCAGAGAGAGAGACCCCGCCCCCCGCCCGAGCAGGCTTCAAGAGCAGAGAGAGAGAGAGACGCCGCCGCACAACCTACCGCGTGAGGCCGGGCCGGACTCAAGTCGCGCGCGCTGACTCCTGCCCCACCCGCCTTTACTAAGATGGCGGCGGTAGCGGCGCTCGGCTGAGGCCCGCCCCTCCAGCCTTCACAAAGATGGCGGCGATCGGGGGCCGCTTGTTGACTGGGGCCGGGAGGTGCCTAGCTCGGGCGTGGGTGCGGAGGAGAGTCCAAGGCTTCGAGGCCTACCTGGAAAAACGGGGAAAGGTAGGAAAATTAATGAGATTAGATAAAAGATTTAGAAAGTAATTAACTTTTTAAAAAAACAATATGTGTTTTAAAAGCAACGTTTTTTTTAAAGACGCAGAAAGCGGGAAAAAGAAAGGAAAAGTTTGGAATCAAGATGGCGGCGACTCACCTTGGTTCAGAACGATAAGGCCCACCCACACACGCACCGATTGGTCGACCGTCAGGTCACCAAAGCGTAGGATTGGTCAATTGTCCCGTCACTCGACTGTAGGAGGGCTCGGCCGCACGCGCCAGGAACCCGGCGTACGATTGGTCGACCTCGAGGTCACTCTATCGCTAATGAGCGCATAATGAGATGCTAATGAGCGGAATGTTGAACGTTTTTTGGATACCGCGGGCGCGATTTTTGTCCAGCCGAAATGTAAATATGCTTACGACCGTTTTGGAACGGTAAGCTTTCTTTTGACGTAACGCACGCGTAGGCACGCTCTATAACTTTCGAGCGCATAGCCGGACAGACGCACACCGGAGGACAGACAGACAGACAGACAGACAGACAGATCGATCCGTTTATATATATAGATTCCAGTTTGACAGACTGGGGAGGACCAGGAGACATGAGTTTAAACTACAGAAGTGTAGGAATAGGTTCGAAGGAGCAGCTGGCCTTTCCTTGCCTGCCATTTTCGTATGACGAAGCCAAAATTTTAACTGAAAAAATGGTCAAAAGTACACCTTATATATTTCTTCCCCTTCATAATCTTTCATACGTTACAGTCACATTTCTTTATCTTATTCTGGAGCTACAATGAAACTGACTTTACTTCTTTGTATTTCAGGGTGTGAGTGAATAGCAAGATGTAGGATCAACAAGAGATAGACTGGTGGCCTTAGGTTATCAAATGAATGCAGCAGTGCAGTCTGGCTGTGCGTTCAATCCCCAGTGAACTGCAATTTTGTTTTGCCTAGAATAAGTTCTTTACAAAGAAAGTTGTTTGTCCAGAATATTTTTCAGTGACCAAAGGACAGAAATCATTTTTGAAACATAATTCAAAGCGCATGCAACATTGACAATAGAATCCCTGAAATAGAAAAGGTAAAAAATGGAAAAACGAACTTAATAAATTAAGCTTGGGAATGTTTGTAATACAAATAACGCAATTCAGTAGTTCATTTGATCAATTCTATAGACCTCGGCATAATATATAAGTATTTTTTAGATAGGATTTAAGGGTTAATTTAGAAATTAGAACCACCTAAATATCAACTTCAACCTAGCAATTTGGTATAAATTCTATATTCTTTAGGTTTGTTTTTGTTTTCACTAATTAGGTTCAAAGTGAAACTAGTTTTTCTTTCAATACCATTCCCAGTGGGTAATTCCAGTGTAAAACCATCCATTTTAAGAATGCGGTGATCGGTAAAACCGTAAAGTTATCTACAGACCTCCTGACAGCAATGATGTAGTAGCAGGGCGCATAAATCCAGAAATCAGAAAAGCCTGTAGCAAAGGCAAAGTGGCTCTTAATAGGAGATTTCAATTTTAACATAGATTGGGAGATGCAAAGCAGCTCAAATTGTTAAGGCAGTGTATTTCTAGAGTTTATCCAGGACAGTTTTCTGAAATATTGACCCAAAATTTGCTGGAACAGGGCATCTTACGGTGTGCCCCGTTAGTCAGAGCTCAGCTTGAAAAGGTTTCTGATGAAAATTGCTGGAAGTGCAAGCTGATAATGAGGAAAACAGGGCTTCTGGGACCTTGGTGAATGACGGAACCAACGTCTGTCTCCTAACCATTGAGATTTAAGAATAGATAAAGAAACAGAGGAACAACGAAAAAGGAAATAGGGTGAATTAGAATCAAATTAGGCATAGAAAGTGAAATAAAGAGGGGAAAAAGATTGGATTAAGAGGGAGGGAAAAAAAGAGATATTTAAAAAAAAGTTACATTTAAAATTTTTAAATCTCTAAGGACAATTTACTATCTGCAGGAATGTGACTCCACAGTTTCAATTGTTCCCTTTCTGGGCCGGAGAAGAAAAGTGGCATTGCAGGAACATAAATTCTGTCAGTAAAAGGATCTGCAGCAAGTTTAATGCATATTTACTCCGCAGATGCAGCAATTTCTTGATCCTCACGTGGAGGTTGACAGCAAGCTGTCGTTTTTGCAAGGCTAATGGTAGAAAAGTGCAAATCCTCCAGGAATGTTGCGGCCATTCATAACTCACAGGCTTTCGCTTCCTCTCCACAAATTGCTGGACAATTTACACACAAATAACAGCGAGCGCAGTAAACTCACCATTATTGTCCCAGCAAATTCTGGGCCAATACGCATCGGAGCAATGGGAGGCTTTCAGAAGGGAGATTGAGATCATACAATGGCAACATGTTCCCGTAAAGGTCAAGGGTGGTTCCAAAAACCACAGGGAACCTTGGATGTCAGGGGATATACGAGAATGGATTAGGAAAAAAAGGAGGGCTTTTGGTAGATACAAAAGGCTAAAGACGGAGGAAGCCCTAGAGGAGTACAAAAAGTGCAGGGGGATACTTAAAAAAGAAATTAGGAGATCAAGGCGGGGCCATGAAATAACACTGGCGAGCAAAATAAAGGAAAATCCGAAGATGTTTTATAAGTATATTAAGGGTAAGAGGATAACTAGGGAAAAAATAGGGCCCATTAGGGACAAAAGTGGCAATCTGTGTGTGGAGCCGGAAGATGTAGGAGGGGTTCTAAATGAATTTTTTGCATCTGTTTTCACTATGGAGAAGGACGATGTAGACATAGAAATAGGGCGGGGGGACTGTGATATGCTCGAACATATTAACATCGAGAGGGAGGAGGTATTGGCGGTTTTAGCTGGCCTAAAAATGGATAAATCCCCAGGCCCGGATGAAATGTATCCCAGGCTGCTGTGTGAGGCAAAGGAGGAGATTGCGGGGGCTCTAACACATATATTCAGGACCTCTCTGGCCACAGGGGATGTGCCAGAGGACTGGAGAACCGCTAATGTAGCACCATTATTCAAGAAGGGTAGTAGGGAAAAACCGGGGAACTACAGGCCAGTGAGCCTAACATCAGTGGTAGGAAAATTATTGGAAAAAATCCTGAGGGACAAAATTTGTCTCCACTTGGAGAGGCAAGGATTAATCAGGGATAGTCAACATGGCTTTGTCAAGGGAAGATCATGTCTGACTAATTTGATTGAATTTTTTGAGGGAGTGACTAGGTGTGTGGATGAGGGTAACGCAGTGGATGTGGTATACATGGATTTCAGTAAGGCCTTCGATAAAGTCCCGCACAGGAGACTGGTCAAGAAGGTAAGAGCCCATGGAATCCAGGGTGCCTTGGCACATTGGATACAAAACTGGCTTAGTGGCAGAAGGCAGAGGGTGATGGTCGAAGGTTGTTTTTGTGACTGGAAGCCTGTGGCCAGTGGGGTACCACAGGGATCGGTGCTGGGTCCCTTGCTGTTTGTGGTCTACATTAATGACTTGGATATGAATGTAAAGGGTATGATCAGTAAGTTCGCGGATGATACAAAAATTGGTAGGGTGGTAAATAGCGAGGAGGTAGCCTCAGTCTGCAGGACGATATAGATGGGTTGGTCAGATGGGCGGAACAGTGGCAAATGGAATTTAACCCGGAAAAGTGCGAGGTGATGCACTTTGGGGGGACTAACAAGGCAAAGGAATACACAATGAATGGAAAGACCCTAGGCAAGACGGAGGGTCAGAGGGATCTGGGTGTGCAAGTACACAGATCCCTGAAGGCGGCGGAACAGGTGGATAAGGTGGTAAAAAAGGCATATGGGATACTTGCCTTCATTAGCCGAGGCATTGAATATAAGAGCAAGGAGGTTATGATGGAGCTGTATAAAACACTGGTTAGGCCACAGCTGGAATACTGTGTGCAGTTCTGGTCGCCACACTACAGGAAGGATGTGATCGCGTTAGAGAGGGTGCAGAGGAGGTTCACCAGGATGTTACCAGGGCTGGAGCGCTTCGGCTATGAAGAGAGACTGGGCAGATTGGGTTTGTTTTCCTTGGAGCAGAGGAGGCTGAGGGGGGACATGATTGAGGTGTACAAAATTATGAGGGGCATAGATAGGATGGATGCTGAGGAGCTTTTTCCCTTAGTAGAGGGGTCAATAACTAGGGGGCATAGATTCAAGGTAAAGGGCGGGAGGTTTAGAGGGGATTTGAGAAAGAACTTTTTCACCCAGAGGGTGGTTGGAGTCTGGAACTCACTGCCTGAAAGGGTTGTGGAGGCAGAAACCCTCACAACATTTAAGAAGCATTTGGATGTGCACTTGAAATG
The DNA here is from genome assembly GCF_052327205.1 of Somniosus microcephalus. Classification (NCBI taxonomy): domain Eukaryota; kingdom Metazoa; phylum Chordata; class Chondrichthyes; order Squaliformes; family Somniosidae; genus Somniosus; species Somniosus microcephalus. Next base: position 34,757,995 of record NC_140997.1, read on the forward strand.
CCATAGCATACAAGGCTACGGGCCAAATGCTGGAATATGGGATTAGATTAGGCAGGGCTTGATGGCCGGCGCGGACACGATGGGCCGAAGGGCCTCTATCCGTGCTGTATTACTCTATGACTCTATATGACTCTAATATGTTTAAGAACTGACAAGCCTAGACTTAGAAATGAGTAACGAGCCAGAATTAATTAATAATCTGGAAGGGAACATCTTGCAAACAGTGACCATAATATGATAAAGTTTGGTAGTAAGTTTGGGAAGGAGAAAGATCACACATTAACTGAGGTTTTAAACTGAAGTAAGGTTGACCTCAAAGGGATGAGGCATAAGCTGAACACATTAAACTGAGCTGAGCTGTTCATAGGTAAACCTACAGAAAACAGTGGGAAATATTCAAAGAAGTAATAAGTACAATACAATACCAATACATGCCCCTAAGAACAAAAATTCCGCTTGTACAGTCAAGCATCTATGGTCAACGTATGAGGTAAGACATAATATGAATCTAAAGGAAGTAACTTATACAAACAAATGCCAAGGAAAGTGGTAATCCAGAGGCTTGGGAGAAATATAGAAAACACCAACGGCACACAAAGGAAATATGAAGGGCTGCAAAAAGGAAATAGAAAAAAAAATCTTGCAAGTAATAGAAACAGGGGGGAATTTTCTGGGGGCTCAGCAGGCGGGATCGGTGGCGGGTCAGGTGGGAAAGTGTTTTTTTTTGACAGCGGGTCGGTACCCCGCTGTCACCCTACCGCCACGCACCTTTGCCAAATGTCGGGTCTGTCAGCGCTGAGCAGACCCGACACACAGCGGCGGGGGAGGCAATTCAGGGCATTATGACCTTGTTAACAGAGGATTAACAACAATTTTGAGCTCACCTTTAGTACTTACCAGCTCGCCAATGGGGTCCACGCTGCTCTGGGATCGTGTCTGTTAAGCTGGGTGGGAGTTGAATGGCCATGGAATCATCTCATTACTTGACAACTTGAATGTGCTATAAAAGCTCCCATCTCACAGCTGTTCACTTTCCAAGCTCAGAAATTGTTGCTTACTGCATTTGGGAGACAGATTGAGCTTTATGCAGTTTGCAAGTGTTTGGAGCAAACTCTCTATCCAGTGTCACCTCATTGGAACAACCTCTCTCATCATTGACAGATCGCTTCTGTCATCTCAACCTCACCTGTCATCTATTCCATCAGCAGGAGGACGGTTTATACTCTCTCACCTTGGTCCTCAGAATCTGACCATGATCAGCCACAACACCAGCCTCACCAGGCACACCAGCAGCACCAACAACCACACCAACCATCTCTGCAATCACCTGATGCTGCACAGGACAGAGGGCATCAGCACCCGACCACATTGCTGCCCGGGACACCAGGGATGGCCTCACCATGGCCAGATTTACTTCACTTGGCTGCCACATGATGCACCAAGTTGGCACCACCCTACACCAACAACATAAAGCATCCCTGCAATGCTCAAGTCATTCCTTTCACACTCATCACCATTGCGGGGCGTACTGTTATGTCTCACCATTCATTGCAACTCACTAAGCCACCTATAGTGTTATAGAGTGTCATAGAGTCATATGGCACAGAAGGAGGCTGTGATAAATCCATGTAGTGAAACAAGTACTCGAAGAGGCGAGATATTAGAATTAGTCTGTATACTTTATTAACAACTGCGTAGCAAACATACAGGCCTGCATCCTGCATCCTGGCATTCCACCTTTGCTGACCTTGACAGGAAGCAACCCCCTGACCTTAGCTAGCAGCAGCACTAGCTACAGCACCACCTGGTGGATAACCTTAATCATAACATCCCAGATTACTATAGAGGCCATGTGCCAACTCTCTGTAGAGCAATCCAGTCAATCCCAGTCCCCCGCTCTATTCCCGCAGCCCTGCAGGTTTATTTCCCTCAAGTGCCTATCCAGTCTCCCCTTGAAAACATTGAGTGTCTCCACTTCCATCACTTCCGTCAGCAGCAAATTCCAGGTCCTCACCACTCGCTGCATAAAAAAGTTTTTCCTCACATCGCCCCTGTATCTCTTGCTCAAAACCTTAAATCTGTGTCCCCTAGTCCTTGTACCATCAACGAGTGGGAATGTTATTTTTATGGTACTTGTTTGGGCGATAGAGAACGGGAATTTTAAATGAGAGTTGAGAGGGGTGGAATAAGGTGAGATGCTTAAAGGAGGAGAAAGTGCTGAAGGAGTAGGGGGACAGATCAAGGTGTGATTTGGTGATGAGAGTCACACCGCCACCACGGCGGTCTGGCGGGGGACGTGGTGGAAGGTATAGCCAGGCGGGGAGGCTTCATTTAAAGGTAAGGTGTCATCACCTTTCAGGCAAGTTTCCCTCAGGGCCATGATGTTGTTGCAATCATCCACGATAAGCTCATGGATGGCAAGGGCCTTGTTCGCATGTGCATGGACATTCTGGAAGGAGATGTGGAGAGGGTCGGTGAAGGCTGACCCAGTGCCAGCATCCACAGGGTCTGTACTGGGGGGGATGAGTTGGATGGGGAGGAGATAGGCAAGATTAGCCCCCAGAGGTCATGCTGGGCGGGAAGGACGTCGGGAGAGTAGGATGGGACAGTTGGAGATCTTCTGGAGATCTTCCCCCCATGGCTTCCAAACTCATAATCCCCCAACCTCGCACAACCTGTTTCCACCTCCTTCCATAGATCCACAAACAGGATTTTCCCAGTAGACCCATCATTTCAGCCCGTTCTGGCTCCATGGAACTTATTCCTTCTGCTCATGACTCTATTTTTCTTCCTTGTCAAGTCTCTTCCGATCTACATCTGCAACTCTTCTGATACGCTCTGCCGTTTTAACCAATACCAGTTTGCTGGCCCTAACCATTTTCTTTTCACGATGGACATTCAGTCCTTCTACACCTCCATCCTTCACCAGGACGGTTTGCGGACCATCCGCTTCTTCCTTGAAAACCGGCCTAACCAAGGCCCATCCAACACCACCCTCCTCCCCCTGGCCGAACTTGTTCTCACATTGAACAACTTGTCCTTTAACTTGTCCGATCGCAGCCCTGCCTCCGATCTATCTTTTCTTTCCAGTTTTGAAGAAGGGTTCGACCCGAAACGTCAACTCAAATTTCTGTCCACGGATGTTGCCTGACCTGCTGAGTTTTTCCAGCATTTTCTGTTGTTATTTCGGATTTCCAACATCCGCAGTATTTTGCTATTGTCCTTTAACTCTACTCACTTCCTTCAAATAAAGGTGTTGCTGTGGGAACCTGTATGAGGGATAGATGGAACTATCTTTGTTGAATTCCTACTGAAGTTGCCTCCCTCACTTCTTTTTCTGGTACATTGATGACTGTGTCGTTGCCGCTTCCTGCTCTCACCCTGAACTGAAAAATGTCCCATCTTAGACTGGGTATTATGTAATGAGAAAGGATTAATTAGCAATCTTGTTGTGCGAGGCCCCTTGGGGAGGAGTGAACATAATATGGTAGAATTCTTCATTAAAATGGAGAGTGAAATAGTTGACTCAGAGACTAGGATCCTGAATTTAAATAAAGGAAACTACAATGGTATGATTCACGAGTTGGCTAGGATGGATTGGGTAATGTTACTTAAAGGGAAAACGGTGGTTAGGCAATGGCAAACATTTAAAGATTGCATGGATGAACTACAGAATTTATTCATCCCTGTTTGGCATAAAAATAAAACAAAAAATGTGACTCAACCGCGGCTAACGAGGAAAATTAGGGATAGCATAAGATCCCAGGAGAGGACATATAAATTGGCCAGAAAATGCAGCAAACCTGAGGGTTGGGAGCAGTTTAGGATTCAGCAGAGGAGGACAAAGGGATTAATTAAGAGGGGGAAAATAGAGTATGAGAGTAAGCTTTCAGGGAACATAAAAACTGACTGTTAAAGCTTCTATAGATATGTGAAGAGAAAAAGATTGGTGAAGTCAAGCATAGGTCCCTTGCAGTCAGAATCAGGGGAATTTATAATGGGGAACAAAGAAATGTCAGACCAATTAAATACATACTTTGGTTCTATCTTCACAAAGGAGAACACAAATAACCTCCCAGAGATGTCGGGGAACATAGGGTCTAATGAGAGGGAGGAATTGAATGAAATCAATATTTGTAGGGAAATGGTGTTAGGGAAATTGACGGGATTGAAGGCCCATAAATCCCCAGGGCCTGATAATCTACATCCTAGGGTACTTAAGGAAGTGGCCCTAGAAATAGTAGATGTATTGCTGGTCATCTTCCAAAATTCTAGAGACTCTGGAACAGTTCCCATGGATTGGAGGGTAGCTAATGTAACCCCACTATTTAAAAAAGGTGGCAGAGAGAAAACGGGGAATTATAAGCCTGACATCGGTAGTGGGGAAAATGCTAGAGTCCAATATAAAAGATGTAATAACGGGCACTTGGGAAACAGTGACAGGATTGGACAAAGTCAACATGGATTTACAAAAGGAAAATCATGCTTGACTAATCTACTGGAATTTTATGAGGCTGTAACTGGTAGAATAGATCAGGGAGAACCAGTGGATGTGGTGTATTTGGACTTTCAGAAGGCTTTCAATAAGGTCCCGCATAAGAGATTAGCATGCAAAGTTAAAGCATATGGGATTGGGGGTAAGGTACTGTCTTGGATAGAGAACTGGTTGGCAGACAGGAAGCAAAGAGTTGGAATAAACGGGTCTTTTTCCGAGTGGCAGTCAGTGACTAGTGGGGTACCGCAGGGATTGGTGCTAGGACCCCAGCTATTCACAATATATAAAAATGATCTAGATGAGGGAACTAGATGTAATATCTCCAAGTTTGCAGACAACACAAAGCTGGGTGGGCATGTGTGCTGTGAGGAGGATGCTGAGAAACTCCAGTATGATTTGGACAGGTTGGGTGATTGGGCAGATGCATGGCAAATGCAGTATAATGTGGATAAATGCGAGGTTATCCACTTCGGTGGCAAAAACAGGAAGACAGATTATTATCTGAACGGCAATAGATTGGGAAAAGGGGAAGTGCAACGAGACCTGGGTGTCCTTGTGCACCAGTCGCTGAAGGTAAGCATGCAGGTGCAGCAGACGGTTAAGAAGGCAAATGGTATGTTGGCCTTCATAGCGAGAGGATTCAAGTACAGGAGCAAGGATGTCTTGCTGCAGTTGTACAGGGCCTTGGTGAGACCACACCTTGAGTATTGTGTGCAGTTTTGGTCGCCTTATCTGAGGAAGGATGTTCTTGCCATGTAGGCAGTGCAGTGAATATTCACCAGACTGACACCTGGGATGGCAAGAACAACGTATGAAGAGAGATTGGGTCGATTAGGCTTATATTCGCTAGAGTTTAGAAGAATGAGAGGGGGTCTCATTGAAACTTATAAAATTCTAACAGGACTAGACAGACTAGATGCAGGAAGGATGTTCCCGATGGCGGGGAAGTCCAGAACCAGGGGTCACAATCTAAGGATAAGGGGTAAGCCATTTAGGACTGAGATGAGGAGGAATTTCTTCACCCAGAGAGTGGTGAACCTGTGGAATTCTCTACCACAGAAGGCAGTTGAGGCCAATTCATTAAATATATTCAAGAAGGAGTTAGATATATTTCTTAAGGCTAAAGGGATCAAGGGATATGGGGAGAAAGCAGGGACAGGGCACTGAATTTGGATGATCAGCCATGATCTCATTAAATGGCGGAACAGGCTCGAGGGGCCAAATGGCCTACTCCTGCTCCTATCTTCTATGTTTCTATGTTTCTATCAACTTCGCTTCTATCCCTCCCTTACCTTCAAGTAGTCCATCTCCAACTCTTCCCTTCCCTTCCTCAACTTCTCTATCTCCATTTTTGGTGATAGGCTGTCCACCAATGTCCGTTACAAGCCCACCGACTCCACAGCTACCTTGATTATATACTTCCTTCCACCCTGGTTCCTGTAAGGATGCTATTCCATTCCACTCCATCCAATTGATGGAAATACAGATAAGCTGATGTCACCTGTGCCTATGATGAGCTTTCTTGCATTTCAGCTAGTTGCAGGTCGGGAGCTAGATCCACCCATAAAAACAGAACACAGGCTTTTTGAAGGTAGCATTCCTACAGCATAGTTCTGGGGCAGGTTTATAGCAATCGTCCAGAGAGTTCTGGCAAGGTGTTTTGCTGATTTTCAGGGTAAGAGGAGGAAGCAGACCATTTGTGTTAGTGCTGAAGCAATTTTCCCATTTTTGAGGTTAGGAAGGGAATTCAGCTTTAATAGCTGAATATTCACATTTGGGGCTTTTTAATGTACATTATATTTTAGAAAGACAGAAAGGGCTGAAAACTGTATTGTTTCACTGCATTTTAGTTTGTATTAGTGCTGAGTGCAGGCCCCTTTAAATCACAGCTCTTTTAATTGCCCACAATTCCCTGCGAGCTCCACAGCCTCGCTTCCAGAGGCTGTGCGAAGCTCGAACATCGCACCTGGACAGGAACTTCACCTCGGAGGTCTTCACTAACACCAGCAGGCTGGTGTTGCATGGAAGGTAAGCGCTGCGCCACCAATCTTCAGCCCCCCTGACAAATGTAGTCTCGTTAGCGTTGCAGCCATTTTCAGCTACTTTCTAGGCCAAAGTATTCCTCACAAGTCTTGCAGTTTATGGATTATATAAGAAATATGCTCTGAAGATTTTGGCCCAGAAATTTGGGTCGGGGGCTTCCCGCGGGTGCAAGCCCCAGACCTGCACTTACCTTGCGCGCCGGCCGTTGAGCTGTGGGCCCGCGTGGAATTCCAATCCAGGGCCTGCCCCAGCTGCCGGCGCGCAGTGCTTGCGTATCCCAGGGGCGCAGTTAGTTCGATGTGTCCTCTGGGATCACGTGGGCCATGAAGAGCCAATCGGAGCAGGGAATGCTCCATTCATAAGATTGACAGGAAGTGTCAAAACTTATAAATACTACGGCCCCAAAACAGCACTAAATCTTCAAATAAATTTTAAAAAAACATCACATTTTTAAAATAAACTATAAATTACATGAAATAACTATTTTAAACAATAATTTAAATTTTTGAAAAAAATAATTTTATTTTCTAACGGGGCTAAAAATAAACTTACCTTGCTTTAAAGTATTTAAAAATAATAAACATGTGGAAAAAATGTTTTAATTTTAATTAATTCACCACTTACCTTGTAAAAAGCAGGCCTTACACCTACTTTTTAAATGTGTAAATTCTGCAGACTTACCCTCCCGGGAAAACCTGTAAAAAAAAACTAAGTTCGATGTGCACGCGCAGCCTCTCCCGCGCATGCGTTCGACCTTTGAACCCCTTCATTCAGGGGAACGGAAGTGCCGGTTTCCCACGCGTGCGCAGTGCATGCAGGAAACCAGCACTTCCATTGGGCCTACTGGTGAGTACCCCGTGCGTACTCACCCGTGGAGACCCGAATTTCTGGGCCAATATTTTTATTTCTTGAGCACTGATGCATTCTTTGTTGTCTTCATAAGTATTTGTATTATCTGCATCTTCTGTGTAATTATACATTTTCTATATAAATTTAGATACTAGTTTTGCCCAGAACAATATGGCCTGACAACATCTTTACGAGAAGATGGGCGTGTATGACAGGAGGTTGTGCAACTTGCAGTACCACTCGTGTGGTATGCTCTGCTGTATGTGCATGTTTCTGATCATAGGACATGTGATTTGCCTACTGAAACTGCATTTTGCTGCAAACCGAAGTAGATTGGGGAAAGAGTCCAAATTGTATCTACCTGTTTTATTTAATTGGAGGAAATTTCTGCTCATCCAATATGTCAGATGTTGGACAAGCAGCATGACAAATCAAAGATAGTTGAGGGGTCGAGCGAGGTGGTGATGAGGTAGAACTGGGTGTCGTCAGCATACATGTGGAAACTGATGTGTTTTCCGAAGATGTCGCCGAGGGGCAGCATGTAGAAGAGAAATAAAAGGAAGCCAAGGATAAATCCTTGGGGGACTCCAGAGGTAACTGTACGGTAGTGGGAATAGAAGCCATTGCAGGTGAATCTCTGGCTATGACTGGATAGCTAGGAATGGAAGCAGGTGAGGGCAGTCCCACTCAGCTGGACAATGGAGGAGAGGCGTTGGAGGAGGATGGTGTGATCAACCATGTCACAGGCTGCAGAGAAGTTGAGAAGGATGAGGAGGGATAGTTTACCATGGTCACAGTCACATAGGATGCCATTTGTGACTTTGGTCTGGGGCGTTTCAGTGCTTTGGCAGGGTGGGAAACATTATTAGAGGAATTCAAACAAGGAGTTGCGGGAAAGGTGACCACGGATTTGGTAGGCAACAACACGTTCAAGGACTTTGGAAAGGAAAGGGAGTTTGGAGATTGGGTGGTAGTTTGCAAGAAAAGAGGGGTGAAGGGTGTTTCTTTGAGGAGAGAGGCGATGATGGCAGATTGGAAGGGGAGGAGCACAGTACCTGAGTAGAGGGAACCATTAACAATATTAGTTAACATGGGTGCCAGGAAGGGAAGTGGGTTGGTCAGCAGCTTGGTGGGAATAGGATCGAGGGAGCAGGAAGTGGGTCTCATGGACAAGACGAGCTCAGAGAGGGCATGAGGGGAGATACGAAGGAAACTAGAGAAAGATGCAAGATCAGGTCTAAGGCAAGGGGTAAGCTTAGAGGAAGTTTGGCTTGGTGGGCAAGGGGAAGGGAGGGAAACGGCATAGCCAACTGAATGGAAGGACACAATCTTAGTGGCAAAGAAGAACCTGAGCTCCTGGCACTTGTTGTTGGAGGTGAGAGTGGAGAGGGCAAGGGAGAGGGGTTTAAGAAAACAGTTTGTAGTGCAGTAGAGAAGCCTACTCTTAACCTAAGGTTATTTTTGCATTCCAGGATGATGCTGGAATACTGAACAATTTTGGCAGAGGAGAGCAGGATCTGATAGTGCTTGATGTGGTCCAGCTAGCTCTGGCGATGAATGGGTAAACCAGTTATCCACCATAAACGTTCAAGTCTGCGTCCTTTGGACTTAATGGAGCAGATATGGGGGCCAAGCCAGGGGAGTGACCAGGGTAAGAGGAATGGTTTTAATGCGGACAAGGGCATCAAAGGTAGAGGTGTGTGTGCGCGATTGAGCAGATCAGCAGCTGCAGAATTGCCATAGTGAGTCATTAGAGGAGGTTGGTGTGGTCAACTGTGTCAAAAGCTGCAGACAGGTCAAGAAGAATAAGGATGGATAGTTGCCAAAGGCTAGACAGTTGAGAATTTGAAAGTGCTGTTGTAAGTAACTTGGGGGAGAGTTTTTTTCCAGGGGAGGAATTAGAAGGAAGTGGGGTTGGGAGGAGGAAGGGGGATGTGCGTGGAGAGGGATACACAGAAGTGATCAGAGATGACCTTATGGATGCAGTGCAGGAAATGGTTTATGACCTAACCTGGTCAGGAAAGGTGAGTACAGTTGCACATTTGCCTACATCCTGCTGTGCGCGTCATCCCAACCCCTTCACTCTGTCTTCTCATGCCTACTCCATCGCTGCACTCCTCACACCCACTTACCTTGCAGGTGCACCTATCCTTCTCTGTCTGTGCACTTCCTCACATCTCCATCTATCCATCCACCACAGCCACTCACCCTCATCCTTTTGCAATTTTGTGCCTCTCCCTAATACTTACACTCACCAAATGCTCTCCATTCATCGGGTGAACACAGGCAATTGCATTCATAGATCTGTTGTTTCACTCCTTGCAGGAGAAGACAGCAGAGAACACGAGGGAGAGGTAGAGAACTGAAGGTGGTCCTCCAAACATATCACAACTGACAAGCGCAGAGGCGGAGGCACTGGAAATCAATGGATTTTCAACGTCCCTGTCTGTCGGAGATAGGGGGCGCCCACCTTCCTGGTGACACAATTAAATATTAGCCACCCACATGTCATATGGCACACGGTCATGTTGACTTGATTTCAACAGCGAGTGAAATATGATCATCTTCATAATGATATCCTGCAACATATCCTTATCTTGTCAGGATTAACTCATGTCTTTTATCTCTGACAGGGAATTCATGCATGCAGCAGAAGTCAGTGGAGGTAATCAATGACAATTCCTCAGAGTAGCTGAGTACTTCTGAAGGTTCACCATCACTGGGCCCATGTATACCAGGCACCAACTCAGATACTCGTACTTTGGTGGGATCACATAGTCAGACAGCTGGGTTTCATCTGGTGACTTACACATCACCAGTGAGCAAGAGCAGATGGTGGTGGCAGGAACAGCAGTGGAGAGTTCACATTGGAGGGCGCAGCTCGCTCCAAGCTCTGCTCAGCTAGAAACAGATGCTGTACCCTGGAGGCCGTCAATGAAAAGGAGAACCATTGAGCAGCAGAAGACAATGTGCGATGCAGTGACAGGCCTTCCAAGCACACTGAACACGACTGTAGAAAGAATGGAGGAGTCCGGCTCAAGCATGAGTGGATTGATGTCGCAGGGCATTGCAATGATATCTTCTTGCATGGATGGAGTAGCCAGCTCTGTGGAACATCAAACACGGCAATCAATTGAGTCAATGCACGCCTTGGCCAAGGTTGTGCAGAGTCTGGTCTCCTTAAATAGGATAAGAGGTGCCTTAGCCTTGGCCTTACAGGGCTGGACTGATCTGCATCAAATTGTTAACCAGCACAGTGGTAGCAGTGAAGTGCGGCTGGGCCATGAGAGGGATGATGGCGAAAGGGGACTTTGAAGTGGGGACTTCACTCAAATCTCTTCCACTTCTCAACCATTGCCCACTCCTCCCCTTCCCCGACCAGTCTGTAGCCCACATGCTGGCTCATCTCCCAATGGCTGAGTTTGCCCCTGCACAGGTGCAGGTGGAGCAGTCTTTGGCGGTGTCGTGTATTGATTGCGAGTTTGACACCAATCAATACGGTAATGTAATGTGCATTGCATTATGGGAATTACCCAGGAAAACGGCAGTCGGCCATTTTACGCAATAAAGTGAACATCGCAGTTATAAGCCTGTCTGCCTGACTCTGATTTAATTTGATATATCTACATGCTTGATTGAACGCATTAAAGCATAGATACAACATTGGCGACGAGGATAATGAACGGAATCATTTTAGATAGGTAGTTGCACAAGTTTTAGTTAGCTAGGATGGAGAAGACCGGCATTCAAAATTTTGCATGCTTCGCCGAGCCAGCCACGTTGGGTCCAAGATGGACGAGGTGATTAACGTCTTTTGAGCTTTATGCCAACGGCAAAGGACTCATTATCGACAATACCTCTACAGGTGCCACAAAGCAGAGGAGAAGAGCTCTACTTCTACACCTAGCAGGACCAGATGTCCAGGATATCTTTTCGACTCTATCGGACACAGGAGAGCCAGCAGACTACACGGCGGTGGTTAGTGCTTTGAATCACTACTTCGTGCCCCAGGTCAACGCAGCATTTGCTAGACAGACTTTTCATAAGTTGTCCCAGAAGACAGGTGAGACTGTGCAACAATTTGCTACTCGCTTGCGGCAGGCTGCTAAAGACTGTGCTTTTGGGGGGATTGCGGATAATCAAATAAGAGACGCTATCCTGAGTAGGTGCACGTCAGCCTATGTGCGGAGGAAATTGCTAGAGGAAGGGCAAGGTCTAACGCTCGCCCGCACGTTACAATTGGCCTCACAATGTGAAAACGTTGAGGAGCAGATGTCAGCCATGTCATGTACAGAGAAGGCGGAGACAGATACTGTTCGTCATGTTACACAGAAAAGAGGGTATTATGCGAAAAGCTCGACAGGGAAACCAAAGGGAAATGGCAATAGAAACGAAAGGAAATGTTACAGATGTGGACACACAGACCACATGGGCAGAGATCCGAAATGCCCAGCACGCGGACAGACGTGTCATAAGTGCAAGGGAAAGGTTAATTTCTCCAAAGTATGCCACACAAAGGGTACAAAGAAACACAGTGTGAACAATGTAGAGGAACAAAATGACTTTGCATTTGCTGTTGCTAGAAATAACGTGACAGAGACTTACCTTTTGTGTGGGGGGAGTAAACCTGAGAATGTTAATTGATTCGCGTGCAACTAGTAATGTGATAGATGAGAATACATGGGAAGGATTAAAGTCAGAACACATTAAGTGTCAGTCACATGTCCCTAAGACAGAGAGAAAGTTATTCTCTTATGCTTCTAGCCGACCACTGTCAGTTAAAGGTGTATTCACATGTGGGATTACAATAGGTAAGAGAACTGAGCAGGTGGAGTTCATTGTGGTTAAAGGCCATGGAGAGCCATTGCTAGGAAGGGAGACAGCCATGAAACTGGGAGTTTTAAAAATAGGCGCAGATGTCTCAGCTGTGGTAGTTGTAAGACAGCTACTAGAACAACGGTATCCAAAGGTGTTCCAGGGAGTAGGAAGGCTGAACACAAAACAGATCAGTTTGTATATCGATCCACAAGTGAAGCCTGTGGCCCAGCCACTCAGGCGTATACCATTCAACTTAAGGGGGGCAGTAGAGGGCAAACTAAAACAATTGAGGGACATGGACATTATCGAACCTGTAACTGGTCCCACCCCATGGGTAAATCCTGTGGTTATTGTACCAAAAGCGGATAAGGATGTAAGGTTATGCCTAGACATGAGACGAGCAAACCAGGCAATAGTGAGGGAACGATATCCAATCCCCACCGTTGATGAGATACTCCAAGGTATGAACGGCTCGACGGTGTTTAGTAAGCTAGACCTGAAATGGGGTTATCACCAGCTAGAACTGACCCCTGAGTCACGAGAAATCACAACGTTTGCAGTACATAACAGAGTATACAGGTACAAGAGGCTGACATTCGGTGTATCTTCAGCTAGTGAGCAATATCAGCACGAGCTAGCTAATGCCTTAGCTGGAATAGAGGGTGTTGAAAACATCTCAGACAACATTATCGTGCATGCACATGACCAGGAAACGCACGACAGACGCCTGCACGCTGTCATGACCAGACTAATGGAAAGTGGACTGACACTAAACTCAGAGAAGTGCCAATTCAACATGGACCGATTGATTTTCATGGGAATCCTGTTGTCTGAAAAGGGCATCGGACCAACAGCAGAGAGAGTGCGAGCGGTGGCAGAAGCTCGGGAACCAGAGAATGCTACAGAGGTGAGGAGTTTCTTGGGACTCATTGGGTACAGTAGCAGATTCATCCCGCAGTTTGCAACGCTATCAGAGCCACTGCGGCGCCTGACGAGAAAAGGCACACCATTTAAATTTGGATCACAACAGAGACAGTCATTCAGTGCACTCAAGGAAGAGTTGGCCTGGGCCGGCACTTTAGCATATTTTGATAAGGACGCACCAACCAAGGTGAGAGCAGATGCCAGTCCTGTAGGTTTAGGCGCAGTACTAGTTCAGGACCAATAGGGACAAGAGGTGCCAATATGCTATGTAAGTCGTAGTTTAACAGACTGTGAGAGGAAATACTCTCAAACAGAGAGAGAGGCCTTAGCTCTTGTATGGGCTTGTGAGAGGCTGCATCCATATGTGTATGGCCGAAAATTTAACTTGGTAACTGACCATAAGCCATTACAAGTGATATACGGCCCACACCCTAAACCCTATGCCCGTATAGAGAGATGGGTACTTAGATTACAGCCGTACGATTTTAAGGTGATACACATTCCAGGCAAGCAAAACATTGCAGACCCACTGTCACGATTGCTGGGGGAGACAGCAAAACAGGAGAGACATTCTCATGGCTCAGATGAATACGTGAGATTTGTAGCTGTGAGTGCGACACCAAAAGCACTCACTACTAGAAAGGTGGAGGAAGCCTCTGCTACCGACCCAGAGCTGATTGAGGTACGGAAGGCAATCACAAACGGACATTTTGAGAACTGTAAAGCTTATGCAGCAATTGCAAACGAGCTGTGCGTAGTGGGGTACCTAGTTCTTCGGGGAACACGCATCGTGCTACCCACAGTGTTACACGCACGAGCCCTGGTGTTAGCACATGAAGGACACTTGGGAATAGTTGGAACAAAGCAACATCTCAGAACCAAGGTTTGGTGGCCTGGCATGGACAAGGCAGCTGAAAAACACTGTAAAGCATGCCACGGCTGTCAGATAGTAGCCAGACCCGACCCACCTGAACCGTTGAGACCAACACCATTACCAGAGGGCCCCTGGCAGGATGTAGCTATAGACTTACTGGGACCCTTGCCATCCAACCACTCCATTCTTGTGGTAGTTGATTATTATAGTCGCTACTATGAATACGACATCATGACCTCCACAACAACAGAGGAATTATTGATAGTTTAGAGTCAATCTTCAGCCGTCATGGTTTGCCAATCACCTGCAAATCTGATAATGGTCCCCAATTCAGATCTGAATTATTCAAAGAATACTGTGAAAACAACGGGATCAAACACCTGAAAACGACAGCAAAATGGGCTCAGGCTAATGGAGAAGTCGAGCGCCAGAATGCATCGCTGATGAAGAGAATCAGAATTGCTCAGTCAGAAGGACTAGATTGGAAACATGAACTTAGAAAATATATGACTGTGTACAGGAACATTGACCATGCCATGACAGGAAAGAGCCCGGCAGAGCTGCTCTTTAAACGGAAAATGAGAGGAAAGCTGCCAGACATCACAGAGTCGCGCGCAGACATGGAAGTACGTGACCGGGATGCAGAACAAAAAGGCAAGTCCAAACTGTACGCAGATGAACAGTGGAGAACACAATACTCAGAGGTGGAAGTTGGCGACACGATGCTAGTACGGCAGGACAAAGTGGACAAGTTCACCACTCCTTTTAATGCCACACCCCACAAAGTTTTGAGTAAAACAGGGAGTCAAGTAGTACTAGAATCTCCAGACGGAGCACGTTACTCGAGAAACACTATGTTTGTGAAGAAATACAGAACCAATGGACCAAAGGAGACACTCCATGAGCAGGAGGAAACACAAGGGACTGAGGACAGTATAGTAGACCCTGACACACATACCACTGTGACACAGGCAATACCCACTGACACCAACATGTCAGACGTACCCAATACAGCCAGACCTCAAAGGGTTAAAAGAAAACCCCAAAGACTGTCTGATTATGTCACAACATAAACTGTGTGAGAACTGCATGGGTGATGTTAAATGTTTAAACCTGGGAATTATTTAGTTGTGTGGTAAGACACAAGTTTGTAAAAAGTTTATAAACCAAATAAGTTATGCAGTGTTATTGTAAGCAACTGTTTGTAAACTGTAAGTTTGTTTCCAAGGAAAAGGGGGATGTCGTGTATTGATTGCGAGTTTGACACCAGTCAATACGGTAATGTAATGTGCATTGCATTATGGAAATTACCCAGGAAAACAGCAGTCAGCCATTTTACACAATAAAGTGAACATCACAGTTATAAGCCTATCTGCCTGACTCTGATTTAATTTGACGTATCTACATGCTTGATTGAATGCATCAATGCATAGATACAACAGGCGGGGCCCTCATGTGCTCCAAATCCCAGAGGATGTTGGCCAAGAGCATCTCAGAACAGGGATCTGAGCAGCCTGCCTCTACCTCTGCTCAAGCCACAGGGTTTGCACCACATAGGTGTAGTAGGAAAAGGAATAGTAAGTTTTTGTAGTTGCACAAGGGTATGCACATGGGTGTATGAGAACATTTTCTGTTGTTAAGTTTCTGTTATTTACTTATATCACATAAATATTATAATTTACACCACTATCCTGTCTTGTGCATTCTTGGGTGCTGGGTGGCAAGTTGATTTTTAACTTGATTGATGAATTGATGAAGGCCAATGGGGGGTGATGTTCAAGGGGTGGTTGGTTGTTTGCAGGGCTGCTTTGTGTCAGTGGCATTGGGGGCTGGGGTGGGAATAGTGGACATTGCATGTGCTTCTGACATGGGTCCACTGATGCAACGTAACTGAACCTTGCATTAATAAGCGCATACCTGGCATCCCTGGCAGCAATATGAGCAGCTGACGGTACATAGCCCTCATCACCTTCCTCCTCTTTGTCTTCCTCCTCCTGCTCCAAATCATCCGAGAAGGATCTGAGCGCTTCACCTTGTTCCTCCTGCAGGTCCAAACCTCGCTGCTGTGCAATGTTCTGCAGAGCATAGCACACCATGACCATTCTGGACACCCTGGCTGGTGTGTATTGAAGGGCACCAGATCTGTCTAGGCACCTGAAGCGCATCTTCAGCATGCCAATGGCTTGTTCAATCACACATCTGGTGGTCATATGACATTCATTGTAGCGCTGTTGGGCCTCATTAGTCGGGTTTCTGATGGGTGTCATTAGCCAAGTTTGAAGGGGTACCCCATGTCTCCTAGCAGTTACCCCTTAAATCTGCTTTCAGGCCCAAAGAAGTCAGGAAGCTTGGATGAAAGCATCATGGCAGCTTCCCGGTAACCTGCAGAAATATCTTTTTGCGGTTGCACACCAGCTGGACATTGATGGAGGAGAAGCCCTTGCGGTTGATGAATACTCTTGGTTGATCTGGGGTTGCTTGGATTGCCACATGTGTATGGTCAATGATGCTCTGCACCTGTGGGAAGCCAGCTAGAGCCGCAAACCTGAGCACCCACTCATTCTGACTGGCGTCATCACAGGCATAGTTGACATAATTGCCGGCCCTGGCAAACAAGCCATCAGTCACCTGTCTTATGTATTTGTGGGCCGCCGACTCGGAGATTCTGGATCTGTCTCTGGCAGAGCCCTGGAAGGATCCGGAGGCCAAAACGTTGAGGGTGGTCGTCAGTTTGACAACCACTGTCATGGCCACCAAGTCCATCAAACAGCAGGTCTTCTTCTAGGAGGCTGCAGATGTTTGCCACCACCTGATGCAACAGCCTGAGCCTCCTGAGACACTGCTGTTCAGACATGTCAAGGAAACTCAGCCTCTGCCTGTAGTTTGTGTTTCGCGGGTAGTGCCTCCT
Source organism: Somniosus microcephalus (assembly GCF_052327205.1). Classification (NCBI taxonomy): domain Eukaryota; kingdom Metazoa; phylum Chordata; class Chondrichthyes; order Squaliformes; family Somniosidae; genus Somniosus; species Somniosus microcephalus. Next base: position 34,774,906 of record NC_140997.1, read on the forward strand.
GCTGCTCCCCTCTCTGCTGCTCCCCTCTCTGCTGTTCCCCTCTCTGCTGTTCCCCTCTCTGCTGTTCCACTCTCTGCTGTTCCCCTCTCTGCTGTTCCCCTCTCTGCTGTTCCCCTCTCTGCTGCTCCTCTCTCTGCTGTTCCTCTCTTTGCTGCTCCCCTCTCTGCTGCTCCCCTCTCTGCTGTTCCCCTCTCTGCTGTTCCTCTCTTTGCTGCTCCCCTCTCTGCTGCTCCCCTCTCTGCTGTTCCCCTCTCTGCTGCTCCTCTCTCTGCTGTTCCTCTCTCTGCTGTTCCCCTCTCTGCTGTTCTTCTCTCTGCTGTTCCCCTCTCTGCTGCTCCTCTCTCTGCTGTTCCCCTCTCTGCTGTTCCCCTCTCTGCTGTTCCTCTCTTTGCTGCTCCCCTCTCTGCTGCTCCCCTCTCTGCTGTTCCCCTCTCTGCTGTTCCTCTCTTTGCTGCTCCCCTCTCTGCTGTTCCCCTCTCTGCTGTTCCCCTCTCTGCTGCTCCCCTCTCTGCTGCTCCCCCCTCTATTGTTGAGCTACATGTCTGTGAACAGCAGACTGGCGCTGGTGCTGGTGCTGATCATATTGGACCTCGTCTGAGGTCCAATCTAAGGCAGCCATAGCGCCACCCATCCTGATGTGATTGACAAAACCTCCAAAGTGTAGAAAGTAACCTCTCAGCAAAAGTACTGTGAAGCAACCCTTTCCTGCTAGCAGGTAAAACTGAGCATTTATTGCACTATTTCCATGAGTTGGATTCAGCCCCCTCAATTGCAGCTGTGCTCTTGCCTTGCCTTCACTGGCGACTTTCACGAAGCTCAGGAAACCCACAAATGCGTTGTTAAATTTGATTGTGAGTTGAAATATTGCTCTAATTGAGCGATTAACATATGTAAATAGGCAACTCACCTCTCCTGAGGGGTTTGCGCGCAAGTTAAACCTAGGTATCGGCTGGTTAGAGTCGGCTTCCCGATATCGGTTTTAACCCCCACCCACATCCAAACCCACGTGCTCCTCCGGATTAACTTCCCCTTGATGAACATGAAATAGCTTCCCAGTTGTTAATGCGCCATAAAAGATCTTCTTCGGGATTCTTTCATCAGACATGCGCACCACATGAGCTGACCATCGTAGCCGTGCCTTCTTGATCAGTGTATCTATGCTTGGCATGTCAGTTTTTTTAAGAACTTTGGTGTCAGAGAGCTTGTCTTGCCATCTGATCTTCATTAGTTGTCTCAGGTAGCATACATGAAAGTGGCGTGAGTTTTACGGGCCTAAAGCAGGGTCGGAGGAATGGCAGTCCTGTATACTTTGAGCTTGATCTGCAGTCTGATGTCTCTCTTGTCCCAGAGATGCTCAATGAGATTGCCAAAAGCTGACTTTGGTGTATTGATATAGACCTCTCTAGTCAGAGTGCTATCCAAGTAAGTGAATCTGTCCACAGCCTGATGTGTGTGATCACCAATAGTGCTGACTAGTGGAGAGTAATTGGTGTGATCACCAATCGTTATGATTAGTGGAGTGTAATACTTGCCTGGGGCTGGTAGGAAGAGTACCAGGCCTAGAAATTCAGTTGTTTGTGCCAGCCGCTAGCGCCTTAGGAGGAGGAGAAGTGGGGTGCTAAGCGGCTAGCGCCCGGGCGCAGCGCGATCTGCACCTCTCGCGAACTTCAGTTAAGATTTAGCGGCGGCGCAAAACCTTTGCGCGCGCTCAGCTGCGTGCGCAGATCCTGACGTCATTTCATGGTGCAACGCCCTTTGTGCGCCCCAAACCGGAAATTCAGTGGCGCCGGCCTATTGTGCGCCTGGCGCCCCTAGCGACTGGTAGAGGGGAACGGTTCCCAGTCGCTGCGGGGCGTGGGGGGCGCTAATTAAAGGGGACTCCTCCTGCAGTATAAATGGCAGCCATTTTGCACCACTCCTTCTTTGTGAGAGACGGATCTTTGGAGAGAGACAAAGGTAGAGAGCTTTCTGGTTTGGCTCAACACTCGCACAGGTACTTGTGGCTTCAGGCCACAGCTTTGCACTTGTCTTTAACTTCAGAGTCATAGCATTGATTGGAAACATATAATGCAATGGGTGGAAACGTTGGGCTTCTCCATTGCATTCAAAGGGCTCAGAGACGCCGTGAGAGAGTGCCAGTCATGGCCAGACGGAGAGGGGGCAACAGGCGTCGGCAAAGGAGGCCTTACCCACCCAGGGTATACCGCCAGCAGTTCTCATATCTGAACATGTCTGAGGAGCAGTGTGTTCGGAGGCTGCGATTCAGAAGGGCGGTGGTCACTGAGATCTGCCACCTGCTTCGCGGAGATCTGCAGCCACAGCTGAGGAGCAGGACGTCTCTGTTGGTGGCAGTGAAGGTGACGGTGGCTCTCAACTTCTATGCCACCGGCTCCTTCCAATCCGCTACTGGGGACATTTCCAACATCTCCCAGTTTGCGGTACATTGCTGCATCCGCCAGGTGACCAATGCCCTTTTCAGAAGGAGACGTCAGTTCATCTCCTTCCCCATGACCGTTGACAAGCAGCAAGAGCGTGCAATGGGCTTTGCAGCATTAGTGGGCTTCCCCATGGTGCAGGGCACCATTGACTGCACGCATGTGGCTTTGCGGGCACCTCTAGAGAATGCCGAGGATTACCGCAACCGGAAGGGCTACCATTCGCTCAACGTGCAGTTGGTGTGTGACCACAGGCAGCTCATCCTAGCTGTCAATGCCCGCTTTCCAGGCAGCAGCCACGATGCCTTCCTCCTGCGCCAGACTTCTGTGGCAGACATGTTCCAGGCCCAGCCTCACCCACGAGGATGGCTTCTCGGGGACAAAGGCTATCCTTTGTGCACCTGGCTGATGACCCCGCTCCGTGCGCCCAGCACCCCTGCTGAAGAGGGATACAATGACAGCCATCAAGCAACCAGGAACATCATTGAGCAAACAATCGGTGTGCTGAAGCAATGGTTCCGCTGTCTGGATCGTTCCGGGGGAGCCCTACAGTACTCGCCTGAGCGAGTCTCCCATTTCGTTGTCGTGTGCTGCTTGCTGCACAACTTGGCTATCCGCAGGACTCAGCCACTGCCAGCAGACATTGGAGGACCACCAGAGGAGGAGGAGGAGGAGGACCAGCACAGGAGGGAGGCAGAAAGTGCAAGGGCCGCCCATCGGCAGCTTATTGCAAGTCGGTTCTAGGCCCCCTCTCAGGGAATGGCTTGTGTCAATGGCAGAAGATGAATGTAGCCGCTCCACAAGCCCTCAGCCGAGCAGGGCAACCAGGACTTCCAAAAGAAAGCATGGACAGTGCGATTTAAGAATTTTTTTTACTGTGATACCTCTGTGCCCTTCCCACATGACAAACTAATGGAGAGAAACCCCCCCCCAAAAACACAAATACACCAGTCTCGGCCTTTACAAGTAAAACAAATATGCCAGTCTCGGCCTTTAAATATGAAACAAATATACCAGTGTCGGCCTTTAAATATGAAACAAATACACCAGTCTCGGCTTTTATAAGTAAAACAAAACATTTGGCCACACCTTCTACTTGTTCCCCTGCGAGGGTGATCCGTTTCGCTTCTGTGACTGGCCCCTACCCACCCTGCAGCTCCCCCTCAATGGGACCCCAGTGGCTGCAGCAAGGCTGGGGGAAGGCTGCTGAGGGTCAGATGGTGAGACGGCAAATGCCCTTGGGGGTTGGCCTGGACCAGCTCTGGGCCTGGAGGGGCCGGCTGCTGACTGCTCCAACTCTGCTTGGGCGGCAGCAGTCTGTCCAACAGCTGGTGGCAGCTGCAATGGAGGAGTGAAAGTGTTGGCTGCAGGAATGCTGCCAACCTGACAGATCACAGGCACTCCCTGGTCGGCTGATACATTGGCACACGCACGGGCCAGCACTGCAGCATGCGCAGCAATCTGCTGAGGCACAGACTGCTGGGCTGCTGCGGCACAGCGAGTGCCCCGGCGATGCCTGGCCGATCCAGCTAATGTGGCAGCAGTTAGTGCCCGTGTGGCCCTGGTCTGTGTCTGCATGACAGCAGCCAGTGAATGCACGGCACGACTGAGCACTTGGCTAGAAGCCGTCTGTGAAGCAGCGAAGTCCTGCTGACTCCTAGCCTGTGCTGCCGCGATGTCCTGCAGACTCCTGGCCTGTGCTGCACTGAATTGTTGCAGACTCCTGGCCTGTGCTGCCCCGAATTCCTGCACACTCCTTGCCAGTGACTCTATGGAGTCAGGCATCCTTGCCACTGCAGCCATGAGCTCAGTGTGCCTGCGCTCAGCCTGGGTGCCCATTTCCGCTAGGAGCCGCACCTCCTCTGCGCTCACCGTAGCAGGACTGGAGGCCGCACTCACCCTCCGGGGAGAAGGCCGCCGAGCTTCCCCAGCCCTCCCGCGTTGCTGCAGCCCGCTGGGCCCCGGAGCTTCACTATCCTCCGACCCTTCCCCCCTGCTCCCCTCCAGGGAAGACGTGTCACCATCATGGCCATGGGCTGCCTCGGCTGAGGGTTTCCCTGATGGGCTGGCTTCCTCTTCCTCCTCCTCTATGTCTGACTCGGACACAGTGCCAGCTTGAGGGGCCGCCTCCTCACCTGGCGAGTCACCACCTGAAAGCAGGGAGGCACAAGAGTTGCTTTAGAGTGAGGACAGGGCGGCAGCGAGGGAGGCATGAGTGCTGCTGTGCACTGCATTGGTTCGATAGTGGCAAAGGATGCTGATGTGAGGCGCAAGTGGAAAGGGAGAGGTCAAAAAGGTGATGACCTTACCATTGGTGCCCAGAACAGGGTCAGCATCTCCAGTGGCGACGGGGCCACTCAGCCGGCCTGCCATGATCCGCTCCACTCGCTGCTCGAGGTCGCTCAGCTGTTTCAGGTCAGGACGGCCTCCCCCAGTCTGTCGCTGCTGTCTTCTGTTATGCGCCAGCTTGGCCTGCAAGGGAAAGGACCGCCTCTAAGTACAGTGTCAAGCCCTGATCTTGCCCGCACTGCCTCCCATGTTCGATTAGCCCTGACAGCGTCAAGCCCTGATCTTGGCCGCACTGCCTCCCACGGTCGAATAGCCCTGACAGTGTCTAAAGTCCTGATTGTGCAAGTGCTTTTCATGACAGTCCCATAGCTGCTGGATGAGGGCTGGCCATAAGGGCTTTCAGACCTGTTTGGCCATAAAGTGAGGTGCACATGCAGGGATGAGGAGGATACTGGAAAGGGTACTCACCCTGACAACCCGAGTGAGGTCGTTGAATTTTTTCCGGCACTGGGTTGGTGTCCTGCCAACCACACTGTTGGACGTGACCCTGTTTGCCACATCCCTCCATGCTTTCCGATATTCGGCGGGCAGCGGCCTCCTGCCACCCTCAGGGAAGAGGATATGGCGTCTGCGGTCCACTGCGTCAACCAGCAGCCTCAGGTCACCCTCGCCGAAGCGCTGCGCTCTCTCCCTGGCCTTCTCCATTCTCCTGGGCGTGGAGCTGTTCCAGAAGCAGTGTTCAGGCCTTGCCTTAGGGCTGCAGTGTGCAGGGCGTGGCAGCCAAGCAATTCCACCCTCCCCCTTTAAGTGCTGACCGGCGCCTGACTGTCTGCCCTCAATGAGCAACTCGCCGCACCTGCGCTGCGCCCGCCTTCGGTGTTTGCGCCCCGGATCGCCGGCTTAGTGCCTAATGATAGTCATGCATCGCCTGCTTTAGCGCAGCAGCAACCTCTTGGGGCGATGCAACTGAATATCGGCGAAGGTGGCGCTAAGTTGCGCCGGGCGCAAAAGTTAGCGAACGCCATGCTGTCGCGCCCCAAACATGGCTATACTGAATTTCTAGGCCCCAATGTCTTTTTAAGGTTGATAGTTTTGCCAAATTGTAGGCAAGCCGTTGCAAGGTGGGTCCTGATTGATTGCATATCATCCTGGGTGTGGGCCACAAGAACCGTCATCAGTTAGTAGGAGTTCATGAACAAGTTCTTCCAGCACCTTTGTTTTGCCTTGTAGTCTTCTACGATTGAAGACCCACCCATCAGTCCTGAATCTAATCTTGACTCCTTTTTTGAGCTTATTGAAAGCCACGAGAAGAATAGCAGCAAAACAAACATTAAAAAGTGATGGTGCAAGGATGCATCCTTGCTTGACACCATTTGTAATGGGGAAGGAGATGGGATTATCCCCATTTTTCCATCACTTGAGCCATCAAGGAATTGTTTGACCAATTCAATGAATTTGTCTGGATACCCAAACAAGAGAGGATTTTCCAGAGACCTTCTCTACTGAGAGTGTTGAATGTTTTCATGAGGTCAACAAAGACACGGTACAGGTCTTCATTTTGATTTCTATTTTTTTCTTGGAGCTGTCTGGCAGCGAAGATAATGGCCCAGATTTTGCGGTCGGCGCCGTAACAAAGGGTTACTCCGCCAGCATCTGAACCAAATGTGCACTTACCTGCTGGGAACCCTCTGCCGAGAAGTTGCTGTCAGACGCTGTGGAGTAGAGGGCAGCGTAGCGGCCCACGGATCCCAGGGACGCACCGTGTGCGGAAGGAAACTCCGCCAAAAAGAACAGAAATATGAAATAAATGGCACTTGCACGTAAGATTGATTTAAGTGAGCGGAATTTGCACAGAGTTTGCTGCAATTTCGCTTCTCCCCCACATCTGAATCCTGTAGCAAGATGAAGTCGAGACGTCTGGAGATACGGAGAGCTGCAGCGGATGGCCTAAAGTATCTGATGCACCCACACCAAAGCTTTCAACATAGTCTTTCTACTATATCTTCTGAGCCGGAGAAGTTAGCATATCTGCCCAGTCCGTCTAATTCACCAGAGCAGTCCTCGTGCACTGCGGAGATGGGTGTCTCTCTGTCACACGGGATACCCTCACCTAGTTTAGCTTGTGAGCTGACGCAGTTTCCTGGGGTGTTGCCTCCGCCAGGCACAAGCGAGTACTTGGAGCCAACGGTGAGAGTTACATAAGCAGAGAGGACCAAAGATTGCGGACCATCCAAGGGATGCGGTATACTTCCAATCAGAGGTACTCCCCCTTCTGCCTAACACTACACCCCTGTCAGTCTCACACTATAAGGAATAATAAATTGCTTCCCTGAAAAAACTCAAAATTCAATTTAAATATATCACATTCTCTGTATTATGATTACATTTGTTCAAATTTATATTATTTTAATGAAACATCAATATGAATTTTATTTGATTTATTCTGCACAAGGCCCGGTAAAGCATCACTCTAAAATGAAGATGTCCAAGAGGTTTAAGGAAATGGGGTTATTGACTCCACTGTTGGGTAAAAATAAAGAGTAATATTTTTGTTGGAATAAACGTGATAGTCTACTGTTACACATTGAGGCCTCTGTAACTGTCGCATTTTGGAAAATATGCATTAACATTGCTGTTATTTCATTAAAAATATATTTTTTGCAAGGGAATGAACAAAGTGTAATTTTGAAATAAGATTGTGAAACAGCCCAGCTCAATGAAAAGCTGTTGAGGATGGTAACAATATGGAGGCTTCTATGCAATACTTGTGCGTAATAGTGGCACAGTGAATGATTATTGGATCTGGCTCCTAACATTTGCTGTGAGTGTAATGGACTTGCACAGTAAATTTCTTGATGTATTTCACTAAAGTTTGCAGTTAAAACTGGTTTGTAAGACTTGTTTATGTGCAGTATGCACAACATGCCTTAAACAACAAAGTGCGTGTTCCTCACTTCAAACCTGATATCCACTGGCCCACACCTTTTAAACCTACAGATACACTGACACACCAAAAACCTGAGGTCTTCAGATAGGCTACACTCCCCATCTCTGTACCCCTAATATCCCAAAAAGGTTTGTTATTTTTCTTAACAAGCTAAAGCTTTAATAAATGTTAACTATCTAAGTCAGCTTTCAAATTACGCAAAGGTTTGATTGTTTCACATCATAAAACCAGTTTTCTTTACATTTTAATTGCTGACCATTTTAAAGGGATCCAGCAAAATGCGCAAAGCATTTAACACATGTATTATATATTTGTAATTTCTTTATAAGTTAACCTGGTAATCTTTAGACAGATGTTGGTTCATTATCAATTAAATTGGACTGAGAAATATGATATATATTAATGACCTGGACTTGGGAATACAGGTAATAATTTCAAAGTTTGTAGATAACACGAAACTCAGAAAAGTAGGAGGATAGTAGCAGACTTCAGCTAGACAGACAGACTGGTGAAATGGGCAGACACATGGCAGATGAAATGAAGTGTTAAGTGATGCATTTTGGAAAGAAGTCTCAGGAAAGACAATATAAACTAAATGGTACAATTTTAAAGGGGGTGCAGGAAAAGAGACCTGTGGTTTTGCATACAGAAATCTTTGAAGGTGGCAGGACACATTGATATGGCTGTTAAAAAAGCGTATTGGATCATGGGCTTTATAATTAGAGGCATAGGACTAAAAATTGAGTAGTAGCGCCCGGGAAAAATTAGCATCCCCGCACCGGAAATTGAGTGGTTGTGCCCCAAGAGGGAAGCGGGGCGCTACTGGAAGCACCCTGTATCCCTCTTGGGGTGCTGTGAGTCAATATTGCGGCATTATGTGCTGCAGCATCACACCGTGGTATTGCAGGCCTTCCTCCACTTCTTAAAGGGGAGGGGCCTTGTGCAGCACGACCTGGGGCCCAGCTGGGCCCCCAATGATTGGGAGTGCAGGCAGAAGAGCCTGGCACTCAAGAGAAGTGCCGGGCTCTTGGAGCGCAGCCAGCACTCCCCAGGGGGGCGTTTCAGGAGGTCTGGGACAGGAGCGCAGGCAGGTGCTGGCAGGCGGCCAGCAACAAAAATGGCTGCCCTGCACCTCTCCTTTAAATTGCGCCTCCCCGGCCGCAGGTACACCCCTCTGACCCCGTCGGACATAGCGTCCGGCAGTAAGTCAGGGGGGCGCTCCCGAAGATCATGGCCGGGGCGTGAGTGGGGCGCTGTGCATGACAATGACGTCATCGCCAGCGGTGCAGCGCCGCAGGGCGCTACTGGTTAGCGGCACCACTAACCTCCCGCTGAATTTTGCGGGAGGCATGGGCAGTGCCGCGCCCGGGTGCTAGTTGGTTTGCGTCCCGTTAGCGCCCCCTTAAAGCGCTAACGGGAGGAGCAACCAACTGAATTTTTCCCCCATAGAGTACAAAAGCAAGGAAGTCATGCTAAACCTTTATAAATCATTGGTTAGGCCTCAGCTAGAGTATTGTCTCCAATGCTGGGCACTACACTTTAGGAAGGATGTCAAGTCCTTGGACAGGGTGCAGAGGAGATTTACTGGAATGCTACCAGGGTTGAGGGACTTCAGTTATGTGGAGAGACTGGAGAAGTTGGAGTTGTTCTCCTTAGAGCAGAGAAGGTTAAGGGGAGATTTAATAGAGGCATTCAAAATCATGATGGTTTTTGTTGTGTCTGTGTATAATAAGACACAGACTGCAGGAGAATGGTACAACAGGTGTTTACTCAACGTGGCTCACACTGGAACTGATCTGTACAGATTACTACTCAGTGCTATATACAGGTGTGGTCACTGCCGGTACTGCAGTATACATGAGCTGTAAAAGATAGTTCCCCCCTTAAAGGTATATACATTACAGTTTTGATAGAGTAAATAAGGAGAAACTGTTCCCACTGGCTGTAGGGTTGGTAATCAGAGGACACAGGTTTAAGGTCATTGGATAAGAATCAGAGGTGAGATGTGGAGAAATATTTTTATGCAGTGGGTTATTATGCATTGCCTGAAGGGGTAGTGGAAGCAGATTCAATAGTAATTATCAAAAGGGAATTGGATAAATACTTGAAGAGGAGAAAATTGCAGGGCTAAGAGGAAAGAACAGAGGAGTGGGAATAATGGGATAGCTCTTTCAAAGAGCCAGCACAGGCATAGGCACGATGTGCCGAATGGCCTTCTTCTCTGCCATAAGATTCTTCGGCCTCGATGTTAACCCCCAACGACTTACGGGAGAGGGTCCAGGGTGATTTAAGAGTTAAATACTGGAACACGCCCCAACCCGCTGCGCGCCTTTTTATGGCAGCGGATTTCGGATCATCCGAGTGTCCCGCCGTTGACACTTAATTAACATATTCAAGTTGTGCTCCTGCAGTGTAATTTGAAACCTGATTTGAAGTTAACCGCTGCTGCACGGGATTCCCAGGGGGCGGGAAACCCGAAAGTGTAAGAGAGGCGGGAGCAGCCTGCTCCACAAAGTAAGTGCCTTTTTCAGCACTGCTTGTGGGCCAGGAGGACCAGGAGTGCTCCCCACAGCACCTCAAGGAAGCCTTCAGCCTCCACTAGCTCCCATCGCCCGCACATGCCCACAGCCCTCCCGATCACGGCCTCGTCCCCCTCCCTCTCGATCACAGGCTCTTTCCCCTCCCTATCACAGACTCTCTCCCCTCCCGATGATGGGTTCGCTCCCCTCCTGTTATCAGTCTCTCTCCCAATTCTGATAGCAGTCTCTCTCCCAATCCTGATAGCAGTCTCTCTCACAATCCTGATAGCAGTCTCTCTCCCAATCCTGATAGCAGTCTCTCTCCCCTCCTGATAGCAGTCTCTCTCCCAATCCTGATAGCAGTCTCTCTCCCAATGCTGAGTGCAGTCTCTCTCCCAATCCTGATTGCAGTCTCTCTCCCAATCCTGAGTGCAGTCTCTCTCCCAATCCTGAGTGCAGTCTCTCTCCCAATCCTGAGTGCAGTCTCTCTCCCAATCCTGATAGTAGTCTCTCTCCCAATCCTGAGTGCAGTCTCTCTCCCAATCCTGATAGCAATCTCTCTCCCAATCCTGATTGCAGTCTCTCTCCCAATCCTGAGTGCAGTCTCTCTCCCAATCCTGATTGCAGTCTCTCTCCCAATCCTGATTGCAGTCTCTCCCCCCTTCCCGATCGCAGTCTCTCCCCAACCCCCCCCACCGCTGATCACATTCTTTCCCCCCTTCCGATTGCTGACCTTTCCCCTCCTCCCAATCGCAGGCCTATCTTCCCCTCCCAATCGCAGATTCCCTCCCCCGTCCCGGTTGTTGGAGTAGTGTATGTATCCGTCTACCTTTAAGGAAACCATTGTATGTAACCGTTCACCTTTAAGAGAACTATTTTAGGTGTGGCACTACTTTGTTGGCTTCTGTATACTGTAATACCGACGGTGACCACATATAAGTGCTGTGTCAGGATTTATTTGGCAGATTCGCCCTGACCTTCGAATAGTAAAGTCCTGTTCTAAGTTACTCTGGTAGTCTGTGTATTAATTAACTAAACAACTCACAGACTTTACAGTGGCGACGAGTCCGATCGTACCCTGCGGCAACAATACTTCCGAAGCAGTTAACGAGCGTCGAGAAGAGGCAACCGCCCTCGTCATTCTGCTGGGAGGAAACTCGAGTCTGCAGAGCTGGAAAGGAGGAAGAATTCAGAGACAAAGACTTCCATCAGCAACAGGCACTGACTGTCCCTTCTGCCACGGTGAGGAGTGAGCCGATCAGCACGAGAAGCAAGCTGGCCACGGTGACTGTGAGTAAGGGAAAAGTAAAAAGAATAACCGGAGGATAAGGGCGGTGCACTCGACCACGGTCGAGGGGGAAAGGAGCCGGACAGAAGTCGGGCCCAGAGGCGCTGAGACTGGGGCAGCGTGGAGCAAGGAAGCCGCGGTACAGACAGGCTGGGGACGCAATGGCGTCGTGAGACAGCTAGACCGCGACCGGCGAAAAAGGCCGGGCAGCGACCGAAGCCACGAAGCACTGCGACCAGGAGCGTAGGCGCGGGAAGATATAAAAACTCAGCCGCAGCCGGGGAGGGAAGCACCGGACTGCGAGAGGGCTGGGAGGCGCGATTGGGAGCCAAGCGAGTGGGAGAGGCAGAGCCGACTAAGGGAGACTGAGCGAGAGCCAGTCCAGCGGCTGAAACTGTTCGCCGTCAACGGGGTGTACCCAGCGCCGGTAGAGCCGAGCGAGCGGGAGAGAGACAGAGCCCGAGCAAGGGGAACTGAGCGAGAGCCAGCCCAGCGGCTGAAACTGTTCGCCATCAACGGGGTGTACCCAGCGCCGGTTGCCCTGCCGAGAAAAGGGAAAGCACTGAAGCCGACGCGCAGGCTGTGAACCTGAAAGCCAACGGCCGTCGCCCGTGGGGAAAGTGTACCCCTCCCGCCAGGGGAAGAAACGCGGGAAGCCGCCATTAGGCGGAGAAGAAGACAGAAGCGGGGAACCGCCATTGAAGTGGGCGGGGAGAGAAGATAAGCGCGGGAAACCGCCATTTTCGCGGGAACCGCCATCTTGAAGAAAAAAAAAGGAAATTTAAAGAAATAATCCGTGGTGTTATCAGGAAGAGAGGAAGATGCCTAAGCGTGGTAACATCAATGATTTTAATTGCGAGGTAGAAGACTGGGCCACGTATGTGGAACGCATTGAGATCTATTGTGAGGCCAATAAAATAGAAGGAGATGACAAAGCTATAACCTTGCTAAACTCGATGGGCGCGAAGACATACGGGCTCTTGAAGCATCTACTAGCACCAGCTAAGCCGGCGGATCAGACTTTCGATGATATTGTGACTGTTCTGAAGGATCACTTGAACCCCACACCGTTGATGTTGGCGGAACGATTCAAATTCTATGCGAGAACGCAAAGGAAAGACGAAAGCAACGCAGAATACTTGGTCGAACTGCGTAGACTAGCGAAACACTGCCAGTTTGGAGGGAATCTGACAGAGGCATTGCGAGACAAGTTCGTGTGCGGGTTGTCAAAGGAAGGAACGCAAAAGCGACTACTCGAAGAGAACGACCTTACACTTGACAGGGCTGTCCTTATTGCAGCATCGCACGAAGCCACAGCGAAGGGAACTGCGGAAATGCAGCTAAAGGCAGCGGCACTCAGTGTGGATCAAATTACCTCGAGTACAACAAAATGCTATCGTTGTGGGAAGACAACACACGACCAGAACCAATGCTGGTTTAAGAACCAGGAATGTAGGAAATGTGGCAAACTGGGTCACATAGCTAAGGTATGCCGGTCAGGGAAGAAGACCAACAACCAAAGGAATCCATCACAGGAAAAGTACAACAAGGTACACAAGGTGGCTGAGAAGAGTTCAGACGAACAGAATTCGGACTCAGACCCAAACGGCCAGGAGCTGGGCAGTCTGAGAATTCACAATGTGAGTAAGGAAGCTGACCTACAAACTATCTGGGTCATGCTAAAAATAGCTGGAGTCCAAGTGAAAATGGAGTTGGACACTGGATCAGCTCTATCAGTCATAAATCGAAGGGATTACCACCGGCTATTCTCACATATACCCTTAAGAGATACCAAGTTCGTATTGCAGACATACACGGGGCATAAAGTATACCCCATGGGGAAGATAAGAGTCAAGGTGAGAGATGGGGGTAAAGAACACCCAAGAATGAACTTATACGTACTACCTGAGGGAGGACCACCACTTCTGGGACGGGAGTGGATCAAGAAAATAGATATGGAATGGCACTATCTAAAAGCCATAACGAGTGAGGACTCGGTGCAGACAATCAGCTCAGATTCTGAAACGGATGACGATAAGACCAACCCAAATATGAAAGACAAGGCTAAAATGGACTTGCCGACTAAGGTTGGAAGAACGAAGGCATGCATAAAGGCTTATGCTCCAGAGAAGAACAAAGTTTCAGAACAGAACTCCACCGAACGACAACAACATAGTTTGACAGAGAATTCTGAGTCTGTTCAGTTTACGGACATATCCATGACTGACGAACACCGAGCTCGGACTCAACTTTATTTCAAATTACGACAGCAAGTAGAACAAGTGAGTTACCGTCTCGAACAAGAGATGAAAACAATGAAAAAGTTCTATGACACCGAATGGGAGAATCTGGAAAGACAACAGAAGCAGCTAGCTCAAGCAGAGAGCGACCATAGAGCCATTGTGACCAATTACCGATCACATCTCCCTTATGCTGTTCAGGAGTTAGAATATTTGCAGGAAGGAGCAAATGAAGAGGAATCTTCAGGAAGCCAGGATTTTATCCCCGTTCTTCTCTACGACTCCTTACAAGCAGAGTTTGAGAAGTTGAAGGAACAGTATGAACAGGCCCAGGCTACAATCCTGGAGGGGATTAACTCGGCAACCTCCGAAAAGTTAGTTTCAGTAGAAGCATATGAGCAACTAAAGGTTGAACATGAGCAAGAAGTCCAAAGGCTGCAGGAAATTCTTGATGAGCTCAAGGACAAGACAGACTCATCGGTAGAAGTTCCATCCATAGATGAGAAATTAGAGGTGAAAGACATGGCAGAACATGAAAGACAAGATGTCCAAGAACTCATAAAAATATTGAAGGAAACCCAAGACAAATATGAGGCGGCAATGACCGAGGTTCAACAACTTGAAGAACAGATTCAACTGGGAATCCTTTCAGTGGAAGAAAAGGAAACTGTAAGAATGGCCCCTGAACATGAGCTAGAGAGTATCAAGGCGCAACTTCTCCGAGCGCTGAAAGCCAAAGTGCAAGAGGAAAAGAAGGTGAAAGCATTGGAGGAAAAGGTGGATGAAATGGAGAAGACTCTGATCCACAGTGCTCCCGTGGAAGAGTTAATGGTCAGCCAACTCCTTCATATGCTGAGGGACAAGACTCTGCAATGGGAACAATCTGAACACGAGCTTCAATCTTCAAAGGGAAGGAGTTCAGAGCTCTCAAAAGTTATGGAAATAGCTGAGGTTGCAACACAGATTTTACTGGGATGCCAAAAGTACGCTGAATCACGTCTATGTGAACAACAGAATGTTGAAACAGCTGCTCCAGTAGAAGGATTGAATAGCCCGATCAATCAATCCCCGATGGAAGGGGAAGTGTTGAAATCACAAATGAGGTCATTAGTGAAGGATTTGCAGGAAACCCAGGAAGAGCGGGATGAATATGAATGCATGAAGAAGTCTCTTCAGGAAAGATGTCTAGGGAGGGAACAACAGTCGGCTAACGTCCAGTTGGGTAAGGAAGAAGTAGCAGGCCCTCTCGCTAGACTAGTTCAGGACGACACCGAATATTACCATGACCTGTTGAGTGACACGGAATATTACGAGGACTTGGTCTGCCCAGCTTGTGATGAAAACTCCCAAAGTGCAGAAATCAGGATGAAGCACTTAAAGTCTAAGGAACATAGGGAGATGGTGGCACTACAGCTGGCAGCTGATAAGGGAGCCCCGAGAGTCTCCAAGAAGCAGAAAAGAAAAAGACGAAGCAGAAGGTGATAATCATCTAAATCATTATCACTTCTACCAGGTCATGTACGTGGGCCCTACGAAGGGAGCCAAATCAGTTGGCAAGTAGGAAAAATTACCAAGGCAGTCCAGCTGTTTGTAAAAGTCAGCACTGCTGGTTCAGCAGGACGGAAGTTCAAGCTGTTAAGTCAAGGAAAAGACTATTGGATGAGTCACGCTAGCAATGTGAACCGGCTACACCACAGAGATGTTGTTCGGACCGAGTCAAGACCAGAGACTGAATCTGTGAACTGTTCCCGCAGAGGCTGAATCTGTAAACTGTTTCCCGCATAGATTATACCTGTGAATTGTTTTACATGAAGTTGAATATATGTTATGTTTAATGGGGGACTAAGTATGTTGTAAGCTAAAAAGGGAGGATTGTAGTGTATGTAACCGTTCACCTTTAAGAGAACTATTTTAGGTGTGGCACTACTTTGTTGGCTTCTGTATACTGTAATACCGACGGTGACCACACCGGTATATAAGTGCTGTGTCAGGATTTATTTGGCAGATTCGCCCTGACCTTCGAATAGTAAAGTCCTGTTTTAAGTTACTCTGGTAGTCTGTGTATTAATTAACTAAACAACTCACAGACTTTACAGTTGGGCCTTTCCAATTCACAATTGCTGCGGCCTCCTGCTGCTGGTGTTCCCTCCAGTCTGTCTATTTGGCCGTCTGCCTGGCGGGAAACAATGCTAAATAATGTCAATGTTAAATGGCAGGACTGCCACGTTATTGGACTCCCTGCATCCCCCCCAGCCTCCCAGTAAATATCGAAGCCTATGATTCTATGAAATGATATGTATTTGCTCAGACTTATCATGAAAAGAAAGACTGGAGCCACCAAAAAGGCAATACTGTAATGGCTCAGTAAGGATACAAGAGCAATATAAAGGAAAGAAGAAGGTACAAAGGCAATAGATCGTAACACTTATTCATTTTTGCAATAACGTCATGGCACTTATCAGCCCAAGCTTGAACGTCGTCCAGGCCTTGTTGCATGCTGGCATGGACTGCTTCATTATCTGAGGAGTTGTGAATGGCACTGAACACTGCAGTCATCAGCGAACATCCCCATTTCTGACCTTATGTTGGGGGGAAGGTCATTGATGAAGCAGCTGAAAATGATTGGGCCTAGGACACTGCCCTGAGGAACTCCTGCAGCGATGTCCTGGGGCTGTGATGATTGACCTTCAACCACCACAACCATCTTCCTTTGTGCTAGGTATGACTCCAGCCGTGGAGCGTTTTCCCCCCAATTCCCATTGACTTCAGTTTTACTAGGGCTCCTTGATGCCACACTCGGTCAAATGCTGCCTTGATGTCAAGGGCAATCACTCTCATCTCACCTCTGGAATTCAGCTCCTTTGTCCATGTTTGGACCAAGGCTGTAATGAGGTCAGGAACCGAGTGGTATTGGCAGAAGCCAAACTGGGCATCAATGAGCAGGTGGACCTGCGTGGGAGCGGCAGCGGGACCTGAGAGGCAAAATTCAAAAGAGTGATGTCAGAGTGAAAAAAGTGACATCGGCACTAGGGAAAGAGCTGACTGGTGAGTGTATTGATTTCTTTGTGGGTTCAATGACGAGACATTTATGAAAGAGAATGAGTTTTAATCTAAAGACTGTTCAACTCTTTATACAGCATTCAGGAGACACCATTATGCTAGTGATGCATCTAGAACGAAACTGAAACTAAACTAGCCTGCCTTGCTTGTCTCGGTCACATGACCTCTGCTGGTCAGGCACAAGCAATCAATACATGCAATCATGCTGGCAGGCATCGTAATCGAACAGGCAAATACCATCTCTATTTGCTGATATCATTACATCTCCTTTTCTTAAAACAAAAGTATTTTACTTTTAACTAACAACATGTTTTCTTTGTATTAATCTGCATTTTAACTGTAACACTTAATGAACTTACATTATCATTATCATGATCAAGGTTTTTTTAACCTTGCTTTGTGTGTTCACATGAAATATGTCAATACACTAGAACTTGAAGAAAGAATAAGATAACATTACTTCCTTCTATAACAATGGTCCTTAAATTTGCTCAATGAGTCTCTCAGGAGGCTTCATGTGTCTTGAGGATTTTCTGATTGATTGTCCTTGAATCTGAGTTGTTGCCTCAGATGATTGGTTCTCAGCTGTGTGATCAGGTTGTTCAACAGTATCAGTCTCTTGACCTGCTGTGGCTGGTCCCATGAGAAGATCTCGACGATTTCTTCTCAGAACAGCACCCTCATCCGTCTGAATGGTGTATGATCTTGGTTGAACTTCACTCAGGACAGTTCCCTTCTGAGTCCATGTGTTTGTTTTGTCTTTCAACCTTACTTGGTCACCAGTGTGGAGTTCAGGTAGGTTTTGTGTTCCTCTGTCATAGTAATACTTTTGCTTTTCTTTCTGTTGTTCTTTGAACTTCCTCACTTTCTCCCCCTCTTTTGTTTTCAGGAGGTTCTCCGGGATGGGTAGGTTTGACTTTAGCCGACGTCCCATCAGGAGTTGGGCTGGTGACATACCACACTCGAGCGGCGTTGTGCGGTATACAAGCATGCTTTGGTAGTGTCAGGGTTGGGGAGCCACGGGGCTGTGTAAATACGGGGCCGTGCCCTCCGGGCAAGGTAGGTTCTGGACCCAAGTGCAGAAACCAGGCTAAAGGCAGGTATACAATCTTAAGGAACAGTACTTTATTCATTACTTAACTAGATTCACACATAACTAGATTCATACAAGGAACACAACAGCATACGCAAGAACTCGAGACAGGAACACCACATCATACATAGAACTCGAGAGAAGAACAATATACATAGAACTCGAGACAAGTTACAAAAGGGTTAGTCAAGAATAGGAACTCAGGACAGCTTCCATGAGGCATCATACTTGTCCATAATGAGCTGGGATAAGCTTACCACAAGCGCAACCAGCTTGCCGAGACGAAACTCGAGACAAACTATCACGAGGGGCTGCCGCAGGGGTAACAGGCTTCTCAAGAGCTCCAGACAAGCGCCAGCATGGCAACACGCCAGTCCAGACCTTATCAAGACTAAGAACAACAAGAACACAAAGTTAGTTACATCTTGAATCCAACCCTAAAACCTGCCGAGGAATCACACAAAAGTCAAGACATTTTGACAATCATGACACATGGGTTCATGAATTTGCTGAAAAATTAAGGGTGTTAGAATGACGCACGCCATTATTGATGCACAAATCAGACAGCAACATGTGGTGATGAAGAGTTACCCGTGAATTAGGAGCAGGAGCAGGCCATACAGCCCTTCGAGCCAGCTCCACTATTCAAAAAGACCATGGCTGACCTTCGACCTCAACTCCACTTTCCCACCCAACCCGCATATCCCTTGATTCCCCTAAAGTCCAAAAATCTATTTTTTATCATCCTTGACTATACTCAACGATTCAGCATCCACAGCCCTTTGGTGTAGAGAATTCCAAAGTTTCACAACCTGCTAAGTGAAGAAATTTCTCCTCATCTCAGTCTTAAATGGCTGACCTCTTATCCTGAGACTATGCCCCCTAGTTCTGGACTCTCCAGCCAGGGGAAACAACCTCTCAACATCTGCCCTGTCAATCCCCCTCAGAATCTTCCATCTTGCCATTCTGTGGTCTCCATTAGAAAGGGATATGC
Organism: Somniosus microcephalus; assembly: GCF_052327205.1. NCBI lineage: Eukaryota > Metazoa > Chordata > Chondrichthyes > Squaliformes > Somniosidae > Somniosus > Somniosus microcephalus. Next base: position 34,793,771 of record NC_140997.1, read on the forward strand.
AGGTGGTGAAGCTCAATCTGCAGTAATACCAATCCTTGCTTCAAGGAATGTTTCTCTCACTTACCCATTCTGGCAACAACCAATTTATCTGCTGCAACTACCTCATATCAGGTGCGGCTGGATATGTTTCAAGCAGCATCTTGCAGGTTCCAATTATGCTTTTCCCATTGGGTTTCCACACAGCCACCTGAAGAAAGGAGGGCCTGACACAGAGGGGCCAGATACAGAGGGCAAGAGACAGAGGACCAGAGACAGAGGACCAGAGACAGAGGACCAGAGACAGAGGACCAGGGACAGAGGGCCAGAGACAGAGGGCGAGAGACAGAGGACCAGAGACAGAGGACCAGAGACAGAGGACCAGCGGCAGAGGGCCAGGGACAGAGGACCAGAGACAGAGGACCAGAGACAGAGACAGAGGACCAGAGACAGAGGGCGAGAGACAGAGGACCAGAGACAGAGGGCCGGAGACAGAGGGTCAGTTGCAGAGGGTGAGAGACAGAGGGCCAGGGACAGAGGACCAGAGACAGAGGACCAGAGACAGAGACAGAGGACCAGAGACAGAGGGCGAGAGACAGAGGACCAGAGACAGAGGACCGGAGACAGAGGGTCAGTTGCAGAGGGTGAGAGACAGAGGGCCAGAGACAGAGGGCCAGAGACAGAGGGTCAGATTGCAATGTAGGCAAAACAAGACACCAGCAATGAATGAGGAATACGCACATTGTTGCTGCTTTTGTACTCTAACCATATAGGAGAAAAGGCAACATTTTTTAAAAAAAGGGCAAAGTGTATAATTTTGTTGTGAAGCTTTGGGTGACGCTGGCCAGGACACTTTTATTACCCATTCCTGGGTACTCTGAGCAGGTGATGGCAGTGATGCCCTTCATTATTCTCATCAAAGATCTGGAATAATGTGTCAGGGAAGCTCGATCCCTTGTAGAATCATAGAATCATAGAATGGTTACAGCACAGAAGGAGGCCATTCAGCCTGTCGAGCCCGTGCCGGCTCTCTGCAAGAGAACTTCAGCTAGTCCCACTGCCCTGCCCTTTCCCCGGCTGGTGATGGTGGTGATGGTGCTCCCACGATGCTGTTCATCGTAGCAACTGTTTTCAATTGAATTCTTTGCTCTGACCAAAAGATATTTAAAAACATTTTAAAAATTTATTTATGGGATGTGGGCATCACTGGCAAGGCCAGCATTTATTGCTCATCCCTAGTTGCTATTGAGAAGGTGGTGGCGAGCCGCCTTCTTGAATCGCTGCAGCCCGTGTGGTGAAGGAATTCCCACAGTGCTGTTAGGGAGGGAGTTCCAGGATTTTGACCCAGCGACGATGAAGGAACAGCGATATACTTCTAAGTCAGGATTATGTGTGACTTGGAGGGGAACTTGGAGGTGGTGGTGTTCTCATACACCTGCTGCCCTTGTCCTTCTAGATGGAAGAGGTCACGGGTTTGGGAGGTGCTACCAAAGAAGCCTTGGTGAGTTGCTGCAGTGCATCTTGTAGATTGTACACACTGCAGCCACGGTACGCCGGTGGGGGAGGGAGTGAATGTTTAAGGTGGTGGTTGGGCTGCCAATCAAGTGGGCTGCTTTGTCCTGGATGGTGTCGAGCTTCTTGAGTGTTGTTGGAGCTGCACTCATCCAGGCAAGTGGAGCGTATTCCATCACGCTCCTGACTTGTGCCTTGTAGATGGTGGACAGGCTTTGGGGAGTCAGGAGTTGAGACACTCGCTGCAGAATACCTAGCCTCTGACCTGCTCTTGTTGCCATTGTATTTATGTGGCTGGTCCAGTTAAGTTTCTGGTCAATGGTGACCCCAGGTTGTTGATGGTGGGGGATTTGGCGATGGTAATGCCATTGAATGTCACGGGGAGGTGGTTAGACTCTCGTTTGTTGGAGATAGTCACTGTCTGGCACTTCTGTGGCACGAATGATACCTGTCACTTATCAGCCCAAGCTTGAATGTTGTCCAGGTCTTGTTGCATGTGGGCATGGACTGCTTGATTATCTGAGGAGTTGTGAATGGTGCTGATCACTGCAGTCATCAGTGAACATTCCCCATTTCTGACCTTATGTTGGAGGAAGGTCATTGATGAAGCAGCTGAAGAACTCCTGCAGCGATGTCCTGGGGCTGTGATGATTGACCTTCAACCACCACAACCATCTTCCTTTGTGCTAGGTATGACTCCAGCCAGTGGAGCATTTTCCCCCTGATTCCCATTGACTTCAGTTTTACTAGGGCTCCTTGATGCCACACTCGGTCAAATGCTACCTTGATGTCAAGGGCAGTTACTCTCACCTCACCTCTGGAATTCAGCTCCTTTGTCCATGTTTGAACCAAGGCTGTAATGAGGTCGGGAGCCAAGTGGTCTTGGTGGAACCCAAACTGGGCATCAGTGAGCAGGTTATTGGTGAGTAAGTGTCGCTTGATAACACTGTCGATGACACCTTCCATCACCATCTCGAGGAGGCGGACCTATGAGGGAGCGGCAGTGGAACCTGAGAGAAGGCAGAGTGGCCATAAAGGAGCGCAGCAGAGGAGGCCCGACCCCGGAGGAGGTGGACCTGTGTGGGAGCGGCAGCGGGACCTGAACAATTCCAGATCATAACCTCGGCCCCCATTACATTTTTACTTATTTTTTATCCACACCTTTGTTTTGGCCCTTTCCCCCCCCTTTTTTTCTCTCCCACATGGCAGCTGTCTCCCATTCTGCCAGCGCATTTCACACCTAATCTAGAGCCGTCTTTTGTCTCCACTAGTCCTATCACCATCTCGTCTCATTTTGAATACCTCTTAATGTCTCTTCACTTCTCTTTTGTTCTCTCCCAGCCTGGCCTCTTAATCTATTTCATTTCCTGTGCTTTTCCAGTCTTGACAAAGGGTTTGACCTGAAACGTTGACTCTATTTTCTCTCCACGGATGTTGCCTGGCGTGCTGAGTTTTTCCAGCATTTTCTTTTGTTATTTCGGATTTCCAGCATCTGCAGTATTTTGCTATCGTAGGAAGGAGGCATTGCTGGATCTGGTGCTGGGGAATGAGGTGGGCCAGGTCGACCAAGTATCTGTGGGAGAACACTTGGGTACGAATGATCATTGTATCATAAGATTTAGATTAGCAATGGAGAGGTGCAAGGAATAATCTAGAGTGGAACTTTTCAACTGGAATAGGGCTAACTTCAATGGGATGCGAAGGGATCTAGCCAGGATAAAATGGAACCAAAGACTGACAGGAAAAACTGTAACGGAACAATGGGTGTTCTTTAAGGAGGAGATGTTCCAAGTACAGGCTAGGTACATTCCAACAAGAGGGAAGGGTAAGGGAACCAAAGCAAGGGCTCCTTGGATGACGAGGGAGATAGAGAAGATGATGAAACAAAAAAGGAGGGTGTATGATGAATGTCAGGTGAATTCTTCAAGGGAGAACCAGACTAAATACAATAAGTTGAGAGGGGAAGTGAAGATGAAAATAAGATTGGCAAAGAGAGAATATGAGAGTAGAATGGCGGCTAACATAAAAGGGAACCCAAAAATCTTCTACCGGCATGTAAACAGTAAGCGGGTAGTAAGAGGCGGGGTGGGGCCTATTAGCGACAAAGAAGGTGATATATGCTTAGAGGCGCAGGGCAAGGCTACAATACTCAATGAGTACTTTGTATCGGTGTTTACTAAGGAGGTGGATGCTGACAAAATATCGGTAGCAGTGGAAAAGGTAAAAGCAATGGAAGGGGTGAAAATTGATAGACAGGATGTATGGCAAAGGCTGGGTGTGATTAGAGTGGATAAGTCGCCTGGTTCAGATGGTTTGAATCACAGAATCACAGAATCTACAGTGCAGATAGAGGCCATTTCGGCCCATCGAGCCTGCACCGACACATATCCCACCCTATCCCCACACATTTAATCCCCTAACACTAAGGGTCAATTTATCATAGCCAAATCAACCTAACCTGCACATCTTTGGACTGTGGGAGGAAACCGGAGCACCCGGAGGAAACCCACGCAGACACAGGGAGAATGTGCAAACTCCACACAGACAGTCGCCCGAGGCCAGATTTGAACCCGGGTCCCTGGTGCTGTGAGGCAACAGTGCTAACCATTATGCCACCGTGCCCCCCAGATTGCTAAGGGAATTGGGGGAGGAGAGAACGGAAGGGCTTGCCATAATTTTCTAATCTTCCCTAGATGTGGGGGAGGTGCCTGAGGATTGGAAAGTGGCAAATGTGACACCATTGTTCAAGAAAAGTTGTCAGGACAATCCTCGTAACTACAGGCCGGTCAGTTTAACATCAGTGGTGGGTAAAGTTTTAGAAACAATAATCAAGGAAAAAATTAACAGGCCTTGGAGAGGTTTAAGCTAATTACAGAGAGCCAATACGGATTTGTAAAAGGCAGATCATGTGTGACTAATCTAATTGAATTTTTTGATGAAGTAAGAGGGAGGATCACTTGGCACTTCTGGCTGAAGATGGTTGCAAACAATTCAGCCTTGTCTTTTGCACTCACGTGCTGGGCTCCATTATCAGTGAGGATGGGGATATTTATGGAGCCTCCTCCACCCGTTAGTTGTATTAGTGAACCAGTTGGGTTTTTACCACAATCATTTAGTCTGATGCTAGCACACAAATTGACAGATTTATCAGCCTCGATTTTCACACTACTGCCACCCGACAGGCAGGAGAGGATTGGGGGAAAGGTTAAAATATTGGGATTGAGCAACCCAACCCCAACCTGATCCCATTCCCTTCCATTTAACTGTTTACTGGCCCAAATCAGGCAATCAAGGAGGCTCCTGCAAAACGCAGGCAGGGGCCTAGTTAACCTTCAAAATCACTTGCCCAGGTATGTCTTGTCCACAAAAGCAAGTCAAATCCAACCGATGATGTCCTTGGCACTGTGACTTATTTTTATCCTCACCACATGGGGAGTCCTGCTCTGTCTGTCACCTGACAGCAGCAACAGAGTGGGAGGAGCCAACTGGCCAGAAGAGACTGTCTGTTTTTAAGCTTCTCGTGAGCCAGGAGGAGCAGGAGTGCTCCCACCAGGCTTCACAAGGAAGTCTTTGGCCTCCGCAGGCCCAATCTTGCTGGCTTCCCCCTTCCTGATTGTGGCTCCGATCATTCTGGCTTCCAACTTCACCATTGCAGCCTTGATCTTGCTGACTTCCCCCGCCCCCATCCTGGCCCCCCAGCTCTCCTGATCGTTTCCCGGGTCCTTCTCAACAACCCAATTCAAAAGGCTACCTCCAATTCCGTCTGATCCTATTTTTGCTAATAAACTCTTGCATGGAAACTTATTGAATGCCTTCTGAAAGTCCTTATGGATAATGTTCATAGACTTTCCTTCTCTACCTTATTAGTGACCGTCTCAAAAAAATTCAACTAGGTTAGTCATGCAGGACTTACCTTAAAGCCATTCTGGCTCTCTCTGATTAGTTATGGTATGGTAGCATAGTGGTAGTCACTGGGCTAGTAATCCAGAAGCCTGGGCGAATGATCTAGAAATGTAAATTCAAATCCCACCACAGCAGCTGGGGAATTTAAATTCAGTTAATTTAATCTGGAATAAAAAGCTAGTATCGGTGATGGTAACCATGAAACTATTGGATTGATGTAAAAACCCATCTGGTTCACTAATGTCCTTTAGAAGAGCTGTCCCATAGCCTGTCATACTCACAGAGTCATACCTTTCACCCAAACTCGTCCATCACCATCCCTGGATGTATGTCCTGTCACAGCGGCAGGATAGACCCACCAGTGGTGGTGGCACAGTGGCATATAGCCAGGAAGGAGTGGGTGTGGGTCCTCAACATTGGAACCCCATGAGGGTGGGCAAAGACTCCTCCTGCTGATTACCACCCTCCCTCAGCTGATGAATCAGTGACAGGATCAGACAAAGTCAACATGGATTTACAAAAGGTAAATTGTACTTGACTAATCTACTGGAATTTTTTGAGGATGTAACTGGTAAAATAGATAAGGGAGAACCAGTGGATGTGGTGTATTTGGACTTTCAAAAGGCTTTCGATAAGGTCCCGCATAAGAGATTAGCATGTAAAGTTAAGGCACATGGGATTGGGGGCAAGGTATTGACTTGGATAGAGAACTGGTTGATAGACAGAAAGCAAAGAGTTGGAATAAACTGGTCTTTTTCCGAGTGGCAGGCAGTGACGAGTGGGGTACCGCAGGGATCGGTCCTTGGACCCCAGCTATTCACAATATATATTAATGATCTAGACGAGGGAACTAGATGTAATATCTCCAAGTTTGCAGACGACACAAAGCTGGGTGGGCATGTGTGCTGTGAGGAGGATGCCGAGAAACTCAAAGATGATTTGGACAGGTTGGGTGATTGGGCAGAAGCATGGCAGATGCAATATAATGTGGATAAATGTGAGGTTATCCACTTTGGTGTCAAAAACAGGAAGGTGTGGCATACCGATCACAGAAAGGGCACAATCCGCTTTCCGGTCCGTAGACTATAAATCAGGCGTCATGCCTTTAAGAAGGATCACACCTTTAAGAAACTCGATCTGCAACATAGTTAAGCCCATAGTGGGGGAGGAGCAGTCGAAGCTGTGCACTGATGAAAGGCAGTCGTACTTTTTGTAGTCTCTGACTCCATTTTGTGTTCAGCATGCAGCCTCAACAATTAAACCTTTTCTGTTGAACCTCTCCGAGTTCAGTATTTTTTGCTAGGAGTACGTAGACTCCTACATTGGTGACCCCAACGCTCAGGATGACTCCTAAGCGTAACCATGGCTGACACAAACGCAGTTTCTGTGAAGCTGCCGGTGTTCTGGGAGAACCTGGCCACCGCCTGGTTCCTTCAAGCCGAATCGCAATTCCGACTCCACGGCATCACCGCCGACGCAACGATGTACGACTACCTCCTCGCCTCCCTGGGCAGCTCCACAATCACGAAAGTCTTGACAACACTACAAAACCCTTCGGAGGAAGGCAAGTACGCACATCTCAAGGCCGCGCTCATTAAAAAATTCACAGCCTCCCAATTCTTGCGCAACTGCCACCTCCTCGACCTCCCGGGCCTCAGTGACTCCACGCCATCAGACTTGCTCTCACACATGCTTGCTCTGACTGACGAGAAACCGCCCGGCATATAAGGTAGCCAAATCTAGTGGGAGGATAGAGGATTGGGAAAACTTTAAAAGACAGCAAAAAATAACAAAAAGATTGATTAAGAATGGGAAGATAGATTATGAAAGTAAATTAGCAAAAAATATAAAAACAGATAGTAAGAGTTTTTATAGTTATATAAAAAGAAAAAGGGTGGCTAAAGTAAATGTTGATCCCTTAGAGGATGAGACCGGGAAATTAATGGTGGGAAATATGGAGATGGCAAAAACACTGAATGAATATTTTATATCAGCCTTTACAGTAGAAGACACTAAGAATATCCCAACACTGGACAAACAGGGGGCTAAAGGGGGGGGGAGGAGCTAAACACGATCAAAATCATTAAGGAAGTGGTACTCGGTAAAATAATGGGACTCAAGGCGGATAAATCACCTGGACCTGATGGTTTACATCCTAGGGTCTTGAGGGAAGTGGCGGTAGGGATTGTGGATGCATTGGTAATAATTTTCCAAAACTCCCTGGACTCGGCAAAGGTCCCGGCAGACTGGAAAACTGCTAATGTAACACCCTTATTTAAAAAGGGCAGTAGACAGAAGGCTGGAAACTATAGACTGGTTAGCTTAACATCTGTGGTAGGTAAAATTTTGGAGTCCATTATTAAGGAGACAGTAACAGGACATTTGGATAATTATAATTTAATAGGACAAAGTCAGCATGGTTTTATGAAGGGGAAGTCATGTTTGACAAATTTGCTGGAGTTCTTTGAGGAAGTAACATATAGGGTGGATAAAGGGGAACCAGTGGACGTAGTGTATTTAGACTTCCAAAAGGCATTTGACAAGGTGCCACACAAAAGATTATTGCTTAAGATAAAAAATCACGGGATTGGGGGTAATATTCTGGCATGGATAGAGGATTGGCTATCTAACAGAAGGCAGAGAGTTGGGATAAATGGTTCATTCTCAGACTGGCAATCAGTAACTAGTGGTGTTCCGCAGGGGTCAGTGCTGGGTCCCCAACTCTTTACAATCTATATTAACGATTTGGAGGAGGGGACCGAGTGTAACATATCAAAGTTTGCAGATGATACTAAGATGGGAGGGAAAGTAGTGAGTGAGGAGGACATAAAAAACCTGCAAGGGGACATAGACAGGCTAAGTAAGTGGGCAGAGATTTGGCAGGTGGAATACAATACTGGAAAGTGTGAGGTTATGCACTTTGGCAGGAAAAATCGTAGAGCAAGTTATTATCTTAATGGCAAGAAACTGGAAAGTACTGAAGTACAAAGGGATCTGGGGGTCCTGGTGCACGAAACTCAAAAGGTTAGTATGCAGGTGCAGCAAGTGATTAAGAAGGCCAATGGAATGTTGGCTTTCATTGCTAGGGGGATAGAATATAAAAATAGGGAGGTATTGCTTCAGTTGCACAAGGTATTGGTGAGACCGCACCTGGAATACTGCGTACAGTTTTGGTGTCCATACTTAAGAAAGGACATACTTGCTCTCAAGTCAGTACAAAGAAGGTTCACTCGGTTAATCCCGGGGATGAGGGGATGGACATATGAGGAGAGGTTGAGTAGATTGGGACTCTACTCATTGGAGTTCAGAAGAGTGAGAGGCGATCTTATTGAAACATATAAGATTGTGAAGGGGTTGGATCGGGTGGATGCGGGGAGGATGTTCCCGATGATGGGTGAAACTAGAACTAGGGGGCATAGTCTTAGAATAAGGGGCTGCTCTTTCAAAACTGAGATGAGGAGGAACTACTTCACTCAGAGGGTGGTAGGTCCATGGAACATGCTGCCCCAAAAAGCTGTAGAAGCTACATCATTACATAAATTTAAAACAGAAATAGACAGTTTCTATTATGTCCGTGTATAATTGAGACACGTATAACAAGTCTTTACTGAATGGAGACAACCTGGAAACTGAAACTACAGAAGCCTGCTAGGGCCTTTTATACAGGGGTGGTCACTGCCGGTACTGCAGTCTGAGACCAGTTATTCCCTTAAAGGTACATACGCAACAATTCCTCCCCTTTTAGATAAACTGTTCATAACATTCATTTAACAACAATATAATAACTAATTACAATTACGGTTGCTAGATACATTGGTTGAAGTTAAGCAATTATAAGTTCAGTCTTTGAGGAGGCTTCCTGATTCTGTCTGGATAACGCCTCTTTGGGATATCAGGTTCTTCTGGCAAGGTTGAGTCGGGATCAATGTCGTTGTTTGGTTCGTCTGCTTCCAATGTCACCGATTCTGCGGTAGATGCAATTGGTACTTCGGTTTCATCGCCAGGTGTATCAGATCGTGGTGTGGAGTTGACGTTTTCCAGTGACTCTAGAATCTGGTCAGCATGGCGTCTTACAATGCTCTCTCCAACGTCCATGGTATACATTAGAGGTCCTTGCCGTGTACAGACCGTTCCTGGCTGCCATTTCTCTGTGCGGTAGTCCCGGGCCAAAACTGGTTGACCTATCTTAAAACTCCTGGTCGGCCTTTCATTCATATTCTGAAACTGCCTGTTCTCCACATCTCTTCTGACGTTTGGCTTAACCAAATCCAAGCGGCATCGGTAGTCTTCGATTGAAGAACATCATGGCTGGAGTTTGGTTGGTAACCGCATATGTCGCATTCCGGTAGGCAAACAAGAAGTTATCCACCTTGTGTTGTAGGAGTATATCTTCATTACACATTGCCTTGATAGCCTTCTTGAATGTTTGAACAAACCTCTCGGCCAATCCATTAGTGGCTGGATGATATGGGGCGGATGTGTAATGCTTAACACCATTGTTCTTTAAGAACCTCCGGAACTCTTCAGACCCAAATTGTGGTCCATTGTCACAGCAAATCTGTTCAGGCAGCCCATTCCTGGTGAATATGGTTCGTAAGACTGTGATAGTTTTTTCTGTGGTGGTTGAGGACATTTTTATTACCTCTGGCCACTTTGAATGTGCATCCACCGCAATTAAAAACATCGAGTCCATAAAGGGACCAGCAAAATCAATGTGCACCCTTTGCCATGGAGATGAGGGCCACTCCCATGGATGTAGAGGGGCTTGTGGTGGGGCGTTTTGGACCTTCTGGCATCCTGTACAGCTCTTGGTCATCTCTTCGATTTCTCTATCGATTCCCGGCCACCACACAAACGCTCTGGCTAAGTTCTTCATTTTTACCCCACCCAGATGACCCTCATGAAGCTCATTGAGCACTCTATCCTTCAATTTGAGTGGAATTACTACTCTGGATCCACACATCAAGGTTCCTCTGCACACTGACAGCTGTTCTCTTCTCGGCGAGGATGCTGGCAGCAGTGGTTCACCATGTGCTGGCCATCCCTTCACCGTTAAATCATAGACCCAGGAGAGTGTCGGGTCATTTCGTGTTTCCTTTTCTATGTTTGCATTCGTCACAGGGAGACATTCGACTATAGTCGAGTGGAATAACTCCACTGGATCCACTGCCAGTTCTTCTTCCACCATTGGCAACGGTAGGCGTGACAATCCATCAGCATTCCCATGCTGTTTAGTTCCTTTGTACTCGATGTCATATTGGTGTGCCCCTAGGAAAAGGGACCACCTCTGTAGCCGTTGTGCCGTCAATATCGGTACGCCCTTCTGAGGGTTGAAAATGGAGCAGAGAGGTTGATGATCAGTTAGTAGAGTAAATTTCTGACCGTGCAGGTAGTGATTGAACTTCTTCACCCCCCACACCAGGCTGAGGGCCTCTCTGTCAATCTGGGCGTAGTTACGCTCGGCTGAAGTTAACGAGCGTGACGCAAAAGCTATCGGCCTCTCTGAACCATCAAGGAATTTATGTGACAGTACCGCCCCAACACCGTAGGGAGACGCATCACACGCCAATCTTATCGGTAGTGATGGGTTGTAGTGAGCCAATACTTCTCTTGAAGTGATTAGGTCCTTACTCTTCTGAAAGACCCGCTTACATTCATCGCTCCATTTCCATGCTACTCCCGTTCGTAGTAGGGCGTTCAGTGGATGCAGAATTGTGGACAAATTCGGAAAAAACTTATGGTAGTAATTCACCAATCCGAGGAATGACCTCAGTTGCGACACATTTTCAGGCGCTGGAGCCTTAACTACCGCTTCAATTTTGTCAGGGGACTTATGCAACCCCTCTTCATCAATCACGTGGCCACAATACGATATCTGTTTCTTAAAAAACTCGCACTTAGGGCGATTGGCTCGCAGCCCATGTTCACGTAGTCTAGTGAGCACCTGCTCTAGGTTGGCAAGGTGTTCACTGTCATCTTCACCTGTCACTAGGATGTCGTCCAAGTAACACTGAGTCCCCGGAATCCCTTGCAGGACTTGTTCCATCGCTCTTTGCCATATCGCCGGAGCTGATGCTACTCCGAATACCAGTCGATTATACTGATAAAGACCTTTGTGAGTGTTTATCGTGAGATACTTCCTAGAGGATTCTTCAACCTCCATCTGCAAATATGCTTGTGCTAGGTCAATTTTTGTAAAACGCTTCCCTCCAGATAGTGAGGCGAAGATATCTTCTATCCTTGGAAGAGGATATTGTACTGTGTGAAGGACTGGGTTCACCGTCACCTTGAAGTCCCCACAGATGCGAACCTTCCTTGGCTCCTCAGACTTATTGTTTAACGTTTTCTTCATGACAGGAATGATGGGTGTTGCCCACTCGCTCCAGTCTACCTTAGATAACACGCCTGCCTTCTCCAGATTCTCCAGCTCTGCCTCGACGGCTGGGCGAATTGCATATGGTACCGGTCTTGCTTTGAAAAACTTGGGAATTGCATTCTCCTCTATTTTTATCGAGGCGGTTATGCCTTTAAGAGTGCCCAGTTCTTGTTGAAATACCTCTTTGGCGTCAGCTAAGATTGTTGACAATCGTCCAGGAGTGACGTCGTCATCCTTATTATCAGCCACTGTCAGTGCCTGAATGGAGTGCCAGTCTAAACTTATCTTTCTGATCCATTCACGTCCCAATAACGGTGGTCCACCATCTTGCAGAATGTAGAGATACAATTTCCGTATTTTCTTGCCGTTGTATTCGACAGGCACCCTTATTTTTCCTCTGGGGTATACTTTTTGCCCCATATACGTCCTCAAGACAATGGATGTCTCTCTCAAGGGTATGTGTGAGAATAGCCGCTCGTAGTCTCGTCGATTCATGACGGTTAGAGCTGATCCTGTATCCAATTCCATTTTGACTTGGGACCCTGCTATCGTGAGGGTGACCCAAATGGTTCGGTGATCCTCTTTTGCGATTACGTTGTGAAGTTTGAGACAGCTTAGTCTCTTGTTCCCGGATTCACTATCGCTCATCTGGTCTTCGGAACTACTGTCCGTCATCTTTTGTACTTTCCTGTATGGTTCCTTAGTAGCCTTTATGTTGTCGTTGGTCTTCTTCCCAGACCTGCAAACTCGTGCAATGTGTCCCATCTTTCCGCATTGCCTGCATATTTTGTCCTTGGACCAGCAGTCCTTCTGGTCATGATTTGTTCTGCCGCAGCGATAACATTTTGCAAATCCCTGTGTCATTTCGTGGGTGCCGTATTCCTGTGGCTTTTGTTGTATTTCCGCAGCTCCCCTTGCTGCTGCTTCGTATGATACTGCCACGCTGAAAGACTTATCTAGCGTCAGCTCTTTCTCTGAGAGTAACCTCTTCTGGGTTCCTTCACTCAGGAGTCCACAGACAAATTTGTCCCGTAAGGTATCTGCCAGTCCTGCTCCGAACTGGCAGTGCTTTGATAGCTTGCATAGTTCCGTAAGGTAATCAGCATTGCTCTCATTTTTATGCTGATTTCTCCTGTGGAATTTAAATCTTTCTGCTATCAGCAGCGGTGTAGGATTTAGGTGTTCCTGTAGGATAGCAACAATTTCGTTAAAACTCTTTGCCTTCGGTTTGGCTGGAGTAATCAGGTCCCGCAATAGGCCGTACGTTCTTGCGCCCATTAAATTTAGCAATACCGATGCCTTTTTCTCATCGGCTATTTCGTTTGCCTCGCAATATACCTCGACTCTTTCCACATACGTGTTCCAGTCTTCTATTGCATTATCGAAGGCAGTGATATCGCCAATCTTTGGCATCTTGAAAATCTAAGATGGCGCCTCCCGCGCATTGCCTTCGTCCCCGATGGATCAAAATGGCGCCTCCCGCGCTTTTCCTTCTTCCCCGCCGAGTTAAGATGGCGCCTCCCGTGCTTTCCCGCCGCTGCCGCTGCTGCCAACGCCGCTCTCCGTGGTATTTTTATTTTTCTATCGCGCTTCAATATTTGCTCCGTTAATTGAAGAACCGTTCCCGTCGTGGAGCGGACCCTCTGGGGCACTTCCCTCCCTCTTCTTAGGTCCGAACGCTGCCTGGCTGCGAAGCACCGGCCGCGCCCTGTGTGCTCCACCCTCTCTCTCTCTCTTTGCTTCCCGACTTGCTGCCCGGCCCCATTGCAGAGCCACCCGATCGAGCTCTAGCCCGCCGCAGCCCAGGAAGGATCAGTGCACTACCTGCCACCAGCACGATTAGCTGGGAAACCACAGACTGGAGACCAAGCCTGGCTCTCGACAGTCTCTCCTGCACTTTTCAATTCGATGATTTGGAGGGCGGTTGCCCACGGTCGACGCCCATTTCTCGAGTTTCTTTGGATTATTTTTTTTTTTTTTCTTTCTTCTGGCTTCGACCTTCAATAATGTCGTCTGAGGTGCTGTCAAGTTGCAGGTAAGTTCGTTTCTTACTCGTCACCAGTATTATGTCTGTGTATAATTGAGACACGGACTGCAGGAGTTGCTTATAACAAGTCTTTACTGAGTGGAGACAACCTGGAAACTGAAACTACAGAAGCCTGCTAGGGCCTTTTATACAGGGGTGGTCACTGCCGGTACTGCAGTCTGAGACCAGTTATTCCCTTAAAGGTACATACACAACAGTTTCCTAGAAGTAAAGGGAATTAAGGGTTACGGGGAGCGGGCAGGAATTTGGACATGAGTCTAGGTTCGGATCGGTCATGGCCCTGTGGGTAGCGGAGCGGGCCCAGGGGCCGTGTAGCCTGATCCTGCTCCTATTTCGTGCGTCTAATTCTGTTAGATTCAGGAGATGGTTCTGTGATAGTGGATTGGCGGTTTGGATCAGATCAGCCATGATCTTATTGAATGGCGGAGCAGGCTTGAGGGGCCGATTGGCCGACTCCTGCTCCTATTTCTAATGTTCTTATGTTCTTCCGCACGCTCTTTATCCGCCAACTACCTCCCAGCATCCGCCCGGCGATCGTGGCGTCCAGCGTCACGGACCTCGAGGCCCTGGCCGACGAAGCCGATAAGCTCCTGTCCGCCAGCTCCAACCACGCCGTCACCCCTGACCTGGCCTCTGCAGTGTCGGCGTGCACTCCACCCTCTATCGCGCGGCCACACAGCTCGGCCACGAGGCACCCCAGGCCCCCACGTCCCCCAAGCCCTCCGACCCAGGGCTACTGCTACTTCCATACCCGGTTCGGCGCACGGGCACGCCGCTGCAGCCATCCCTGCATGTTTCCAACCGCCCCCACACCGGCCTACACGATGGCCTTGGGGCAAGCAGGCGCGCTGCTGTACATTACGGACAGCGCCTCCGGACGCCGTTTCCTATGCGACACGGGCGCGCAGCGCAGCATCATCCCCGCGTCCACCCTCGAGATCCAGCGAGTCGGCCGCGGCCCTGCGTTGGCTGCCGCCAACGGCACCGACATCCGGATGTACGGCACCCACACCGTCACCATCGACCTCGCAGGCCGCCGTTACCACTGGGAGTTTATCACCGCCAAGGTGCTCTCCCCGCTCCTCGGTGCGGATTTCCTGTGCGCCCACGGCCTGTTGGTCGACATGCCTCGGCACCGCCTCGTGGACATGAACACCATGTCACCTATCCCGGGCGCCATGGCCTCCCCAACCCGCCGAAATGGCGTGACAGTGCCGCGCCCGCTCAACGGACGACTACTCATCACTCCTGGCTGAGTTCCCAGCCCTCACCAACCCGACCTTCTCCGCGAAGGTTGCTAAGCACGGGGTAGAACACTTCATGCCCACCACAGGCCCACCGGTGTATGCCCACGCCCGCAGGCTGGACCCGGCCAAGCTGGAGATCACGCGGGCCGAGTTCGCCACAATGGAACAGCTCGGCATCATCCGCCGCTCCAACAGCCCCTGGGCCTCCCCACTCCACATCGTCACCAAACCCGACGGGGGATGGCGCCCCTGCGGGGACTACCGGCGCCTAAACGACGCCACCACGCCGGATCGGTACCGCATACCGCACATTCAAGACTTCTCGGCTAGACTGGCCAGCCGCTCAGTCTTCTCCAAAGTCGACCTGGTGCGCGGTTACCATCAGGTGCCAGTCCACCCCACGGATGTTCCCAAGTCGGCCATAATCACCCCTTTTGGGCTATTCGAGTTCCTCCGAATGCCCTTCGGCCTCAAAAACGCGGTCCAGGCCTTCCAGCGGTTCATGGACTCGGTCCTCCGGGACCTGAAGTTCCTCTTTGTCTACCTGGATGACATCCTGGTAGCTAGTTCCACCAAGCAGGAACACATCGAGCACCTCCGCACCCTGTTCCAGCGGCTCAGTGAGCACGGGCTCATCATCAGTCCAGCCAAGTGCCAATTCGGCCTCAGCAGGATCAACTTCCTCGGCCACCACATCACGCAGGACGGAGCCATTCCCCTGCCCGCCAAGGTGCAAGCCGTCCAGCAGTTCCCCCGGCCTACCACCATCAAAGGCCTCCAGGATTTCTTGGGGATGAGCAACTTTTACAACCGCTTCATTCCCGGAGCGGCCTCCCTC
This sequence comes from Somniosus microcephalus, assembly GCF_052327205.1. NCBI lineage: Eukaryota > Metazoa > Chordata > Chondrichthyes > Squaliformes > Somniosidae > Somniosus > Somniosus microcephalus. The sequence goes on from NC_140997.1 coordinate 34,809,670, forward strand.
ATGCGGCCCCTATACGAAGGCCTCCAGGGTAAGAAAGACAGAATGGCGATCGAGTGGTCGGCGGACATGTTGACCGCTTTCAACTCGACCAAAAAGGTGCTCGCCGACGCCACCATGCTCGCTCACCCACAGCCCAACGCCAGGGTGGCTCTCACCACGGACGTCTCCGACCACGCGGTCGGCGCCGTGTACGAACAGTGGGTCGACGGGGCCTGGCAACCGCTGGCCTTTTTCAGCCGCCAACTGCGCCCCCCGGAGGCCAAATACAGCGCCTTTGACCGCGAGCTCCTCGCACTGTACCTGGCAGTCCACCATTTTAGATTTCTTCTGGAGGGCCGCCCCTTCACCGCGTTTGTCGACCACAAACCCCTGACATTCGCGATGGCAAAATCTGCGGACCCGTGGTCAGCCAGGCAACAACACCAGCTCGCCGCGGTGTCCGAATTCACCACGGACATCCGGCATGTCTCCGGTCGAGACAACGTGGTGGCCGACTGCCTATCCCGCCCCGCCGTCCACGGTGCCCACCTGGCAGTGGACTATGCTCAACTGGCAGCGGAGCAACGCACCGACCCCGATCTGCTCTCCACGCCCACAACCCTCCCAGGGCTGCGACTGACCGACGTCGCCTGCAGCCCATCCGCCGTCAGAGTCAAATGCGACACATCCTTGGCGCAACCCCGCCCTGTAGTCCCGGCGTCCTGGCGAAAACGGGTGTTCAACATCGTCCACGGCCTCTCACACCCCGGTACCCGCGCGTCCATTAGACTGGTGGCCAACCGATTTGTCTGGCGCGGCCTGTGCATAGATGTGCGCGTCTGGTCCAGATCCTGCATAGCTTGCCAGCGTGCCAAAATCCACCAGCACGTCAAAGCCCCACTCGAGGAGTTCACCGTGCCAGAAAGAAGGTTTGACCACTTCCACATCGACCTCGTCGGCCCCCTGCCGCCATCACAAGGTCACATGCACCTGCTGACAATCGTGGACCGTACCACCCGCTGGCCCGAGGCCATTCCACTGACGTCCACCACCACCGCCGACATTGCGAGGGCGTTCATCGGTACCTGGGTCGCTCGGTTCGGCGTCCCCTCCGACATGACGTCGGATAGAGGCCCGCAGTTCACCTCTGATCTGTGGGCCGCCATCACCCGAAACCTCGGGGTGGCCGTTCACCGCACCACGGCTTACCACCCCCAAGCCAACGGACTGTGCGAGCAATTCCACAGGTCCATGAAGGCGTCCCTCCGCGCCAGCCTCGAGGATGAGGCTTGGATCGACCGCCTCCCATGGGTGCTACTCGGCCTACGCTCCGCGGTCAAGGAAGACCTGCAAGGCTCGGCGGCGGAACTCGTGTACGGCCAGCCGCTGCGCCTACCCGGAGAGCTCCTGCCCACCGCCACGACCCCCTGGTCGGCTGACCAGAAACGCCGCGCTTTCGCCAACCGAGCACAACAGTTCGCTCCGGTACCCACCGGCCGGCACGGCGAACCAGCAACCCACGTACCACCTAGCCTGCACATGGCCAAATTTGTTTTCGTGCGCCATGACGCCCACCGAGGACCTCTATGTCCCCCATACGACAGACCCTACAAGGTACTCCAGACGGGGAACAAGTTCTTCCTCCTCAAAGTGGGCGGCAGAACTGACAAGGTGTCGGTCGACCGGTTCAAGCTGGCGCACCTAGAGCCCGATGAACCCGTTCAAGTGGGCCAACCCCCACCGCGGGGCAGACCGCCTAAGAGCCCGACGCGTCCGACCGCCCCGCTCCCGGCACCAACCGCCAAGAGCCGTTCCGGCCGTGCTATCAAGCCGCCATGCCGGTTCGTACACTCCCTACTAGCGGATTCTGGGGGGAGCTGTGTGGCGTACCGATCACAGAAAGGACACAATCCGCTTTCCGGTCCATAGACTATAAATCAGGCGTCATGCCTTTAAGAAGGATCACACCTTTAAGAAACTCGATCTGCAACATAGTTAAGCCCAGAGCGGGGGAGGAGCAGTCAAAGCTGTGCACTGATGAAAGGCAGTCGTACTTTGTGTAGTCTCTGACTCCATTTTGTGTTCAGCATGCAGCCTCAACAATTAAACCTTTTCTGTTGAACCTCTCCGAGTTCAGTATTTTTTGCTAGGAGTACGTAGACTCCTACAAAGGCATATTATTATCTGAATGGCAATAGATTGGGAGAAGGGGAATTGCAACGAGACCTGGGTATCCTTGTGCACCAGTCGCTGAAGGTATGCATGCAGGTGCAGCAGGCGGTTAAGAAGGCAAATGGTATGTTGGCCTTCGTAGCGAGAGGGTTTGAGTACAGGAACAAGGATGTCTTGCTGCAGTTGTACAGGGCCTTGGTGAGACCACATCTTGAGTATTGTGTGCAGTTTTGGTCGTCTTATCTGAGGAAGGATGTTCTTGCCATGGAGGGTGTTAGATCCGTGTATTTTTGATGTAGCGTGTCCCTCAATAACCAGACACGAGACTGCAGGAACAATCAACAGGCACCCACTGGATGAGGGTTACTCCAAAACTAAACGTACAGATCCCTACTCAGGGTTTATATACAGGTGTGGTCACTGCCGGTACTACAGTATACAGGAGCTGTAAAAAATAGTTCTCCCCTTAAAGGTACATACACTACAGAGGGAGTTCAGCGAAGATTCACCAGGCTGATACCTGGGATGGCAGGAATGATGTATGAGGAGAGATTGGGTCGATTGGGCTTCTACTCGCTGGAGTTTAGAAGAATGAGAGGGGATCTCATTGAAACTTATAAAATTCTGACAGGACTGGACAGATTCGATGCAGGAAGGATGTTCCCGATGGTCGGGGAGTCCAGAACCAGGGGTCACAGTCTAAGGATAAGGGGTAAGCCATTTAGGACAGAAATGAGGAGGAATTTCTTCACCCAGAGAGTGGTGAACCTGTGGAATTCTCTACCACAGAAGGCAGTGGAGGCCAATTCATTAAATATATTCAAGAAGGAGTTGGATATATTTCTTAAGTCTAAAGGGATCAAGGGATATGGGGAGAAGGCAGGGACAGGGTACTGAATTTGGATGATCAGCCATGATCTCATTGAATGGCGGAGCAGGCTCGAGGGGCCGAATGGCCTACTCCTGCTCCTATCTTCCATATTTCTATGTTTTCTATGAATCAGTGCTCCTCCATGTTGAACACCACTTGGAAGAAGCACTGAGAGTAGCAGGGGCACAGAATGTACTCTGGGTGGGAGACTTCAATGTCCATCACCAAGAGTGGCTTGGAGGCACCACTACTGACCGAGCTGGCCCAGTCCTGAAGGACCTAGCTGCCAGTCTGGCTCTGCAACAGGTGGTGAGAGAAGCTGCACGAGGAAAAAACCTACTTGACCTCACCCTCACCAATCTACCTGTCGCAGATGCATCTGTCCATGACAGTATTGGTAGCAGTCCTGTCTTCACACTGAGGACACCCTCCATCATGTTGTGTGGCACTAACTCCGTGCTAAATAGGATAGATTCAGAACAGATCTAGCAGCTCAAAACTGGGCATCAATGAGGTGCTGTGGGCCATCAGCAGCAGCAGAATTGTATTCCACCACAATCTGTAACCTCATGGCCTGGCATATCCCTCACTCTACCATTACCATCAAGCCAGGGGAGCAACTCTGGTTCAATAAGGAGTCTAGAAGAGCATGCCAGGAGCAGCACCAGGTGTACCTAAAAAATGAGGTGCCAACCTGTGGAAGCTGCAACACAGGATTACATGCATGCTAAAAAAGCAGAAGCAGCATGCTATAGACAGGGCTAAGCGATCCCACAATCAACAGATCAGATCAAAGCTCTGCAGTCCTGCCACATCCAGTCGTGAATGGTGGTGGACCATTAAACAACTAATGGGAGGAGGAGGCTCCATGAATATCCCCATCCTCAATGATGGTGCAGCCCAGCACGTGAGTGCAAAAGACAAGGCTGAAACGTTTGCAACCATCTTCAGCCAGAAGTGCCGTGTGGATGATCCATATCAGCCTCCTCCTGAGGTCCCCACCATCACAGAAGCCAGTCTGCAGCCAATTCAATTCACTCCACGTGATTTCAAGAAACGGCTGAGCGCACTGGACACAGCAAAGGCTATGGGCTCCGACAACATCCTGGCTATCGTGCTGAAGACTTGTGCTCCAGAACTAGCTGCGCCTCGAGCCAAGCTGTGCCAATACAGCTACAACAGTTGTAAGGGGTTTTCCTCGAGAGCTTTCCCTGAGGTTTCTCTCTCCAGAAGCCTCTCTTTCTTGCACAGTAAAACCTTGAGTGGTTCGACCCACTCGCCCCTTAGATTCTATACTCTGGACATAGGCGCAGGAACTACAATGCAGAGAAGACTCTTGTAGACCAAGTTTGATGAATCAGAATGAAATTTTATTGCAAATGGACAAATATCAAATCAAATGCAACACAGATAAGAGTACAGTACATGGGAGGGAAAAACAAACACAAACAAATCATTACGACATCATACTAACTGAGGCACTGAGGCAAATATAGGCATCTTATACTCTACAAAGATCATCATGAAATAAGGAAACACACGGAACATCGAGGGACAACAACTCATGTTAATTGTACCCTTAAATCCACCCACTTATTAAACCTATCTAGATCTGATTGTGAAGGGCCAGAAACATGCTCACCAATCCCACTAGGAAGTGCAAGGGTTTTGAAATCGAGTCTGTGTTTGGTCCTTTCAGGCGTTTCGTCTCCACGTGGATCGTGGAGGCCCTGCGAGCTGTGCCACACCTCTCTCCTCAGGTGGGGGTCGGGGGCGGCTGGACACCGGCGGGCCTGGATGTCGGCGGGGTCGAGGATCATCGGCTCGACCCTGGTCAGGGGAGCCTTGGGCTGGTATGGCCCCTTCTACTTTCAGCTGCGGCCCGGGGATGGTCGATGATCTCCCGATGGTTTTCCCTGGGGCGGGACGCTGGTTCCGAATGACTTTCTTTATACAGTCATAAATATCCTTCTTTCTTCTCCAACGGTGGAGAGGAGTCCGCTGATCTTTCCCCAAGCCAGCTCCTCTTTGCCCAGCTCAAAAGCTGGACTGGCTGTTGGGGCTGCAACGACTGTCCGACTGCAAACTGTCTTTTAGCTCGACTCTCCTTGTGACCGTCCGAGCTTGCCGATTCAAGCTTCCTCCAGCGTCTTCTCCCAAGCTGTGTCTGTCGAGTCGTGTCCCACTGCCGTCTCAACTCGTGTCCAACCTGCCTGTCCCGACTGCTTCCGAGTGCTTCCCCAACTGCCGAAAAGTCTCTCCAGATATACCTTTCTTCCCGAGGCTTCCCTTCCCGCCCAAAATCAGGTTAGTCTTTGTTTTAACTTTGGCGGGCTTGGAGCACAGCGGGGCAGTTAATGGCCCAGAACTTGGTGTCGGGGGCTTGCCGCGCGTGCAAGCCCCCGATGTGCACTTACCCGGCGCGTCGACATCTGAAACCTGGCCCGCAGTGGATTTCCTGTCAGTGGCCAGGTTCTGATGTCGGCGCGCTGTGCTAACCTGACCCAACGGCGTAGTTAGTGTGATGTGCCGGCTGGGATCAGGTGAGCACTGTTCAGCCAATCAGGGGAGGGGAAACTTCATTCATAAGTTTGAGAGTAAGAACTGTCAAACTCATGAGAAGTACTGCACCCCAAAACACTACTTAAACTTTAAATAAAATTTTAAAAAACATCCCAGTCATTAAATTAAATATAAATAAGTTAAAAAAAATAATTTAAACAATAATTTTTTTTTTGAAAAAAATAAATTTTTAATAAAAAGGGTCTAAAACTAAACTTACCTTATTGTAGATTCTTTAAAATAATAAATCTGTGGAAAAGAAATGTCTAAATTGCACTAAAACACCACTTACCTGTAAAAATAAATACTTATGTGCGCTTTTTACAAGCGTAAAGACCGGAGGCCTTTACACATGCGCAAATCCCCCAAAACAGAGGAAATCCAAGATGCACGCGCTGCCCCCTACAGCGCACGCGCTAGCCTCTTCAACTCTTGGGTTAGAGGAGAGGAAATGCCGGTTGTCAGCGCATGCGCTGTGCATGCTGAAAACCGGCATTTCCTCCGGCCAGACGCGTGAGTACCCCTTCTGTACTCGCGCGTTTGGGGAGAAATTACTGCCCCATTATATTTAAAATGTCTTAAACGGCTGGTAACGGGCCCATCTCTGGTTTGAAATTATCTCCATTTTTTTGAATGTCCTGCTGATCTCGTTATCTAGCCCTGGGTGCTGTTCTCATGAATATGAAATTGTCCCCTTTTGTCTGGGGCAACATTTTGATGGCCTCTGTCTCCAGGCCGATTTTGACTAGATCTGCATCTAATCCAGATGCATACCTGTGGGTCTGGTTTCGTTCTCTCAGAAACGGCTTCCAGAACTTACTATGGGTTCAATCCACATAGTTGTCTGAGGTTGCGCAGGAACCATTTTAAAGTGTCCCAATAAACTGGTCACATGATACGGCAGCCATTTTGTATGCCCCATTTCTGGGCTTCTTTTAAAACAGTCTTTAAAATCATGGCCTCTTCTGCCATTTGACCCTTATTAATATGAAATCCAATTTTGCGAATCCTACACAGTGGCTTCTACCGACAATGTGGAAAACTGCCCAGGTATGTCCTGTCCACAAAATCAAATTACCGCCCCATCAGTCTACTCTCAATCATCAGCAAAGTGATGGAAGATGTCATCAACAGTGCTATCAAGCACACACTTACTCACCAATAACCTGCTCACTGATGCCCAGTTTAGGTTCCGCCAATCCACTCAGCTCCTGACCTCATTACAGCCTTGGTCCAAACATGGACAAAGGAGCTGAATTCCAGAGTTGAGGTGTGAGTGATTGCCCTTGACATCAAGGCAGCATTTGACCGAGTGTGGCATCAAGGAGCCCTAGTAAAACTGAAGTCAATGGGAATCGGGGGAAAAACTCTGGCTGGAGTCATACCTAGCACAAAGGAAGGTGGCTGTGGTGGTTGGAGGTCAATCATCACAGCCCCAGGACATCGCTGCAGGAGTTCCTCAGGGCAGTATCCTAGGCCCAACCATCTTCAGCTGCTTTATCAATGACCTTCCCTCCAACATAAGGTCAGAAATGGGGATGTTTGCCCATGACTGCACAGTGTTCAGTGCCATTCACAACTCCTCAGATAATGAAGCAGTCCATGCCCGCATGCAACAAGACCTGGAAGATGTTTAGGCTTGGGTGATACGTGGCTGGTAACATTCACACCACAGAAGTGCCAGGCAATGACTATCTCCAGCAAGCGAGAATCTAACCACCTCCCCTTGAAATTCAACAGCATTACCATTACCGAATCCCCCACCATCAACATCCTGGAGGTCACCATTGACCAGAAACTTAACTGGACCAGCCACATAAATATTGTGGCAACAAGAGCAGGTCAGAGGCTAGGTATTCTGCAGCGAGTGTCTCACCTCCTGACTCCCCAAAGCCTTTTCACCATCTACAAGGCACAAGTAAGGAGTGTGATGGAATACTCTCCACTTGTCTGGATGAGTGTAGCTCCAACAACACTCAAGAAGCTCAACACCATGCAGGACAAAGCAGCCTGCTTGATTGGCAGCCCAACCACTACCTTAAACATTCACTCCCTCCACCAGCGGCACATCGTGGCTGCAGTGTGTACCATCTACAAGATGCACTGCAGCAACTCGCCAAGGCTTCTTTGGCAGCACCTCCCACACCCGCGACCTCTTCCACCTAGAAGGAAAAGGGCAGCAGGTGTATGAGAACATCACGGCCTCCAAGTTCCCCTTCAAGTCACACCCAATCCTGACTTGATCGTCGCTGGGTCAAAATCCTGGCACTCCCTCCCTAACAGCACTGTGGGAGTACCTTCACCACACGGACTGCAGCAGTTCAAGAAGGTGGCTCGCCACCACCTGCTCAAGGGCAATTAGGGATGGGCAATAACTGCTGGCCTTGCCAGCGATGCCCACATCCCATAAACTTATTTTTAAAAAGTTCATATTTAAGCTCAGGCATTCTATCCCTAATGACAGATTCTAGTGGCTTCCCCACAACTGACGTTAGACCTGCAGGTCTGTAATTAACTGGTTTCTCTCCCCCACTCTTCTTAATTTATGACGACTTTAGTAAATTTCCAATCTAACAGCAAAATTTCAAAATCAAGGTAGTGGGATGAGCAGGCAGGCTAGATGAGATCCAGGTAAGTATTGCAATTTGCCAGTTTTTAATCTCCCTCTGGGCCAGGAGGAACAGGAGTGCTCCTCCCAAGCCTCACAAGGAAGCTGTCAGTTTCTGCAGGACCAATCTTGCTGGGTTCCACCCTTCCCAGCCCAGATCATGCTGGCTACCCACCCTCCCCATCACGTCCCCGATCTTGCTGGCTCTCCCCCCTTCTGATCATGGCACGATCTTGCTGGCCCCTCAGCTCTCCTGAATGTGGCCTGGGGGTTACTCTCCACCCCCCACCCTCCCACAAACCCAAATCAAAAGGCTACCTCCAATTCCGTGCGCTCTCATTTTTGCTAATAATCTCTTGTATGGAACTTTGAATGTCTTCTGGAAGTCCATATGGATAATTACCTGAGACATTCCCTTCTCTACCTTATTATTGACCTTCTCAAAAAATTCAACTAGGTTAGTCATGCAGGACTTACCCTTAAAGCCATTCTGGCTCTCTCTGATTAGTTCATATTTGTGCTCAGGCATTCTATCCCTAATGACGGATTCTAGTAGCTTCCCCACAACTGACGTTAGACCTGCAGGTCTGTAATTAACTGGTTTCTCTCTCCCACTCTTCTTAATTAATGACGACTTTAGTAAATTTCCAATCTAACAGCAAAATTTCAAAATCAAGTCCATTTGAAAGATTATGACTAACCTTTCTGCAACTTTCTCACCTATTTCTTTTAATACCCTGGGTGGAAGCTGTCAGGTCCAGGAGAATTATATATCCAAAGGCCCATTATTTTCCTCCATTCCCTATTTTTACTTATGTTGCATCCAATAAGTTTATTTTTAGTTTTCTTTCTGACGCTGATATTTTGTCCTTTTCCTGTTCTGTGAAAAAGGATACAAACTGTATTTATTTATTAAATCTGCAATTAGCTTATTGTCTATGACAGTATCACCTGTGTCTGTCTTTAACGGGCCCACATTTCCCTTAGCCACTATCTTGCTCTTACTATATTTATAAAACTTTTGCTATTAGGCTTTACATTACCTGCAAGTTTTTTTTTAGTATTCCTTTTTCGCAGCTCTTAATATTTTCTTTGTGTCCATTTGTTGCTTTCTATATTTCTCCCAGTTCTCTGAATTACCACTTTTCTAGGCATTTGTCGAATTCCATTAGCTTTCTTACTGTGTGTTACCTCATATGTTGACCATGGTTGCTTGACTATACAAGTGAAAGTTTCTCTCTCTCCTCCTTTAAGACACTTCTTAAAACCTACCTCTTTCACTTGTCCTAATATCTCTTTATGTGGATTGGTGTCATAGGATGCTTTACTACATTAAAGGCGCTATATTTCCACACCTGGGGGGAAATCTACCCCAAAACCTCTTCAAATCTGCTACCAGCATTTATATTCAGCAGCTTTGGTTTGACTGATCCAATTAAATCTAATAATATTATGGTCACTGTTGCTGAGATATTCCCTGCATGGCCTGTTGATTTGTATTCCTATTTATAAAATCCAAATTGTTATGGGCATTTAAGGCTTCATTTACCTGCACATCCACTCAACAATTGCATCTCCGAGTCTTACTTTCCCTCCAAAACCTTCAGCACTTTTCCATTGAGTTTATACTCCTATTCCTTCTTTACCTCCCAATTGCAGCAACTCAGACTTCTCCCCATTTTATTTCATCTAATCACTAAGTTGATTCGCCAGTGGAAGTAAAAATGGGGAGAGGTGTAAAACAGGCTGCCGATTTGCTATCACCCATTTTACGCAAAGTGAAAATTAGCCCCAAAGACTTTAAAATCTAAATTCAATTTAAAACTACCACCTTCTCTGTATTATGATCAGATTAGTTTATAAATATGTAATTTTATTGAGCGTCAGTTGCACTTTACAAAAAAAATTAATTAGTCCTTGAAAAACAATCAAACATCAATGTAAATGTTATTTGATTTATTCTGAACGAAGCCCAGTAAAGTCTCACTCTAAGATAAAGATGTGCATGTGCAATGAACGTGCACAGTAAATTTCTAGAGGTATTTAACGAAAGTCGGCAGTTAAAACTGGTTTGTAAGTATTGAAACATGGGCTGCGCTTTTGCCTACTGAGGCGGGTCCAGGGCGGCCGGGGTCGGTGGCAGGGTGTGACCCCGCTGCTGGTTCCATCCCGGTTTGTGAAAAGAATTTTATGCTGATTGGGCTTGTTAAGCTCGCCCAGCATGTTTGCCGGCCATTTGAAGGAAGCGGGTCTGATGACGTCGCATGCTTATGGAGGGAGTCACAGCATGCAGGGAGGATCTCTTCCCTTCCCATGGGCAGAAGAGACATAAGAACATAAGAAATAGGAGCAGGAGTAGGCCAATCGGTCCCTCGAGCCTGCTCCGCCATTTAATAAGATCATGGCTGATCTGATCCTAACCGCCAATCTACTTTCACAGAACCATCTCCTGAATCTAACAGAATTAGACACACGAAATAGGAGCAGGATCAGGCTACATGGCCCCTGGGCCCGCTCCGCTACCCACAGGGCCATGTCCGATCCGAACCTAGACTCATGTCCAAATTCCTGCCCACTCCCCGTAACCCTTAATTCCCTTTACTTCTAGGAAACTGTCTATTTCTGTTTTAAATTTATGTAATGATGTAGCTTCTACAGCTTTTTGGGGCAGCATATTCCATGGACCTACCACCCTCTGAGTGAAGTAGTTCCTCCTCATCTCAGTTTTGAAAGAGCAGCCCCTTATTCTAAGACTATGCCCCCTAGTTCTAGTTTCACCCATCATCGGGAACATCCTCCCCGCATCCAACCGATCCAACCCCTTCACAATCTTATATGTTTCAATAAGATCGCCTCTCATTCTTCTGAACTCCAATGAGTAGAGTCCCAGTCTACTCAACCTCTCCTCATATGTCCATCCCCTCATCCCCGGGATTAACCGAGTGAACCTTCTTTGTACTGACTCGAGAGCAAGTATGTCTTTTCTTAAGTATGGACACCAAAACTGTATGCAGTATTCCAGGTGCGGTCTCACCAATACCTTGTACAACTGAAGCATTACCTCCCTATTTTTATATTCTATCCCCCTAGCAATGAAAGCCAACATTCCATTGGCCTTCTTAATCACTTGCTGCACCTGCATACTAACCTTTTGAGTTTCATGCACCAGGACCCCCAGATCCCTTTGTATTTCAGTGCTTTCCAGTTTCTGCCATTAAGATAATAACTTGCTCTACGATTTTTCCTGCCAAAGTGCATAACCTCACACTTTCCAGTATTGTATTCCATCTGCCAAATCTCTGCCCACTTACTTAGCCTGTCTATGTCCCCTTGCAGGTTTTTTATGTCCTTCTCACTCACTACTTCCCCTCCCATCTTAGTATCATCTGCAAACTTTGATATGTTACACTCGGTCCCCTCCTCCAAATCGTTAATATAGATTGTAAAGAGTTGGGGACCCAGCACCGACCCCTGCGGAACACCACTAGTTACTGATTGCCATTCTGAGAATGAACCATTTATCCCAACTCTCTGCCTTCTGTTAGATAGCCAATCCTCTATCCATGCCAGAATATTACCCCCAATCCCGTGATTTTTTATCTTAAGCAATAATCTTTTGTGTGGCACCTTGTCAAATGCCTTTTGGAAGTCTAAATACACTACGTCCACTGGTTCCCCTTTATCAACCCTATATGTTACTTCCTCAAAGAACTCCAGCAAATTTGTCAAACATGGCTTCCCCTTCATAAAACCATGCTGACTTTGTCCTATTAAATGATGATTATCCAAATGTCCTGTTACTGTCTCCTTAATAATGGACTCCAAAATTTTACCTACCACAGATGTTAGGCTAACCGGTCTATAGTTTCCAGCCTTCTGTCTACTGCCCTTTTTAAATAAGGGTGTTACATTAGCAGTTTTCCAGTCTGCCGGGACCTTTGCTGAGTCCAGGGAGTTTTGGAAAATTATTACCAATGCATCCACAATTCCTACCGCCACTTCCCTCAAGACCCTAGGATGTAAACCATCAGGTCCAGGTGATTTATCCGCCTTGAGTCCCATTATTTTACCGAGTACCACTTCCTGAGTGATTTTGATCGTGTTTAGCTCCTCCCCCCCTATAGCCCCCTGTTTGTCCAGTGTTGGGATATTCTTAGTGTCTTCTACTGTAAAGACTGATACAAAATATTCATTCAGTGTTTTTGGCATCTCCATATTTCCCACCATTAATTTCCCGGTCTCATCCTCTAAGGGACCAACATTTACTTTAGCCACCCTTTTTCTTTTTATATAACTATAAAAACTCTTACTATCTGTTCTTATATATTTTGCTAATTTACTTTCATAATCTATCTTCCCTTTCTTAATCAATCTTTTTGTTATTTTTTGCTGTCTTTTAAAGTTTTCCCAATCCTCTATCCTCCCACTAGATTTGGCTACCTTATATGCCCTTGTTTTTAGTCGAATACTATACTTATTCTCTTTACTTAGCCACGGATGGCTGTCTTTTCTTTTACACCCTTTTCTTCTCAGTGGAATATATATTTTTTGGAATTTGTAAAATAACTCCTTAAATGTACACCACTGATCATGTATCGTCTTACCCTTTAATCTATTTTCCCAATCCACTCTACTCAATTCCACTCTCATACCTTCAAAGTCTCCTTTATTCAAGCTTAGCACGCTTGTTTGAGATCCAACCTTCTCACCCTCTAATTGAATATGGAATTCAACCATGTTATGGTCACTCATTCCAAGGGGATCCTTTACTAGGACATTTTTAATTAATCCTGTCTCGTTACACAGAACCAGATCTAAGGTTGCTTGCCCCCTGGTCGGTTCAATTACATACTGCTCAAGAAACCCATCCCTAATACACTCAATGAATTCATCCTCAAGGCAGCCCTGCCCAATTTGATTTGTCCAATTAATATGATAGTTAAAATCCCCCATAATTATAGATGTTCCCTTATTACAAGCCTCAACTATTTCCTGATTGATACTCCGTCCAACATAGTTTCAACGGTTCGGAGGCCTATAGACTACGCCCACTAGTGTTTTTTTCCCCTTATTATTCCTTACCCCCACCCAAACTGTTTCATTATCCTGATCTTTTGACCCAATATCATTTCTCTGTATTACAGTGATTCCTTCCTTTATTAACATAGCCACCCCACCTCCCCTTCCTTCCTGCCTGTCCTTCCTGATCGTTAAATAACCTGGTATGTTTAATTCCCAGGCATTGTCACCCTGCAGCCATGTTTCTGTAATGGCCACAAGATCATACCCATATGTAGTTATTTGTGCCATTAACTCATCTATTTTGTTACGAATGCTACGTGCATTCAGATAGAGAACTTTCAAATATGTTTTGTGACACTTAGTTCCTGCTTTTGCCCTTTTTATTACTTTACCTTTTACTCCATACCTTCTGCCCCTTCCTGACACGCTCTGGTTTTTAATTTCCCCACTGCTACCTAAGTCTATGACCTTCTTTGTTGTCATTTTTATTATTTGCTCTCTAGGAACCTGCCCCCCACTAGTTAGTTTAAAGCCCTTTCTACAGCCCTAGTTAAATGATCCGCCAGGACTCTAGTCCCAGCACTGGCCAAGTGAAGCCCGTCCCAATGGAACAGCTCCCTCCTGCCCCAGTACTGGTGCCAGTGTCCCAGGAAGCAAAACCCATTTCTCCCACACCAGTCTTTGAGCCATGCATTTAACTCTCTAATTTTATTTGTCCTAGCCAAATTCGCTCGTGGCTCAGGTAATAATCCAGAGATTATTACCCTTGAGGTTCTGTTTTTTAATTTGACCCCTAGCTGCTCATACTCCTTTAACAGAACCGACTTCCTAGTCCTATTTACGTCGTTTGTACCAACATGGACCACGACAACTGGATCCACCCCCTCCCACTGCAAGTTTCTTTCCAGCCCAGAGCAGATGTCATTAACCCTGGCACCGGGCAGGCAACACAGCCTTCGGGACTCTCGCTCTCGGCTGCAGAGAACTCTATCTATCCCCCTAATAATACTATCCCCTACCACTACAACATTTCTAGTTAGTCCCCCCTCTTGAATGGCCCCCCATTCCACGGTGCTGTGGCCAGGTTGCTCATCCTCCCTGCAATCCCTGCTCCCATCCCCACAGGGAGTAAGAACCTCGAACCTGCTGGACAAGAGCAAGGGCTGCGGCTCCTCCAGCTCTACCTCCTGGATCCCCGTACCTGCCTCACTTGTAGTCACACCGTCCTGTCCCTGACCTTCCCAGGGGACCAACGCAGCCTGGTTGCACATTGCACAGGAGGACACAAGCAGTGAAGTCGTCAGGAGGACTAGGCTGCAGTAGCGCCAACCTTTCAATGATCTCAGTAGATCACAAAACGTTACCGCAAAGCCCACTCAACCTCATCCTGCTGTGCCACTCATCACATCCCCATCACTCTGCCTTCCCTACCTGTGATAAATCCATTAAGTGGAACAAGGACTCAAAGAGGCGATATCGTAGAATTAACACGAGTACTTTATTAACAACTGGGAACACGTTTACAGACAGCCTGCATCAGCATCCTGGCATTCCACCTTGTGCTGATCTAGACAAGAAGCAAACCTCTGACCTTAACAGGAAGCCAACCTCTGACCTTAGTAGCAGCATTGGCTACAGCACCACCTGGTGGATAACCTTGATCATAACATCCCAGATTACTATATCCTTCCCCCCTTAAGATTTCAGTATGAATTTCTTAACGACCAACCATTCCTGAGGATCACATAAGGAGTCTCCATTCATCATGTTCCATACTTGACGAATGTAACAGTTCAGTATCAATCTCTCTGGTGGCTTGCGAAACCTTTGTGAATGTCTAACAGTAAAGTCCCTGCTTGTTTGTGGTGAAGCCACCAGCTGCTCCTGAGCAGTGCTCAGAGTATCTGACTCTGCAACGATGGTTTCCTCTTGACCGATAGGTTGCTGTGGAATCATCTCTGTCCCTGGTGGTGGCACCACAGATGCACTTGGATAACTGGGGGCAACCCTGTCTTCAGTCATGGCATCTGGGACCTTCATTTCAATTTCCCCTTGTCTGGGAAATATCTGATCTACATGTCTGCGTACTACCCTACCATCTCCCAACATGACCTTGTATGATACTGGACCTGTCATTGAGCCTATGAAGCCAGGAATCCACTTTTGTCCATAACTGACATTCCTGGCAAGGATCGCATCTCCTTCTCCAAAACTTCGGCTCTTTGTTCTTTTGTCATGGTTCTCTTTTTGTTTGTTTTGTCTGTTTTCCATTTTCCTTTTTAGGTCTGGGTGGACAAGGTCAAGAGTGGAGCGTAGTCTACGACCTAATAACATCTCAGCAGGAGAGAGTCCTGTGGTGGATTGAGGTGTTATTCTGTAGCTGAACAAAACCCATGACACTTTGGCTGCTAAACTCCATTCTGCACTTTTTTTCATCATCTCCTTAAATGTTTGTACGGCTCTCTCCGCAAGTCCATTCGAGGACGGATGATATGGAGCCAAGGTCACCTGCACTATGCCATTTTTTCTCAAGAACTCTTTTGTCTCTGTACTCACAAAACAAGTGGCATTGTCACTCACCAAGATCTCTGGTAGCCCTTGATTACTGAAGCTCCAATGCAGGCAGTCTATAGTAGTAGTGGCGGAAGCAGAATTTACAGGATAAACATCCATCCATTTGGAATGTGCATCAATGATTATGAGGAACATCTTCCCCATGAATGGACCCACATAATCTAAGTGCAATCTTCTCCATGGTTTATCTGGCCACTCCCAGGGGTGGAGAGGAGCCGCTGCTGGTGCCTTCCGGTGTTCCTGACAAGTGCTGCATGTCTTGACTAGATTTTCTATCTCCTCATCTAGCTTTGGCCACCACAAGTAACTCCTAGCTAAGGCTTTCATATGCGAGACCCCAGGATGACACTGATGTAGTTGCTCTAGGAAAGACTGTCGTGCTGACCGTGGAATAATCACTCGTGCTCCCCACAACACGCAACCATCCTGCACACTCAGCTCTGTTTTCCTGACACTGTAGGGTGTGAAGTCAGCCCCTTCCGGATGCTGTGGCCATCCCCTCACCACATATTCTCGAACTCTAGACAGTACTGGATCTTTACCTGTCCATGTTCTTACTTGCTCTGCAGTCACAAGTGCCATGTCAGTGTCCTCCAACATCAAAACTCTGTCCTCTGGAGCTGCACGGATAGGTGTGCCTGGCAGTGGAAGATGGCTCAAGGCATCTGTGTTCCCATGGTACTTGCCCGCCTTGTAGACGATGACATACTCATATGCCCTCAACGTCACGGCCCACCTCTGGATCCGGGGAGACACCATCTGTGGAACTGCTTTCATTTCATTGAAAAGAGAGAGAAGAGGTTTATGATTGGTGCATATGGTGAACTTCCTGCCATATATGTACTTGTGGAACCTCTGTAACCCAAACATTACTGCTAACCCCTCTTTGTCTAACTGGGAATAGTTTTTTTTCGCTGGTGTTAGAGTTCGGGACATAAACCCTATTGGTCTTTCAGTTCCATCTTCGATGCAGTGTGAAAGAACTGCCCCCACCCCATAAGGTGAAGCGTCACAAGAGAGAATGATGTCTTTCTCTGCATTGTAGTGAACCAGCACATCTGACGACAGAATCAGTTTCTTGGACTGTTCAAATGAAACCCCCTGCTCCTCTCCCCACTGCCACTGTGTCTCCTTGCACAGTAGTTTGTGAAGAGGTGCTAACACAGTTGACAAGTTTGGCAGGAGCAGGGGCGTCCTGCAGTGCTTGTACCTTCTCCTTGAGTGGATGGAGCCCGGTGGCGTCCACTCTGTGTCCAAGGAACACTGCCTCATTCCCCAGGAAAGTGCACTTACTCCTCTTGAGCCGGAACCCTGCCCTCTCCAATCTCTGTAGTACCTCTCTCAGAGTGCTCAGATGCTCCTGGTCGGTTCTTCCCGTCACCAGAATGTCATCCAGATAGATGGAAACATGTGGAATCCCTTGCAGTACACCTTCGATTGTCCTCTGGAAGATAGCTGGACTAGATGAGACACCAAACGGTAAGCGGTTATATGTAAACAAGCCCTTGTGTGTATTTATGGTGACATACTTCTTTGATTCATCATCCAGTGTAATCTGCAAGTAGGCATGACTCATATCCAACTTTGTGAATTTCTTTCCACCAGCCAGGTTTGCAAAGAGATCCTCTGTTTTGGGAATAGGATACTGCTCTAGTTTGGACACCTGATTGACTGTCAATTTATAGTCTCCACAGAGTCTTACCGAATTGTCCAGTTTTAACACAGGTACTATGGGAGCTGCCCATTCCGAACATTTCACCGGCTCCAGTATGTTCTCTCTCAATAGACGGTCAAGCTCAGCCTCTACCTTTGGCTTCATGGCATAAGGCACAGGTCGTTGTTTAAAAAACCTTGGTGGTGCCTCCTTGTCTACATAAATCTTAGCTGGGGGGCTATTAAATGTGCCAAGTTCCTCCTTGAACACACTCTCATGTTCACTCAACACTTCTTGCAAAGTCAACTGTTTGCCTGCATCTATTTGATGTACTGTTCCCCAGTCTAATTTAAGTTCTTTTATCGAGCCCCGACCTAACAGGTTTGGTCCGGTACCCGATACTATAACTACAGGTAGCTGTTCCACTGTGTCCCTGTGTTGCACAGTTACCTTAGCTGTACCTAATGTCGCTACTCATTCACCTGTATATGTTTTAAGATGCAGGGAGCAAGGCTTTAACTCTGGAACTTTTGCACGGTTCCACAATTTTGAGTACTCTGCCTTGTTCATTATGGTCATGCCGCACCCTGTATCCACTTCAAAGTTCACCTTAGAGTCATTTACTGTCAGTTGCAATGTGATAGGAGCCACTTTTGGAATGTTCTCTAACATGCTATACATTATGAACATGTCCTCTTCTTCCTCAGCTTCCCCACTGATGTGGTGTGCTCCATGTTTTTTCACTTCTCTCCCTTGGTTTTACTGTCCTACCCCTTTTGGTTTGGATTCCTCCACAGGTGATTTCGCCCTGCAAGCTCGTTTTATGTGTCCTTGTTTCCCACACTTGTAGCACTTTTCCTCCAGAAACCAGCATTCACTCGCCAGGTGATCACCCTTGCATCTATAACATGCCTTCACATGCTCACGTTGTGGTTTCTGATGCATGTTCAACTTGTGCACAACAACCTGACCTGCAACTTGCGTAGCATTAGCCCCGTCTGAACCCTGTATTTCTTTTACATCTCGGTTCGCTGTCTCTATGGCTTGAGCAAGTTCCAATGCTTTTTCATAAGTAAGCCCAGTTTCGGATAATAATCTATGCTGCATTCGGTTGTCCATAATTCCGCAAACTAGCCTATCTCGCAGCATTTCCTTCAGGTTGTTCCCATAATTGCAATCATGTGCTAATTTATGCAACACCGCTACATAGTCCATTACGCTCTCTTCCTCTTTCCTGTTCCTTGAATTAAACTTGAACCACTGTACAATCTCACTAGGCTTAGGGTTGAACTGCTCTTTTAGCAAAGCCACTAATTCAACAAATGATTTGTCTCCAGGCTTTTCAGGACTGAGCAGATTTTTCATCAAACTGTAGGTTTGGCTTCCCACTGAACCAAGCAGAATGGCTTTCCTTTTTCCAGCATCATTTATTTCATTTGCTTCGAAAAAATAACCCAACACTTCACACTATTCTTCCTAGGTTTGTGCTTGAATATCAAAAGCGGAAACTGTTCCTACTGTGGCAGCCATGCTCTCTTCCAGCTTGTAGCTAACTTTAGCTCATGATTTTGTTGTTTAATCATCCTGGCAGACTTTTCTTCTTTATGCAAGGTCCTTAAGTTGCCTCGTCGCCAAATGTGATAAATCCATTAAGTGGAATGAGGAAATCTACATATTATAAGGGGTTAATTTCAGGTGCTTGCTGGGTAAAAGTTTTCAGACTTGACACCGATCAAGAGTCGATGTGTAACTGGAGCTATTGCATGTACTTAGATTACAGCCAAGAACAGATGTCTGCCCACCTAATGAGAATGTAGAAGTAAAACAATGGGTTCCTTTGAAGTAACCAGTGACCTGACAACTTGCGACCGTAAGCAAACCTAGCCTCCCAATACATGATTAAGATTAAAGAGGACCTCCGGTTACACGATTCATGCCCTGTTATAGATTAACGGTTGACTTATGTGTCCAGGATCCTTCTGTCAATATGTCATTAATACCTGATGATTAATCTAAAATGTATCCTGATAGAGGAACAAAGGAATGTCAATCAAACTTGTTTGTTACACTGTATAAATATGGAACGCTTACGCTGTATCATTGGAATAGTAGCCTCACCCCTTGAGTAGAGGTGCTGATTCCCCTTGCAAGGAAATAAAAGGCCTGTCCGTCTGATGAATCCAAGAGTGTATTGAGTCATTACCCAGAGCTAAGAAGTAAGGCACTTCAACAATTTGGAGGTTCCACCGAGATGGCTTGCTGTACCAATTGGCGAGTTAACAGACGCCGAGTACGTTGCTCGGTTAGGAAAATCCCATCGGCCGAAGGTGGTGTTTTGCCACATTTTTGGGACTTTCCCTGCCAGAAGCATAGCTGCGCATAGTCTGTTTATTCCATTGGACAGTACTGCCATCGGGTAATTGACTCACAAGGTTCGGAGGTTAAACTGCCGTTGTGACTGTTTCCCTTTCAGAAACGGAACAGAGGATCAGCCATGAGGCGCTGACGCCCCGCGAACAGGATCGTGCAGAAAAGGACTAAAGGTACCAGAGAGAGAAGGTTAAGTCAGGAATTTGATTAACTAAGGAGCTAGCGATTTACTGGAAATTGAACTAGCAAGGTTCCATAAAGGGAGTAGGGTAGAAGGAGAGAGAGTGGGTGAAGTTAGTTGGGACAAATTGAAGGCCCTTTTTTGCTAAAAATTTGGCTAAAGGGAGTAGGGTAGAGGGAAGAAGAGTGGGCGATTGTCTGAAACACAGTGTCAATGTTTAATGTTTATGAGAGTGAGTATTCAACGACTTGTTATTATCAATCAACTTTGTCCAGTAAGGCTGCATAGGTTGGGGATTTAGTAACACTTTGGTTGTTGTTTAACAAGTGTATTGTTTATTGTTTATTGTCATATGTATTAATGTTTAGTCATGTCTGATCTGTAGAGGCGTCCCACGCAGATCATAGAATGTTACGGAATTATTGTATGTTTTAACTAAAATATTTAAGCTGAAAAAAAAAACTGCAGAAGGGGTTGGAAAAGACCCAAGCCGGGGAAGTGAGTCCTGCGGCGGAATGTATGGTTGAGAAAATAGTGATGTCTTTTACATGATCCACTAAGCTATTGTGGATTCAGTATTTTCCCCAGTTAGAAATACCTTCCACGAGGGTTGAGAACCCTCGAGTTTTAAAGCATAAGGATATGTCTTAATGTGTTGTAAATTTTAAAAAAAAACCTTGTTGCAGTCAGTTGACTAAATTCAGTCGGGAAGTGCTGAGTTTCAGTCGCCTAGCCTCAGGCTGGTTATTAAGAGGGCAAATGCCCCACGTGAAGGCCGGGACCATAAAGTAGGCGCCGAAACTCTAAAGGCACTCGGAGTGACAAATGGTCAAGGACTTTGTGACACTGATTTGAAGTAAAGACCAAGAAGATTGGATGTGACTGTAATTTTGATACGTATGTATAGTTTATTAATCTGATCTGTAGGGGCGTACAACGCAGATCACGGATTGTCACAGGAGTTTAGATTGTTTTAAGTGAACCATTTAAGCTGCTAAAATGGGTGCTAGCACCAGTAAGCCACCCGAGAAAGGCATGCCAGCAGCCTTTATGTTAAAGAACTGTGGTCAATCATCCATTGATCACCTACCAAATTGGTCCAAATGGACTGTAAATAAGGCTAGACCCTTTCCCTCAGATGGTTCATTTAACATAGAAAGAATTACTTGCCTCAAGGAATGTTTAACGGACAAGAGAGAAATAGAGAACAGCCAGATAAAAAGACTGCCTCTATGTTTGTTGAGTCAGAAGAAAAAAAATTACCCCGAAGAAACACCTTTCTCCTCTATTATGGTAGGATAACAAGGTAACTATAGAAGGATGAATAGAGAGGAATATAGAGGAAGATGTGGTAGAATAAGAGGGTATGGACGATCTGGTAATTGTTACAATTGCGGACAACCCGGACATTGGGCAAACCAATGCCCTGCGAAAAATCGTCAGAACCAAACCTCCAATAATGGACCTCCGTTAGAGAATAAAGGTCCTAATTTCACTGTCCATAACCCTTTTTCGGACCAGTCAGGAGGTTACCCTACAAATGGACAGGAATTTAGGAGAAATAGAGATCAGAATTACTGACTGACACCAGCAGCCCCAGGCGCCACAGACCACCAAATGCCCGTTGTTTCTTTAAATTCACGCAGCGAACCTGAAATTAAAATGCAAATAGCTGGGAGACCTATGTCATTTTAGTAGATACAGGGGCAACCTTTTTGGTGTTAGGGAAAGGATATTCTGAAGGAATGCCTATTAATGGGAAAAAGACCCCGATAGCTGGATTGGCTGGAATACTACAACGCTTGAATCAATCGACTCCCCTCACAGTAAAAGTAGAAGAATTTGAGGAAGAACACTCCTTTCTGTTATCAGGAGATGTCTCTATGAATTTATGTGGAAGAGACTTGCTGTGCAAAATGAATGCTACAATCATTTGCTCCCCATCAGGAGTAACGGTAGAAATCCAAGTAGATAAGGCATATGCGTACCCAGTAACAGAAATAAAACACCCTGTTCTTTACGCATGGGAAATTGCCGACCCAAGTTTGAGTCCCAAACTTGTCAGTCTGTTAGGAGCGTGGGGATTCGTTACAAGCTCCATAAAACAATACCAGGAATCCCTGAAACTAGGGAAATGGCATTCAAAATTGCACTGCATGGCCTGCTATGACAAAACAGGACAAGATTATCAGCCGTTTTTAAATTTAAAATACCTCCTAACTATTAGACTGCACAGCCCTATAAAGTTACAATTAATCCAGCTGCACCATTACCCAAAAGGTCACAGTATCCATTGTCAGAGAAAGCAGAAAAAGGAATTGAGCCAGTGATGGAATCATTGTTAAAACAGGGAGTTAACGCCGGATAGAATAAAGGTCATTTGCAACACATCGTTGCCAAAAACTAAAAGAGAAATGAAGCATTTTCTAGGAATGACTGGCTGTTGTAGACAATGGATATTGAACTATTCAGAAATAACCAGACCACTATTGGACATGAGCATGACAAATTTGGAAAATTCGCGGTTACCTGACTTCCTCGGGAACCCAGATTAAAAATGCACAAGAAGTGCAAAATCTTTTACTAGCTATTCAGAGACGTAAACAGATTGCAATTATTAAGTGCCAAGCACACACGGGGCATTTGGACGAGGTTGCGCTTGGAAACGCTGCTGCAGATAGCGCTGCTAAGTCAGTAGCTATATCAAGTACTGAACGACAAGTTTCAGCCTTCCCTGTTAGGGAAAAGCCAGAGATACCGCAGCCCCCGTCCTTAGATGATGTGCTGACCCATCAAGATAGGGCCAGTTCTGATGAAGTAAAGGAATGGGTTGTTAATCATTGTTTTAAAAACACTGACGGCTTATGGGTTCATCATGACGGCCGCATGGTGGCACCCAAATCATTACTATCACCAATTGCCCGATGTGTTCATAAATTCACCCATGCGGGCAAAGGGGGGATGGCGGACTATATCCTCAAGACCTGGTATGCACCAGGAATCTCAAAGTTGGCAAAACAAATATGTGAAAATTGTACTATCTGCCAGACCATGAATGCAGGGAAAATAAAGAAGGTACAGCCCGCATCCCACCCAAACCCCATGGGCCCTTTTGTGCACTTGCAAATGGATTTTATTGAACTACCTGTGTGTATGAGCTTTAAATATGTATTAGTTATTATTGATAAGTTTTCAAGATGGATTGAAGCGTTTCCTTGTAGAAAGAGTGACGCCACTACTGTTGCTAAATGTTTATTGAAGGACATTATACCTCGCTTTGGGATACCAGCAAAACTGTCAAGTGACAATGGGTCCCATTTTACGGGAACAGTGATTAAGGAACTATGCAAAGCCTTACAGATTAACCAGCACCTCCATTGCAGTTATCATCCACAGTCGGCTGGACTAGTGGAAAGCTATAACGGGATGCTGAAAAACAAGCTTGCAAAACTGTGTAAAGAAACTGGACTTAAATGGGTTGATCTGTTACCCATAGCTTTAATGACAATGCGGTCTGCTACCAACAGAACTACAGGATTGTCGCCTCACAAGATCGTCATGGGAAGACCACAAAGATTGCCCTTTTCGGCACCTTTAACAGCTGAACAAATGGACATTCATAAAATGGAGGAAGATATGTTGAGTTATTGCATTGCACTAACCAAATGCATTTCTAGTTTCCATCAACAGGTGAAGGAAGCCCAGGTCGATCCCGCTGAAGGAAAGTGCCATACTTTCAAGCCATGAGATAACGTCTACATAAAAATCTTCAAGCGAAAAAATGGCCTTCAACCCAGATTTGAAGGACCCTTCCAAGTACTCCTGACCACAAACACCGCTGTAAAAGTAAAGGAGCGACCAACATGGATACACACGTCCCATTGTAAGAAGGCATCAGTTGAAGATGATACACTGCCAAGATGAACTGGATTTGGACTCTAATAAGACTGTTCTTTTTGTCAACAATAATTGAAACTGCCATATGGATTTACCCAGATCCTCTGCAAGGCAAACCATGCATAAAAGAATGTGTACTTTTAACCAAAAATCTCTTTTATATTATATGTTATAATGAGACCATGAAAGTCCAGCTCTAGGACCATACTATGCAGGTACCCCCGTATCAACCCCTAAATCTTAGGGTAAGACAGGGTAAGATAGTAGAAGAAGATAGTGGACAAAGGCTTGATAAGCTATGGGTCACGTGCCCTGATACTGTATTATCAAGTGACAAAATTGCGAACGGAGGGGTTATCTGCAATGGTAATTCAAGAGGAGGACTGGCCCTGACAGCTAAGGCAATGTTTTGTGATAATCCTTTTACACAACCCCTCGTTTCAACATCAATTACTCAGAAAAGAAAAATTAATAGGACCGCTAAGAAACAAGGAGGGAGAAGTGGAAGACTGTTAAATAAGCATAACTATCATCATGTTAATACCTTTGTATACATGAGTTATTTGTACGCTAAAAGACAGAACCTTGCCAAATGCTGGATATGCAGCCACATCCCTGTGCACGCAGAGGGTGGAATACCTCTAAGGCCCATTCCCTTCGAAATAGGAGAGATGGTAGGGTGGTTATTAAAGTCTAATACCACCTGGAATAAGGAGGCAGCCAGTACATTTCAGACCCAAAATAGTTTAAACCCAGATCAATTGGAAAATGAATGGAAAGATGCAGGATACAACCTTATAAAATTTGAAGGGTGGTTTCATCCCCAATATGATAATCAAAGGAATCCAGAGATTCTATTAGTGACGTCAATGGGAACCATAAATAAAACAAAAGGAGAAGTCTGTCTGGTAAACGACAATGGAGAAGGATTGATGGTTGGATGGAGTGAGTACAAATGTAACTACACTTTGACTAAAACTACTACTAAACCAGCGGGTGCAGTCGAATGGCCCTATTGGGGATGGTGGAACCTGTCCACAGTACAAAATTTGACTAGTAAAAAAATCTGGAAAGGAGAACAAGGAATAGGAATGATGCACCAGATATGGAACAAATTTGAAGCCTATAATAACACCTATTTCATCTGTGGGCATAGAGCATACCCTTGGTTACCACAAAATTGGACTAGGTCATGTTACTTGGGATATGTAGTGCCCTATATACATCATATTTTATCTTTGGATAGCCACCCTGGGACACGAGCAAAACGAGCCATTACAGAAACTGAAAGGTTCTTTGCTATAGCATTTCCCTGGTATGGAACAGGGAAGCTAGCAAGAGAATCTATAAACATGGCAGCAGTGTTGGAACAAATAGCCAATGATACTGCTGATGCTCTTAGTGATGTAAATGCAGAAATGGTGGCTTTGCGCACTGTTGCCTTACAAAACCGCATGGCTCTGGACTATTTGTTGGCAAAAGAAGGGGGCACATGTGCAATCATAAAAACCGAATGTTGCACCTATATCCCAGATAGCTCAGAAAATATCACCAACCTGGTAAACCACATAAAGGAAGCTGTAGGGAAACTACGTCAACCTGAACCGTGGTCCATGTGGGATTGGATTTCAGGATGGGGAGGAGCACTAGGAAAGCAAGTTTTGGAAGCCTTAATCGCAATTGTGATGATAATAATTTTAATTAGTTTATTGATTGGTTGTTTAAAATTATTGTGTACAAAAGTCCTTTCCTTGTTAACGTCAACTCCTCCAGTACCAATGATGTCTGAATATGAGGATATTAAGGGTGAGACCTTTGATGTAGAATTTCTTAAACTTAGCGAAATAGATTGTCCTTAGAAAGGACAAAAGGGGGGAATGAGGAAATCTACATATTATAAGGGGTTAATTTCAGGTGCTTGCTGGGTAAAAGTTTTCAGACTTGACACCGGTCAAGAGTCGATGTGTAACTAGAGCTATTGCACGTACTTAGATTACAGCCAAGAACAGATGTCTGCCCACCTAATGAGAATGTAGAAGTAAAACAATGGGTTCCTTTGAAGTAACCAGTGACCTGACAACTTGCGACCGTAAGCAAACCTAGCCTCCCAATACATGATTAAGATTAAAGAGGACCTCCGGTTACACGATTCATGCCCTGTTATAGATTAACGGTTGACTTATGTGTCCAGGATCCTTCTGTCAATATGTCATTAATACCTGATGATTAATCTAAAATGTATCCTGATAGAGGAACAAAGGAATGTCAATCAAACTTGTTTGTTACACTTTATAAATATGGAACGCTTACGCTGTATCATTGGAATAGTAGCCTCACCCCTTGAGTAGAGGTGCTGATTCCCCTTGCAAGATAAATAAAAGGCCTGTCCGTCTGACGAATCCAAGAGTGTATTGAGTCATTACCCAGAGCTAAGAAGTAAGGCACTTCAACAGGAACAAGGACTCAAAGAGGCGATATAGTAGAATTAACACGAGTACTTTATTAACAACTGGGAACATGTTTACAGACAGCCTGCATCAGCATCCTGGCATTCCACCTTGTGCTGACCTAGACAGGAAGCAAACTTCTGACCTTAACAGGAAGCAAACCTCTGACCTTAGTAGCAGCATTGGCTACAGCACCACCTGGTGGATAACCTTAATCATAACATCCCAGATTACTATACTACCCTACTCTTGCACAACCTTACTCACACCAACTTATCTTGCACCTCCACCCATCCCTCGCTATCTACATTATCACTTTCCCATCTCACTAGCCACCCACACACTCACCCTCATCCTAGTCCAATCATATCAACGAACAACACGCAAGGGTAGGCACTTGTGTGTTTTAGCCAATGTTCCTGGAAGTTTCTGTTAATGTGCTGTCAAACATTGAAATCCTTATTTTCAACACTTTGTGTTCTTGGACAGATTTGTGTGCACTTTTGGAAGTTGATTAGTGAGTTGCAGTGAAAGGTGAGACATAATGGTATCCCCTGCAATGGTGATGAGTGTGAAAGGAATGTCTTGAGCATTGTAGGGATGCTTTATACTGTTGGTATGGGGTGATGCCAACCTGGTGCATCATGTGGCAGCCAGGGTGTACTGCATCAAGTGAAGTAAATCTGGCCATGGTGAGGCCATCCCTGGCACATCGGGCAGCAATGTGGTCAGGTGCTGATGCCCTGTGTCCTGTGCAGCACCAGCTGATTGCGGAGAAGGTTCGTGCTGTTGTTGGTTCTGCTGGTGTGCCTGGTGATGCTGGTTTTGGGGTTGATCGTGGAGGGATTCTGAGGATCAAGGTGAGATTTTTTTCAAGGGCATCGATGCTGATGGAATAGATGGCAGGTGAGTTTGAGATGATGATGCGATCTGGCAATGGTGAGAGAGGCTGTTCCAATGAGGTGACACTGGATAGAGAGTTTGCTCCAAACACTTGCAAGTTGCATAAAACTCACTCTATCTTCCAAAGGCAGTAAGCAACAGCTTCTAACCTTGCAAAGTGAACACCTATGAAATAGGAGCTTCTATGGACCATTTGCAACTGTCAAAATAAGAAATCATCCCATGTTGACACAACACCCGACCTCCTTACCTGACGTGATCCCCGAGCAGTGGGGAAGCCGTTGGTGAACTCTAAAAATCTAAAAGTAAGCTTAAACTACTGATTAATTACCTCTTAACAATCCAGCTAATGATCTAAATTGCCTCCCACTCCGCTTTGTATGGGGTTCCCTACACGCTGTCAAAAATTTTTTTTGCGCAGCTGACCCGCCACCACACGCGCCCCCTAACCCCCCAAAAAAATTCCAGCCATGCTGCTCAAATGGGGCCAAGCTGACACAATGTGAATGTGATTGATAATTGAATTTGTTCTGATCATGCACTCGCAGACTTGTGTACGTGCAATATGCATGACATGCCTTAAACTATAAAGTGCATGTTCATCACTTCAAACCTGATAAAAACGGTCAGCCTCAAAAGATACTCAGCATCTGCCAGAGTCAGATGGCTCAGCAGTAAAAGCTGAGCTGAAATTTGCTGAATCATTGTACCAGATGGTAGTCATTGGCCTTGTGTATAGAGCATGTGGTTGGCCAGGATCCTGAGCTGTTTTGTTTTTCTTGGTATACATTGTTTTTAGAAAAATAGATTGGATATCCACTGGCCCACACCTTCTAAACCTACAGATACACTGACACAGCAAAACCCTGAGGTCTTCAGATAGGCTACACTCCCCATCTCTGTACCCCTGATAGCCTAAAAAGGTTCGTTATTATTTTTGATGAGCTACAGCTTTAAGAAATGTTAACCATTTAAACCAGCTTTCAAATTACGTGAAGTTTTCATTGTTTCACACCATAAAACGTGTTTTCTTTACACTTTAATGCTGAATATTTTAAAGTGATCTAGCAAAATCACAAAGCCACAGAGCATGTAATATGCTGTATTATATATCTATAATAATTTATTTACAAGAAAACAATTGGCTCAATATTAATGAAATTGCACTGAGAACATGATATGTATTTGCAATGATTTTTCAATAAAAGAAAGCCTGGAGCCACGATAGGCAACAGAGACTGGTATGGTCCAGTAAGGAGGCAAGAACAATAGAAAGGAAAGAAGGCACAAAGACAATACACCCTAACACTTCATTAGTTTATGTGATAGCCTCATGGCACATCATGAACCTTCAGTGAATCATGTTCTATAACACTCAGATCTTTCTGTCACTCAGCAGCTTTGGGCACACAACCCTGCATGGTGCATATATGCTCGAGTTGCCCCTACCCAAGGACATAACGCTATATTTATTAATATTAAGAAACATTTGTCAGATACCGGCCCAATCCAAGTCACAAATAGATTTGCCTGCAATCTATTTTTCTCCTCTAAGGTCCTTGTGACGCCATATATAATGGTGCTGACTTCAATCCCTGCACAGCACCTTTAGTGATCAGCCCCTACTTATAACCAATAATTATAACTACTAATAACTACCTTCAGTCTACAAGAATGAAACATTTCTTTATCCGACTGGAAAATCTGTCAATGTATCCCACAAAACGTAACCTTATTTATTAGCCTTTTGCATGGTAACTTGTCAAAGGTTTTTTGATAATCAAGATAGATAAGCCTCAATTTTAAACCTACACAAGCGATGGGGATGGAGCAGGCAGGTGGCTCAGTAAGTTATAGAGTACTCATCACTGCATTCCCCACGCGCTCCAGCCCTCTGCCATCTTAACCATGCACTTTTCGGAGTCGGCTGAGGCATCGGCTGAGGAATAAGAGAGGACTTAAAAACTGCAATGGGAGTTGTCTACAGGCCTCCTCACAGCAGCAATGAAGTGGCAGAATGTATTAATTCAGAGATTAGACAGGCTTGTAGCAAAAGCAGAGTTGTTTTAATGGGAGACTTTAAATTTCAGATAGATTGGGAAGAGCAGAGTAACTCCAGTCAGAAAGGTAGTGAATTCCTTGAGTGCGTTCAAGATAGTTTTCTGGAGCAATGGCCCAGAAATTCGGGTCTCCACGGGTGAGTACGCATGGGGTACTCACCCGTAAGCCCAATGGAAGTGCCGGTTTCCTGCATGCACTGTGCATGCGTGGGAAACCGGCACTTCCGTTCCCCTGAAAGAAGGGGTTCAGAGTTCGAACGCGTGCGCAGGAGAGGCTGCGCGTGCGCATCGAACTTACCTTTTTTTTTACAGGTTTTCCCGGGAGGGTAAGTCTCCAGGAGTTACACTTTTAAAAAGCAGGCGTAAGGCCTGCTTTTTACAAGGTAAGTGGTGAATTAATTAAAATTAAAACATTTTTTCCATAGGTTTATTATTTTTAAATTTTTTAAAGCAAGGTAAGTTTATTTTTAGCCCTGTTAGAAAATAAAATTATTTTCCCCCAAAATTTAAATTATTGTTTAAAATAGTTATTTCATGTAATTTATAGTTTATTTTAAAAATGTGATTTCAAAAAACAATTATTTGAAGATTTAGTGATGTTTTGGGGCCCGTAGTATTTATAAGTTTTGACAGTTCTTCCTGTCAAACTTATGAATGGGCATTCCCTGCTCCGATTGGCTCCCCATGGCCCATGTGATCCCAGGGGACACATCGAACTAACTGCGCCCCGGGATACGCAAGCACTACGCGTCGGCAGCTGGAGCAGGCCCAGGATCGGAATCCCATGGGGGCCCACAGCACAACGGCCGGCGCATTAGGTAAGTGCAGTTCGGGGGCTTGCACCCGCGGGAAGCCCCCGACCTGAATTTCTGGGCCAATATGTTCCAGAACCAACAAGAGGAAAGGCCATACTAGATTTCGTAATCAATAATGAGCCAGACTTAGTTAATAAGGGAATATTTATCTAACAGTGATCATAATATAATTGAATTAGTTATTAGTTTTGAAAAGGAGAAACATAACACATCTACTGTGATTTTAGATTTTGGTAGCTTTAATGGGATGAGACAGAGATTTATGACAGCAAACTGGTCAAAACTGTTATCGGGTAAAACTACAGATGAACAGTGGGAGGTGTTCAAAAAAGAAGATAGCTTAATGCAGGACCACTGTATACCCCTAAGGGCAAGAGCTACTCATACCAAACAAAACAGCCATGGTCAACAAAAGAGGTGAGAGATAACATAAAACTAAAGGAAACAGTGTATGTGTGTAAATACACGCAGCATGGTAAATAAGGTTGGTGAGCTGCAGGTGCAAATAGCCACATGGGAATATGATGTCATGGCAATAACAGAGACCTGGCTCAAAAAAGGGCAGGTTTGGGTGCTAAATATTCCTGAATATAAGGTGTTCAGGAAAGATAGGGAAGGAAAGAAAGGAGGTGGGGTGCAGTATTGATTAAGGAGAATATTTCAGTGCTGGAGGGAGAGGATGTCCTGGAGGGGTCAAGAACAGAATCTATTTGGTGAGAGTTAAGAAACAATAGGGGTGCCATTACACTACTAGGTGTATTCTATAGGCTGCCAACTAGTGGGAAGGATAACGAGGAGCAAATTTGCAAGGAAATACAGAGAGGTTCAAGAACTATAGAGTGGTGATAATGGGGAACTTCAATTATCCTAATATAGACTGGGATAGTAATAGTGTAAAGGGCAGAGAGGGGGAAGAATTTCTGAAGTGTGTTCAGGAGAACTTTCTTGATCAGTACGTTTCTGGACCAACGAGGAAGGAGGCATTGCTGGATCTGGTTCTGGGGAATGAGGTGGATCAAGTGGAGCAAGTGTCAGTAGGGGAACATTTGGGGAACAGTGATCATAGTATCATAGGTGTAGGATTCTCAAAATTCCCACACTTCCCAAGTTATTCAATAAGGGACCCTGAAGGACAAATTATTCAATAAGGGAACCCTGAAGGACAATGGCTTTTGGACTTTATGGCAAAACCTGCAAGGTTAAAGCAGGGCCCTGCACACAGCATGTCAAGTTCAAAACTCAAAACTTGACATGCCTGGGCCTGTGGGAGACAGCTTTGATTTGTTATTTCAAAACCAGACAACTGGAGGAGATAGAACACGCATTCTTCCCTTTAAAACAAATCAACTCAGGAAAAGAATTAATCTTGCACAAACCTAAAGCCCGTCAAGACTATGCATATATAATTGCTTACAGTTTGAACTAGCTACCAAGCCAGGAAGATACCGATTTACATTATGTATAACAAACACCGAGACATTAAAAACCATTTAGCAACGGGACAACCGCCCAAAAACCAGTTAAGGTGAACGGCTATAATCGCCTTAACGAGCCCGCCAAAAATCGGACAAAGAACTAACCCTGATTTGGCGCGCAGATATCAAACTCAAAAACAGTATAATTGTAGGCCCACCAGTAACCAAGGACACAGGCAGAAGCTTACAGGACACAGGGGCATTCAACTGGAAGGCTCACGGAACATCACAGCGAGGGGACATGGTGGGGCTGGCTCGATCGAAGACAACAAGACCGCAACCGCAGCCCATCACAAGGACCGACCACGGGCACCGCGGTAACAACGGGCCAGGTAAACCATACCTTCATATCATTACCACTACATAGGTAATGATCTAGGCCACCGCGACCAAGCCAACACCGAAGACCGCCAATCGAACCCCAGCCGCAACAAAACTCGATGACCAGACTACCACCGGAAGAACAAAACCCGAAGTTTTCCACTCTACAAGCTGAAGTACACAACAAAGACTTTATTCTCCCTATTTC
Source organism: Somniosus microcephalus (assembly GCF_052327205.1). Lineage (NCBI taxonomy): Eukaryota > Metazoa > Chordata > Chondrichthyes > Squaliformes > Somniosidae > Somniosus > Somniosus microcephalus. The sequence continues at coordinate 34,841,789 of NC_140997.1, forward strand.
TAACTAAGGAAAGAGGGTACTTACCAGACAAATCCACAACCGCGCCCGTACCACATCAGCGGACTCCACCCAGCTGAAGAACCTTCGCAGATTCTAAGACTGGGACCACGTGGAGACAGCAGGCCCCAAAGGACACAAAGAGTGAACCCCAAAAACGCAACCGGCTTAATTGACAGGATTTGAACTGTCAAGAAACCCCTATTGCTGAGCATGATCCCTGGCTCTTTTTAGTACAATTTAGTTAGATATTGGGGGTGGGACAAGGGTAGGGGGATTATTAATGTGATTTTCCCTCGTTGTGCCGTGTGTTCCCCATTCCTAATTAAGTGTACTCTTGAATGCCTGTAACCATTCCAGCAATCTAAGTGTCATTTCAATGTTATAATTTTATTGTGACTCTAATAAACACAGTTTTCTTGCACCAAACCAGTTGTCTGCTCCAATTTTGTATTGCAGCCTGTACCTAAGTCCGGAGTCTAGAACCTAAGGGGTGTGGGAGCGATTCAAACCGCTCAAAACAGTCAGAGGCAAAGCTGACTCCACACACCACCCCCTACATAAGGTTTAGATTAGCAATGGAAAAGGACAAGGAGTAATCTAGAGTAAAAATACTTAATTGGAGGGAGGCCAATTTCAGTGGGTTGAGAACAGATCTGGCCTGGGTAAATTGGAATCAAAGATTGGCAGGCAAAACTGTAATCGAACAATGGAATGCCTTTAAAGAGGAGATGGTTCAGGTACAGTTGAGGTACATTCACATGAGGGGGATAGGTAGGGCAACCCAAGCCAGAGCTCCCTGGATGACGAAAGAGATAGAGAATAAGATGAAGCAGATAAAGGGCGCATATGACAGACGTCAGGTTGAGAATACAAGTGAGAATCAGGTTGAATATAGAAAGTTCAGAGGGTAAGTGAAAAGGAAATAAATGGGCCAAAGAGAGAGTATGAGAATAGATTGGCAGTTAATATAAATGGGAATCCAAAAGTCTTCTATAGGCATATAAATAATAAACGGGTAGTAAGGGAGGGGTGCAGCCAATTAGGGACCAAAAAGGAGACCTACACATGGAGGCAGAGGTCATGGCTGAGGTGCTAAATGAGTACATTGCATCTGTCTTTACCAAGGAAGAAGATGCTGTCAAAGTTGTAGTGAAAGAGGAGTTAGTTGAGATACTGGAAGGGATCAAAATTGATAAGGAGGAGGTACTAGAAAGGCTGGCTGTACGTAAAGTAGATAAGTCACCAGGACTGAATGGAATACATCCTAGGACGCTGAGGGAAGTAAAGGTGAAAATTGCAGAGGTACTGGCCATAATCTTCCAATCCTCCTTAGGGTGACACCAGAGAACTGGAGAAATGCAAATGTTCCACCCTTGTTGAGAAAAGTGTATAAGGATAAACCCAGCAACTACAGGCCTGTCAATTTAACCTCGGTGGTGGGGAAGCTTTTAGAAACCATAATCCGGGACAAAATTAACAGTCACTTGGATAAGTGTGGATTAATTAAGGAAAGCCAGCACAGATTTGTTAAAGGCAAATTGTATTTAACTAACTTGATTGAGTTTTTTGATGAGGTAACAGAGAGGGTTGATGTGGTGTACATTGACATCCAAAATCCATTGGATAAAGTGCCACATAATAGGCTTAGAAACATAGAAACATAGAAGATAGGAGCAGGAGTAGGCCATTCGGCCCTTCGAGCCTGCTCCGCCATTCAATGTGATCATGGCTGATCATTCAAACTCAGTACCCTGTCCCCGCCTTTTCCCCATATCCCTTGATCCCTTCAGCCTCAAGAAACATATCCAACTCTTTCTTGAATATATTTAATGAACTGGCCTCCACCGCCCTCTGTGGCAGAGAATTCCACAGGTTCACCACTCTCTGGGTGAAGAAATTCCTCCTCATTTCAGTCCTAAATGGCTTACCCCTTATCCTTAGACTATGACCCCTGGTTCTGGACTCCCCGGCCATCAGAAACATCCTTCCTGCATCTAGTCTGTCCAGACCTGACAGAATTTTATAGGTCTCGATGAGATCCCCTCTCAATCTTCTAAACTCCAGTGAGTATAAGCCCAATCGACACAATCTCTCCTCATACGTCATTCCTGCCATCCCAGGTATCAGCCTGGTGAATCTTCGCTGCACTCCCTCCATGGCAAGAACGTCCTTCCTCAGGTATGGTGACCAAAACTGCACACAATACTCAAGGTGCGGTCTCACCAAGGCCCTGTACAACTGTAGCAAGACATCCTTGTTCCTCTACTCGAACCCTCTTGCTACGAAGGCCAACATACCATTTGCCTTCTTAACCGCCTGCTGCACCTGCATGCTTACCTTCAGCGACTGGTGCACAAGGACACCCAGGTCTCTTTGCACTTCCCCTTCTCCCAATCTATTGCCATTCAAATAATAATCTGCCTTCCTGTTTTTGCCACCAAAGTGGATAACCTCACATTTATCCACATTATAGTGCATTTGCCATGTTTCTGCCCAATCACCCAACCTGTCCAAATCGTACTGGATTTTCCCGACATCCTCCTCGCAGCTTACCCTCCCGCCCAGCTTTGTGTCATCTGCAAATTTGGAGATACTACATCCAATTCCCTCATCCAGATCATTAATATATATTGTGAACAGCTGGGGTCCTAGGACCGATCCTTGCGGTACCCCACTAGTCACTGCCTGCCACTCGGAAAACGACCCGTTTATTCCAACTCTTTGCTTTCTCTCCGCCAACCAGTTCTCTATCCAAGTCACTACCTTGCCCCCAATCCCATGTGCCTTAATTTTGCACGCTAATCTCTTGTGTGGGACCTTATCAAAAGCCTTCTGAAAGTCCAAATACACCACATCCACTGGTTCTCCCTTATCTATTTTACCAGTTACATCCTCAAAAAATTCCAGTAGATTAGTCAAGCATGATTTACCTTTTGTAAATCCATGTTGACTTTGTCCGATCCTGTCACTGCTTTCCAAGTGCTCTGCTATTACATCTTTTATAATAGACTCTAGCATTTTCCCCACTACCGATATCAGGCTTACCGGTTTATAATTCCCCGCTTTTTCTCTACCACCTTTTTTGAATAGTGGGGTAACATTAGCTACCCTCCAATCCATGGGTACCGTTCCAGAGTCTATCAAGTTCTGGAAGATGATCAGTAGTGCATCTATTATCTCTAGGGCCACTTCCTTAAGTACCCTGGGATGTAGACCATCAGGCCCTGGGGATTTATCGGCCTTCAGTCCCATCAATTTTCCTAACACCATTTTCCTACAAATACTGATTTCTTTCAGTTCCTCGCTTTCATCAGACCCTATGTTCCCCGGCATCTCTGGGAGGTTATTTGTGTCCTCCTTTGTGAAGACAGAACCAAAGTATGCATTTAGTTGGTCTGCCATTTCCTTGTTTCCCATTATAAATTCTCCCGATTCTGACTGCAAGGGACCTACACTTGACGTCACTAATCTTTTTCTCTTCACATATCTATAAAAGCTTTTACAGTCAGTTTTTATGTTCCCTGCAAGCTTACTCTCATATTCTATTTTCCCTTTCTTAATTAATCCCTTTGTCCTCCTTTATTGACTCCTAAACTGCTCCCAATCCTCAGGATTATTGCTTTTTCTAGCCAATTTATATGTCCTCTCCTTGGATCTTATGCTATCCCTAATTTCCCTTGCTAGCCACGGTTGAGTCACCTTTTTTGTTTTATTTTTGCGCCAAACTGGGATGAACAAATTCTGTAGCTCATCCATTCGGTCTTTGAATGTTCGCCATTGCCTATCCACCATCAACCCTTTGAGCACCATTCCCCACTCAATCCTGCCCAACTTGCTCCTCAGACCATCGTAGTTTCCTTTATTTAAATTGAGGACCCTTGTCTCTGAGTCAACTACTTCATTCTCCACCTTAATGAAGAATTCGATCATATTATGATCGCTCCGACCCAAGGGGCCTCGTACAACAAGATTGCTAATTAATCCTTTCTCATTGCATAATACCCAGTCTAAGATGGCCTGATCTCTGGTTGGTTCCTCGACATATTGGTCCAGGAAACCATCCCGTAAACACTCCAGGAATTCCCCCTCCACAGTATTGTTACTAATTTGGTTGGCCCAATCTATATGTAGGTTAAAGTCACCCATGATGACTGCTGTGCCCTTATTGCACGCTTCTTTAATTTCCCTTTTAATGCCATCCCCAACCTCCACCTTACTGTTTGGAGGTCTATATACCACTCCCACTAATGTTTTTTTCCCCTTAGTATTTCTCAATTCTACCCATACAGATTCCACATCATCAGAGCTAATATCCTTCATTACAATTGTATTAATCCCTTCTTTAACCAGTAATGCTACCCCACCTCCCTTTCCTTTTTGCCTATCTTTCCTGAATATCGAATACCCCTGGATGTTGAGTTCCCAGTCTTGGCCATCCTTGAGCCACGTTTCTGTAATCCCAACCAAATCGTATTCGTTTACCTCTATTTGCGCAGCCAATTCATCCACCTTATTACAAATGCTCCTCGCATTAAGACACAAAGCCTTCAGGCTTGTTTTTTTAACGCTCTTAGACCTATTAGAATTATTATTTACTGTGGCCACGTTTGATTTAAACCGTTGATTTCTCTGACTGCCACTTTTGTTTTTCTCCTTCCTATCTTTTGCTTTTATCCCTGTTTTCCTTTCCTTTGTCTCCCTGTTCAGGTTCCCAACCCTCTGCCATTTTAGTTTAAACCCCCCCGAACAGTGCTAGCAAACCTCCCCGCAAGGATATTTATCCCGCTCTGGTTCAGGTGCGACCCGTCCGACTTGTACAAGTCCCACCTTTCCCAGAAGCAGGCCCAGTGATCCAGGAAACTAAAGCCCTCCCTCCTGCACCAACTCTTTAGCCACGCATTCATCTGCTCTATCCTCCTATTCCTATACTCACTAGCCCGTGGCACCGGGAGTAATCCAGAGATTACTACCTTTGAGGTCCTGCTCTTTAATCTGCTACCTAGCTCCCTAAATTCTTGTTGCAGGACCTCATCCATCTTCCTACCTATGTCGTTGGTCCCAATGTGAACCACGACCTCTGCCTGTTCCCCCTCCCCCTTCAGAATGCCCTGCAGCCGTTCAGTGACATCCTTGACCCTGGACCAGGGAGGCAACAAACCATCCTGGAGTCACGTCTATGGCCACAGAACCGTCTATCTGTTCCCCTTACGATAGAATCCCCTACCACTATTGCTCTCCCACTCTTTTTCCTCCCTTCTTGAGCAGCAGCAACACCCCCGGTGTCAGGAAGTTGGCTGCTGCTGCCTTCCTCTGGTGAGTCATCCCCTCAACTGTATCCAAATTGGTATACCTGTTTAAAAGGGGGATGGCCACAGGGGTCTCCTGCACTACCTGCCTGCTTCTACTGCTCTGCCTGGTGGTCACCCATTTCCCTCCTGCCTGTGCAGCCCTACCCTGCGGCGTGACCAACTCATCAAACGTGTAATCCACGACCCTCTCAGCATCGTGAATGCTCCACAACCCATCCATCCGCAGCTCCAGCACCTTAATACGGCCCGTTAGTAGCTGCAGCTGGATGCATTTCTGGCACACGTGGTTATCAGGGACACTGGCAGCGTCCCTGAATTCCCACATAGAGCAAGAGGAGCATAACACGGGGCTGGGCTCTCCTGGCATGACTTACCCCTTTAATTAATTTAAATTAATTCAATACCACCAGTTAAAGATATACTCTAGGGCGCTTATTTACCAACTGTCCCCACTACACCACAGAGACCCAAGAAAATATAAACCGCAGAATTTAAGCTTGTAATAAAAGAGATACTCACCAACCAATCACTTACCTGCTTCCTGGTGACGTCACACTTGGATTACTTTTTACCTCTCTCCTCTGCTGTTGAATTGGTCTCGCCTCACCTCGCAACTGCCGCCGCTTTTAAGCTCTGCCGGTCACTGCCCCCTCACAGGTCCGATGCTCTGATCGGGCCTCACCTCGCAACTGCCGCCGATTTTAAGCTCTGCCGGTCACTGCCCCCTCACAGGTCCGATGCTCTGATTGGGCCTCACCTCGCAACTGCCGCCGGTTTGAAACTGCCGCCGCTTTTAAGCTCTGCCGGTCACTGCCCCCTCACAGGTCCGATGCTCTGATCGGGCCTCACCTCGCAACTGGGCCTCACCTCACCTTGCCAGCAAAGTTGAAGCCCTGGGACTAAAAGGAACAGTGGCAGCATGGATATGAAATTGGCTAAGTGACAGGAAGCAGGGGGCGCGAAATTCGGTTACACCCCGTTTGGGTGCGGTAAATGAATTAGCACCGGACATTTAGCGCCCGGGGCGGAAGTACCGCCCCGGCTGCTAAATTCGGCTTACTGCCCCGGAGAGAAAGTGCAGCGCTTCCGTTAAAGGGGAGGGACACTGCAAGCTCTGCAGGCCATTTGATGGCTTCCACTAGCCCACCAGGGCTGTGTGGTGCCGTGGCCGCAGTCGGCACCAAGACGCAGTGCTGGGCTATGCGATGGTGGCCACGGACCATGCCAAGGGCCGCCACAAAGGGCCGACCTGGAGGTCAGCCAAAAGAAGAAAATGGCGGCGCGGGTCACTGCTGCAACTCCCATTTAAATTCGCCTCACCAGCGGAGTGGGGCCTGATTTACCACCCGCGAGGCTGGTGCAGACATCATCCGCGGCAGCCTTGTGGGCCGCTAAGGAGTTGCGTCACTCGCCATTGACGAATTTCTTTGGAGGCGCTATTTTCGCCCCACCCCAGGCACTAACCCATTGCGCCCTGTTAGCGCCCCCCAGGAGGCGCTAATGGCAGGTGCAAAGGAGTCAAATTTCACCCCCAGAGAGTACTGGTGAATGGTTCTTTTTCGGACTGGAGGAAGGTATACAGTGGTGTTCAGTCAGTACTAGGACCACTGCTTTTCTTGATATATATTAATGAGTTGGAATTGGGTGTACAGGGCACAATTTCAAAATTTGCAGATGACATAAAACTTGGAAGTATAGTGAACAGTGAGGAGGATAGTGATAGACTTCCAAAGGACATAGACAAGCTAGTGGAATGGGCGGACATGTGGCAGATGAAATTTAACGCAGAAAAGTGCAAGTGATACATTTTGGCAGGAAGAATGATGGGAGGCAATACAAGCTAAAGGGTACAATTCTAAAGGGGGTGCTCAAACAGAGAGACCTGGGGGTATATGTGCACAGATCGTTGAAGGTGGCAGGACACGTTGAGAAAGCAGTTAAAAAATAGAGGCATAGAGTACAAAAGCAAGGAAGTTATGATGAACCTTTTTAAACACTGGTTCGGCCTCAACTGGAGTATTGCGTCCAATTCTGGGCACCGCACTTTAGGAAGGATGTGAAGGCCTAAGAGAGGGTGCAGAAAGGTTTTAGAAGAATGGTTCCAGGGATGAGGGACTTCAGTTACTTGGATAGACTGGAGAAGCTGGGATTGTTCTCCTTAGAGCAGAGAAGGTTGAGAGGAGATTTGATAGAGGTGTTCAAAATTATGAGGGGTCTAGACAGAGTAGATAGAGAGAAACTGTTCCCATTGGTAAAAGGGTCGAGAACCAGAGGACTCAGATTTAAGGTGATTGGCACCAGAACCAAAGGTGACATGAGGAAAACCTTTTTACGCAGCGAGTGGTTACGATCTGGAATGCACTGCTTGAAAGGGTAGTGGAGGCAGATTCAATCATGGCTTTCAAAAGCGAATTGGATAAGTACCTGAAGGAAAAAAAATTACAGGGCTATGGGGAAAGGGCAGGGGAGTGGGACTAGCTTGCACAGAGCTGGAACAGGCTCGATGGGCCGAAGGGCCTCCTTTTATGCTGTAACGATTCTATGATTCTAAGAGCATATAAAAGTGCAAAGAATAGAATAATCCCAGGGGAGTGGAAGAGATACAAAAAAATAGCAAAGGAAGACAAAAAAGAGCTGCAACAAGCAAATATGAAAAGAAACTTGCGAAGGATATCAAGATAAACACAAAAAGTTTTTACAATTATATTAGTAGAAAAAGGGTAGTCAAGAGTAATGTGGGCCCTTTAATATTGCAAATGTAAAGAAGGAAATGGCAGACTTGTTGAATAATTGCTTTTCACATTTCACATTAAGGAGGGTAATATGCCTGACATTCCAGGGAAACTAATAATGCAGCAAGGATGGTAACTCACTTAAGTTAATGTAAGCAAGAAAACATGATTAGAAAAAATAATGGCACTAAAGACTGACAAATCCCCAGGACCTGATGGTTTCCGCCCCACGGCTTTGAAGGAAGTAGGTGAGAAAATTGCAGATGCTTTAATCTTAATCTTCCAAAGCACTCTCGATTCAGAAACTGTTCCTTTAAATTGGAAATCTTCAAATTTAATTCCATTATTTAAGGAAGGTTAGAGAGAGAAAGCAGCAATATAGACCTGTTAGTCTAACATCTATTGTGGGGAAGTTATTGGAATCTGTAATTAAGGGCAAAGTGATTGAGCACTTAGAGAAATTTGAGCTGATTAGAGAGAGCCAACATGGATTTATAAAGGGTAGGTCATGTCTAATGAAATTAATTAATTATTTTGAAGAAGTAACTATAGTAGTCACAGGAGAATATCTATGGAAGTAGTTTATATGGACTTCCAGAAGGCATTCTGTAAGGTTAGCTGAAATTAATGCTCGTGGAATTGTAGGCAAATATTGATCTGGTTAGGAGATTGGTTATGTGGTAGAAGACAAAGTGCAGGAATAATGGGTATGCACTCGAATTGGAATGAAGTGACTCGTGATGTCCCACAAGGATCTGAGCTGGGGCCTGAACTATTCACAATATTTATTAATGACTCAGATAATGCAATAGAGAGCCATTTATCCAAGTTTGCCGATGACACAAAGATTGGTGGTATACTAAGTAGTGTAGATGGCAGCATAAAATTACAAAGAGACCTTTCTGTAAGGGGTTTTTGCTAGGTCTCTCTCTCTGGTGAGACCTCTCTCTTTTGCACAGTAATTTACCGAGTGGTTCGACCCACTCACCCCTTAGGTTCTATACACTGGACTTTGAGGCAGGAACTACAATGCAGAGAATACTCTGTAGACCAAGTTTAATGAAACGAAGTGAAATTTTATTGCATAAAGAAAAATTGAATGTAAGCCAATAAGGTACATGGGAGGGAAAAACAAATCATAATACAGTACTAACCAATATATCCACAGGCATATTATACTTTACAAGGTTCACCGTGAAATAAGGAAACACACGGAACATCGAGGGACAACAACTCATTGTTAATTATCCCCTAAAATGCCCACCCCCTAAACCTAGCTAGATTAGATTATGAGGGGCCAGAAACATGCCCACCAATCCAAAACTGCGGTTGGGTTGGGGTTCTTTACTTGGTGCTCTCTCTCGGGCCTGCCATCGTCACGTGGTCGTTGGGCTGTAGGAGCAGCGGGCTGCCCAAGCTGATGGCTTCTTGGAAACTTTAGTTCAGCAGGACACGTCGTCAATCGTTTCATCCACGGACCGTTTTCTCGGTGCTCCTTCACATGATGATGGTGGTCGGAGCCCCGATTTCTCCGTGCTCCTGCATACGACGCTGATGGCTACCCATTCTGTAAGGCGTTTCGTTTCTTCTTCTCTCGTCAACTGTCTTCTCGTCTCGTCAACGGCCCGGGCTTTGTCGATGATCTCCCGATAGCTACCCCGGGTCTGGACGCTGACTCAACCTGAACCACCAATGGCTACTCTGAGTCTTCAAAACATCTCCAATCCCGATCGTCTACCGAACCGTCTTCTTCTTCGGACCCCCGAGCGATCTCTCGAGAATGATCTCTACAATGCTCTCCCTCGATGCTCTCTCTCCGAACCACACTGCTAATGGCTACCCCGGGTCTCCAGTTATACTTTTCATGGAGGCCCTTATCTCCCGCCATATCTGTAGTGTATGTAACTATTCTACCTTTAAGAGAACTACTGTATGTAACCGTCCACCTTTAAGAGAACTATTTTATGTGTGGCACTACTTTGCCTTGGCTGCTGTATACTGTAATACCAACGGTGACCACACCGGTATATAAGTGCGGTGTCAGGATTTATTGGGCAGATTCGCCCTGACCTTCGAATAGTAAAGTCCTGTTAAAGTTACTCTTGTAGTCTGTGTATTACTTCACTATACAACCCACAGACTTTACAGTGGCGACGAGTTCGATCTTACCCTGCGTGCAGCAATACGTCCGAAGCAGTTAACGAAGCGTCGAGAAGAGGCAACCGCCCTCGTCGTGCTGCTGAGAGAAAACTCGAGTCTGCACAGCAAGAAAGAAGGAAGACTTCAGACACGAAGCCTTCCATCAGCAACAGGCACGGATTGTCCCTTCTGCCACGGTGGTGCTTGAGCCGAGCAGCACGAGAAGCAAGTCGGCCATGGTGACTGTGAGTAAAGGGAAAATAAATAAAATCAACGAAGGAGAAGGGCGGTGAACTCGACCACGGTCGGGGGGGGAAAGGAGCCGGACAGAAGTCGAGCCCAGAGGCGCTGAGACGGGGGCAGCGTGGAGCACGGAAGCCGTGGTACAAGCGGGCTGGGAGACGCAACGGCGTAATGAGACAGCTAGACCGCGACCGGCGAAAAAGGCTGGCAGCGACCGGGGCCACGAAAAGCGGCGACCGGGATCGTAGGGCGCGGGAAGAGATAAAATAAATAAACCGCGGAGAACTCAGCCGCAGCCGGGGAGGGAAGCACCGGACTGCGAGAGGGCTGGGAGGCGCGATTGGGAGCCCGAGCGAGCGGGAGAGACAGAGCCCGAGCAAGGAAAGCCGAGCGAGAACCAGCCCAGCGGCTGAAACTGTTCGCCACCAACGGGTTGTACCTAGCGCCGGTTGCCCTGCCGAGAGAAGGGAACGCGCTGAAGCCGATGCACAGGCTGCGAACCGCGAAAGCCAGCGGCCGTCGCCCGAGGGAAAGCTTACCCCTCCCGCCAGGGGAAGAAACGCGGGAAGCCGCCAGTAGGCAGGGAAGAAGACAGAAGCGGGAACCGCCATTTTGAAAGTGGGCGGGGAAAGAAGATAAGCGTGGGAAACCGCCATCTTGGAAAAATAAAAAAGAAAAAGTTAAAGAATATTGTTGTTGTTTCTCAGGAAGAGGTGAAGATGCCTAAGCGTAGTAACATCAACGGGTTCGATGCCGAGGTGGAAGATTGGCCCACGTATGTAGAACGCATCAAGATATATTGTACGGCCAATAAGTTAGCAAATTATGAAAAAGCTCTAACCTTACTAAACTTAATGGGTGCGAGAACATACGGGTTATTGAAGCATCTTCTATCACCAGCTAAACAGCACGGTGGCATAGTGGTTAGCACTGTTGCCTCACAGCTCCAGGGACCCGGGTTCGAATCTGGCCTCGGGTGACTGTCTGTGTGGAGTTTGCACATTCTCTCTGTGTTTGCGTGGGTTTCCTCCGGGTGCTCCGGTTTCCTCCCACAGTCCAAAGATGTGCAGGTTAGGTTGATTGGCTATGATAAAATTGACCCTTAGTGTTAGGGGGATTAAATACGTGGGGTGGGTGGGATATGTGTTGGTGTAGGGGTTATGGGGATCGGGGGTGGGATATGTGTCGGTGCAGGCTCGATGGGCCGAAATGGCCTCTATCTGCACTGTGAGGTTTCTGTGATTCTGTGAAACCGGCAGATCAGTCTTTCGCTAATATTGTTGCTGTCCTGAAGGATCATTTTAACCCCGCACCGCTGATGTTAGCGGAACGATCTAAATTTTACATGAGAATGCAACGAAAAGAGGAAAGCAACGCGGAGTACCTGGTTGAACTGCGGAGGCTAGCAAGATACTGCCAGTTTGGGATAAATCTGCCAGAGGCACTGAGAGACAAGTTCGTGTGCGGGATGTCGAAGGAAGGAACACAAAAACGACTGCTCGAAGAGAACGATCTTACACTTGATAAGGCTGTCCTTATTGCAGCATCGCACGAAGCCGCAGCGAGAGGCACGGCGGAAATGCAGCGGAAGACAGCGGTACCCAGAGTGGATCAAATGACTTCGAGTACAACGAAATGTTATCGTTGTGGGAAGACAACACACGACCAGAACCAATGCTGGGTTAAAAACCAGGAATGTAGGAAATGTGGCAAGCTTGGCCACATAGCTAAGGTATGCCGGGCAGCAAAGGAGACCAGCAATAATAAGTCACCACAGAAGAAGTACAGAAAGGTACATGAGGTGACTGGGAAGAGTCCAGATAAACAGAATTCAGACGCAGACTCCAACAGCAAGGAACTGGGTAGTCTGAGGATTCACAATGTGAGTAAAGAAGCTGACCGACAAACTATCTGGATCACACTACAGATTGCAAAAGTCCAAGTGAAGATGGAAGTGGACACCGGATCGGCGCTGACGGTCATGAATAAGCATGATTACAAAAAGTTATTCAAACATATTCCCCTACGGGATACGGAGATGGTATTGCAGACATACACGGGGCACAAAGTATACCCCATCGGAAAGATAGAAGTCAAGGTGAGATACAAGGACAAAGATCACCAAAGGATGGACATGTATGTGCTGCCCGAGGGAGGTCCACCACTTCTGGGACGGGAATGGATCAGGAAAATAAAGATAGACTGGCATTCGCTAAACACAATGACGGTAGATTCCGGAAAGGAAGAGGTCAAACCTGAACGGTTGTCCAGAATATTGGACGAAGCTAAAGAGGTATTCCAGCAAGGACTGGGAACACTGAGAGGAATTAAAGCAAAAATCAAGATTGCAGAACATGCAAGCCCAAAATTTTTCAAAGCCAGATCGGTACCTTACGCGATACGACCTGCTGTGGAGGCAGAACTGGAAGAGCTTGAACGTTCAGGGGTACTGTCTAAGGTGGACTGGAGTGAGTGGGCCACGCCCATTGTTCCCGTCATGAAGTCTTCATCAAGTAACAAGCCAGGGGGACTGGGAAAGGTCCGCATCTGCGGAGACTTCAAGATCACAGTTAATCCGGTGCTTCACACGGTACAATACCCGCTTCCGCGGATTGAGGATATCTTTGCTTCATTGTCTGGCGGGCAACACTTCACCAAGATAGACCTGGCACAAGCATACTTACAAATGGAAGTCGAGGAAGAGTTGCGCCAGTATCTCACAATCAACACGCACAGAGTCTTGTATCGTTATAATAGACTGGTCTTTGGAGTAGCTTCGGCTCCAGCAATTTGGCAGAGGGCAATGGAGCAGGTCTTACAAGGTATTCCAAGCACGTAGTGTTACTTGGACGATATCCTGATTACGGGAGAAGACGAAGAGGAACACCTCACAAATTTGAAACGGGTGCTCACCAGGTTGAAGGAATATGGCCTTCGAATTAATCGCCAGAAATGTGAGTTCTTCCAGAAACGGATCTCGTACTGCGGTCATGTCATTGACCAAGAGGGGCTACACAAGTCGCCTGACAAAATAGAAGCTGTCGTGAAGGCCCCCGCTCCGGAAAACGTATCACAGTTGAGATCGTTTCTGGGGTTGATTAATTATTATCACAAGTTTCTGCCAAATTTATCCACGGTGTTGCATCCGCTGAATACTCTGTTGCGGAAAGAAGTGCCATGGAAGTGGAGCGAGGACTGTAAAAAGGCCTTTCGCAGAAGCAAGGCGTTGATTACCTCTGAGGAAGTGTTGGCTCATTTCAACCCAACGTTACCTCTTCGGCTAGCTTGTGATGCTTCCCCTTATGGAATTGGAGCAGTACTTTCACACAGGTTCCCAAATGGCTCGGAAAGGCCAGTCGCATTTGCGTCCCGATCATTGACCTCCGCTGAGCAAAATTACGCCCAGATAGATAGGGAGGCCCTCAGCCTTGTGTGGGGAGTAAAGAAATTCAATCATTACCTGCAGGGCAAGAAGTTCACATTACTGACAGACCACCAGCCGTTGGTGTCCATATTCAACCCTAACAAGGCCGTTTCCACTATGACAGCGCAAAGGTTACAGAGGTGGTCCGTGTTACTTGGGGCACACCAATATGACATCGAATACAAAAGCTCCAAACAGCATGGAAATGCTGATGGGTTATCGCGTCTACCGTTGCCGGTAGTTGAAGAGGCGGCTGCAGTGGACCCGGTAGAGATGTTCCACTCGTCCATAGTAGAATGTCTACCAGTGACAAATTCGATGATCGAGAATGAAACAAGGAATGACCCGACTCTCTCACGAGTCTACGATTTAACAGTGGAGGGATGGCCAGCACATGGCGAACCAACGCTGCCAGCATTTTCGCAAAGAAAAGAACAGCTGTCAGTGTGCCGAGGAACCTTGATGTGTGGATCGAGAGTGGTGATTCCACCCAAACTTCAGCATAAGGTGCTAAAGGAGCTTCACGAGGGGCATCTGGGTGGAGTGGAAATGAAGAACCTAGCAAGAGCGTTTGTGTGGTGGCCAGGTATTGATGGAGACATCGAAGAAATAACCAAGAGCTGTCTAGGATGCCAGAAGGTCCAAAACGCGCCACCACAAGCTCCTCTGCATCCATGGGAGTGGCCCTCATCTCCTTGGCAAAGGGTACACATCGACTTTGCTGGTCCATTTATGGACTCAATGTTTCTAATAGCGGTGGATGCACACTCCAAGTGGCCGGAGGTAATAAAGATGTCCTCCACCACCACGGAAAAAACCATCACAGTATTAAGGACCATGTTTGCCAGGAATGGGCTGCCGGAACAGGTCTGTTCTGATAATGGACCGCAATTTGTGTCCGAAGAATTCAGGAAATTCTTAAAAAGCAATGGGGTCAAGCACTACACGTCAGCCCCATACCATCCCGCCACCAATGGATTAGCTGAAAGGTTTGTCCAGACCTTCAAGAAGGCCATAAAGGCCATGGGTAATGAAAACATCAACTTACAACATAAAGTAGATAACTTCTTGTTGGCGTACAGGAATGCAACACATGCGGTCACAAATCAAACTCCCGCCATGATGTTTTTCAATAGAAGACTGAGATGCCGGCCGGATTTGATTAAGCCAAACGTCAGAAGGGACGTAGAGAACCGACAATTCCAGGGCATGAATGCAAGGCCAACTAGATCTTTTCAGATAGGTCAACAAGTTTTGGCCCGGGACTACCGTACCGAGAAATGGCAGCCTGGAACTATTGTAAAAAGGCTAGGGCCGCTGCTGTATACCGTGGACATTGGTGACAGCATAATAAGGCGCCATGTTGACCAGATCATAGGATCATCCACAAAGAGCCAACCTACTCCACAACCTTACACTGCTAATGTTGAAGCAGAGATACCCAGAACACCTACCTCCGATCTGGTGATACTGGAATCAGATGAACCTGACACTGTCCTTCAAGCCGACTCGACCTTACCAGAAGAACCTACTACCCCGCCGAAAACTACTACACCACTGAGGCGTTATCCGGATAGAGTCAGGAAACCTCCAGAGAGACTGAATCTGTGAACTGTTTTGCATAAAGTTGTATATATGTTATGATGTTATGTTAATGGGGAATAAGTATGTTGTAAGCTAAAAAGGGAGGATTGTAGTGTATGTAACTATTCTACCTTTAAGCGAACTACTGTATGTAACCGTCCACCTTTAAGAGAACTATTTTATGTGTGGCACTACTTTGCCTTGGCTGCTGTATACTGTAATACCAACGGTGACCACACCGGTATATAAGTGCGGTGTCAGGATTTATTGGGCAGACTCGCCCTGACCTTCAAATAGTAAAGTCCTGTTAAAGTTACTCTTGTAGTCTGTGTATTACTTCGCTATACAACCCACAGACTTTACAATATCAAGGTTAGTCTTTGTTTAATTTTTGGCGGGCTTGTCGCACAGAGGGGTAGTCATTGTGTTTAAAGTATTTTCGGGATGGCCGGTAACTGCCATCTCTGTTCTGGAATGACCTTGTATTGTCTTTAATGGGTCTTGATGTCCCCCTTTGCACTTGAAGCTGTTTCCCTCTGTCTGGGTAAACATTTTGATGGCCCTTATCTACAGGTCGATCTGATTGGATCTGCATCCAATCTATATGTATGGGGTTCTGTCTGGTTTCGCATTCTCCGAAATTGCATTCCAGAACTTACTGTGGGCTGAATCCACAAAAGCTGTCTGTGGACTGCAGGAACCATTTTAAAATGTCCCAAAAAGCTGGTCACGGGGTCTGGTGGCCATTTTGTGTGCCCCTTTTTCTGGGCTTCTTTTAAAACAGTCTTTAAAATTAAGGCCTTTTCTGCCAATGGACCCTTATAGGACAATGTTCAATTTTGCAAATCCTACACCTTGATAGATTAAATGAGTGAGCAAATCAGTGGCAGATGGATTTCAACGCAGTTACGTGTGAGGTGATCCATTTTGGACCAAAAAGGGACAGATTCATGCATTTTTTTTAAATGGCGAAAAGTTAGCAACAGTGGAGGTCCAAAAAGGTTGAAGGGTCCATGTACACAGATCACTAAAATGTAGTGGTCAGCTGCAAAAATTAATCAAAAAGGCTAATGGAATGTTAGTCTTTATATCTAGAGGTCTAGAATAGAAAGGGGAGGAAGGGTAAGTGGTGATTTGCTTGCGGTTTTTAGGATTTTGAAAGGAACTGATAGGGTAGATAGAGAGAAACTTTTTCCGCTAGTGGAGGAGTCTAGGACAAGGGGACACAACCTTAAAATCAGAGCCAGGCCATTCAGAAGAGATTTTAGGAAACACTTCTTCAGGCAAAGTGTGGCAGAAGTGTGGAACTCTCTCTCACTAAAAGCAGTATATGCAAGCTCAGTTAATAATTTTAAATCTGAGATTGACAGATTTTTGCTAGCCAAGGGTATTAGGGATGTGGAGCCAAGGCAGGTCAATGGAGTTAGGATACAGATCAGCCATGATCTCATTGATTGGCGATACAGGCACGAAGGGCTGAACGGCCTACTCCTGTTTCTCTGTTCCTTTATTGCTAATTGCTAAGTATGAACATTCAACAACTCATGCCTTTAACATAGAAAAACAGCCCAAAGGTGCTGCATAGAGGTGCAATCATAAAAATGGGCGAAGAAAGATGATATTAGGAGAGGTGGCCACATGTTTGTTCAAATGGTGGGTACAAGGAAGGTCTTATCGAAGAAGAGGGAGGTAGAGGGACAGAATGATTTAGGGAAGGAATTCCAGATCATGGGGCCAAAGCAGCTGAAGGCACAGTCTCCAACAGTGGGGCAAAGGGAGGAGGAATAACAACGATTTTTTTTCCTGCTCTAATCCCCTTTGCTTTCAGATGCAAATCAAATTCTTAATTTAAAGACCTTGCATCAGACACGTACTACAATTATCAGTCTGTGTACCAGAACACTTTCAAACTGCTCTCTGTCAGATGCAAAAGGAATGTAGTAACATAGAAACATAGAAGATAGGAGCAGGAGTAGGCCATTCGGCCCCTCGAGCCTGCTCCGCCATTCAATGCGATCATGGCTGATCATCCAAATTCAGAACCCTGTCCCTGCTTTCTCCCCATACCCCTTGATCCCCTTAGCCTTAAGAAATATATCAAACTCCTTCTTGAATATATTTAATGAATTGGCGTCAACTGTCTTCTGTGGTAGAGAATTCCACAGGTTCACCACTCTCTGGGTGAAGAAATTCCTCCTCATCTCAGTCCTAAATGGCTTACCCCTTATTTTTAGACTGTGACCCCTGGTTTTGGACTCCCCCACCATCGGGAACATCCTTCCTGCATCTAGTCTGTCTAGTCCTGTTAGAATTTTATAAGTTTCAATGAGATCCCCTCTCATTCTTCTAAACTCCAGCGAGTATAAGCCCAATCGACCCAATCTCTCCTCATACGTCATTCCTGACATCCCAGGTATCAGTCTGGTGAATCTTCGCTGCACTCCCTCCATGGCAAGAACATCCTTCCTCAGATAAGGCGACCAAAACTGCACACAATACTCAAGGTGTGGTCTCACCAAGGCCCTGTACAACTACAGCAAGACATCTTTGCTCCTGTACTCGAAACCTCTTGCTATGAAGGCCAGCATACTATTTGCCTTCTTAACTGCCTGCTGCACCTGCATGCTTACCTTCAGCGACTGGTGCACAAGGACAGCCAGGTCTGGTTGCACTTCCCCTTTTCCCAATCTATTGTAGTACATGACACCAGTGGCAGTAAGATTTGAAATTCCGTACTATTATCTCAATCAGTGGCTAAATGACTTAGGATGATTTTTGGTATTTTCAGAAGAACCAAAGGTGAACTGAAGAGAATTTATTTTACATACTGAGTTGCAATGATCTGGAATGCACTGCCGAAAAGGCTGGTGGAAGCAGATTCAATAATTACTTTTAAAAGGGAATTGGATAAATACTTGAAGGGAAAAAAAATTGCAGGGCTATGGGGAAAGGGCAGGACAAGGGACTAATTGGATCGCTCTTTCAAAGAATGGCATAGGCACGATGGGCCGAATGACGTCCTTCTGTGCTGTATCATTCTATGATTCTATGAATGAGAGAACCTTCATGGCATAATAGCTGTAAAACATTCATTTACCTGCTGTTCTTGGAATATATTTTTGTGCTCATAAGTAAGAGCAGTTATAGTGCGAAATGAATTTTTCCCACTACTGTATTTATATACAGTGGTGTACAAACTGAGCATTCCCAGATATACTGGTGGTTAAATGCAGGACAAAGATCTGTGTCCTCTGCATTGCTGCACCAGTTTAATATCTTTATTTCTGACACCAGAAAAACTGACAGTATTTCAGTCTGGAAATATTAATCTGTTGTCAATTTATGCTTAATAACACCGATTGATAACCCACCATTGGAGCTACTCTCTGGAATTCACTGCCTAACCTCTTCAAAAGCCTTCTCAATAACCAACTTTTCAACCAAGCTATTGGACACTTCTCTTGCAAAATGGCTTATTGTTTGTTCTTCTATTCCTTTTAACCCCCTTTGTAAAATGCATTGAGACATTTTCTATTCTTACAAAAGTGCTAACGTTTATGTTGAGGGCTATTTTCCATTTGTTGCATTTCTTGTATCACGGATTCTATTGTCAATGTTACTTACATTCTGGATTATATTTACCCTCATTTAAAATGATTTTAATGTTTTAATAATTGAAACTACTAGCGACAAACAGAATTATTTGTGAAGCATTCATTCTGGGCACTGAGCGGCACAGCCAGACTGCACTGCTGCATTCATTGGATAAGCTATGGCCACCAGTCTATCTCTTGTTAATTCAGTGTCTTGTTATTCACCCACACCCTGAAATACTTTGAATTAAACTCAGTTTGCCGTTGCTTCAGAAAGATAAAGAAATGTGACTGTAAAGTATGAAAGATTGTGAAGGGGGAAATAAATTAAAAAGTACGATCTACTGACCATTTTTCCAATTCAAATTTTACTTTCATCACGTGTTGAAAGAGTTGGTTTTGACCTGTATGGAATCACACACTGATGTGAATTTTCATTCAGTAGAGCCACACCATGAGAATCTGTTGAAATGAGAGCAATACAAAATTCCACAGATTTAGAAATTTAAGTGCTGATAAAGTTAAATTTTCTAACAGCATTTAAATATAATAGCATCATTGCTCCTTGTAAAACATAATCATCAGTTAAGTTAATCATTTATGTATTACAAAACATTTCAGAACTTGGTGAACAATGGGATAAACAGTCTTGCAGGAAAATTCGGTTCCATAGCACCTGGTTTTTCGGCACTACGAGTGCTGATTCAGGTCGAAAATGGAGTCCGAGGAGGATGCACACATTTCTGGTGCGGGCCGCGCCGGACACCATTTTGGGTAGGTTGTTAGAGTGGGCGCTGGGAGTGTGCACCGGAAGTATGCAGAGTAGGCAGATTGTGACGTCAATCAGCGTGCAACACTGATTTGATGGCAGCACTGCCATTTTGACCTCAACACTCCAGCTAATGCCCTCCCTTATCCTCACACAGCTGTACATGCATTTAACAGAAGGAAGGACCCCACACCAGCGCTATTTAAAGGGATCATTTGTAGAGGAATAAGACATAACCTCTTCAGAAAAATGCACTATCTTATGAAAGAATTCTGGCCTTGTTAAAACATGACAAACTGGGTTTGGAAATTTAGAAACCTAACGATGAAATAGCTATGGAAGAATCTGGCTGTTGAGATAAGACAGTTGTTGACCCTGAATAAATAACCTTATTGAAACAGAAGGTGCATGACTCCGACAGGCTGACCTTTGGGAACAAAAACAATGGTTCACCCTGGATAAGGTGTTCTAATTTAAACTTCGTAAAGATAGTACATAAGATAAGGAACATCTGCCGTCGTAAAGATGACATAAAATAAGGAGCACCTGCCCTGCACACTATTCTATATGGTAAACTCAGAACACCTGGAGATGAGACAAGATTCTGGAATATTACAAGCTGATGTGGCAGTAAGAATTGCAGAGGTCGGCAGAAAGATGAATAGGGATAATTGACTTGCATTAGCAGAAAACCTTAAAGGAAATGCAACTGGAAAAGGGTATAAATATTGAAGTTTCAAATGAAATATCAGATTCGCTTTAATCGGGCAAAGCAATTCTCAACCACAGAGGCGGCTCTGTGGTCTCCAAATCTTTGGCCTAGAAATTCAGTTGTTTGCGCCAGCCGCTAGCGCCTTAGGAGGAGGAGATGTGGGGCGCTAGGCGGCTAGTGGCTGGGCGCAGCGCGATCTGCGCCTCTCCCCAACTTCAGTAAAGATTTAGTGGCGGCGCAAAGCCTTTGCGCGCGCTCAGCTGCGCGCGCAGATCCTGACGTCATTTCATCGTGCAACGCCCTTTGTGCGTCCCAAACCGGAAATTCAGTGGCGCCGGCCTATTGTGCGCCTGGCGCCCCTAGCGACTGGTAGAGGGGAACGGTTCCCAGTCGCTGCGGGGCGCGGGGGGCGCAAATTAAAGGGCACTCCTCCTGCAGTAGAAAAGGCAGCCATTTTGCAACACTCCTTCTTTGTGAGAGACGGATCTTTGCAGAGAGACAAAGGTAGAGAGCTTTCTGGTTTGGCTCAACACTCGCACAGGTACTTGTGGCTTCAGGCCACAGCTTTGCACTTGTCTTTAACTTCAGAGCCATCTCATTGATTGGAAACATATAATGGGGGCTGCAATGGGTGCAAACGTTGGCCTTCTCCATTGCATTCAAAGGGCTCAGAGACGCCGTGAGAGAGTGGCAGTCATGGCCAGACGGAGAGGGGGCAACAGGCGTCGGCAAAGGAGGCCGTACCCACCCAGGGCATACCGCCAGCAGTTCTCATATCTGAACATGTCTGACGAGCAGTGTGTTCGGAGGCTGCGATTCCGAAGGGCGGTGGTCACTGAGATCTGCCACCTGCTTCACGGAGATCTGCAGCCACATCTGAGGAGCAGGACGTCTCTGTCGGTGGCAGTGAATGTGACGGTGTCTCTCAACTTCTATGCCACTGGCTCCTTCCAATCCGCTACTGGGGACATTTCCAACATCTCCCAGTTTGCCGTACATTGCTGCATCCGCCAGGTGACCAATGCCCTTTTCAGAAGGAGATGTCAGTTCATCTCCTTCTCCATGGCCCTTGTCAAGCAGCAACAGCGTGCAATGGGCTTTGCAGCATTAGTGGGCTCCCCCATGGTGCAGGGCGCCATTGACTGCACGCATGTGGCTTTGCGGGCACCTCTAGAGAATGCTGAGGATTACCGCAACCGGAAGGGCTACCATTCGCTCAACGTGCAGTTGGTGTGTGACCACAGGCAGCTCATCCTAGCTGTCAATGCCCGCTTTCCAGGCAGCAGCCACGATGCCTTCATCCTGTGCCAGACTTCTGTGGCAGACATGTTCCAGGCCCAGCCTCACCCACGAGGATGGCTTCTCGGGGACAAAGGCTATCCTTTGTGCACCTGGCTGCTGACCCCGCTCCGTGCGCCCAGCACCCCTGCTGAAGAGGGATACAATGACAGCCATCAAGCAACCAGGAACATCATTGAGCAAACAATCGGCGTCCTGAAGCAACGGTTCCACTGTCTGGATCGTTCCGGAGGAGCCCTGCAGTATTTGCCTGAGCGAGTCTCCCATTTCGTGGTCGTGTGCTGCATGCTGCACAACCTGGCTATCCGCAGGACTCAGCCACTGCCACCAGACATTGGAGGACCACCAGAGGAGGAGGAGGAGGAGGAGGACCAGCACAGGAGGGAGGCAGAAAGTGCAAGGGCTGCCCGTCGGCGGCTTATTGCACGTCGGTTCTAGGCCCCCTCTCAGGGAATGGCTTGTGCTAATGGCACAAGATGAATGTAGCCGCTCCACAAGCCCTCAGCCGAGCACGGCAACCAGGACTTCCAAAAGAAAGCATGGACAGTGCGATTTAAGAACATTTATTACTTTGATACCTCTGTGCCCTTCCCACATAACAAACTAATGGAGAGAAGCCCCCCCCAAAAACACAAATCGAGCAGTCTCGGCCTTTCCAAAAACACAAATACACCAGTTTCGGCCTTTCAAAAAAACAAATCCACCCTCCCCCTTTAAGAGCTCACCAGCGCCAGAGTGTCTGCCGTCAATCAGCAGCTCGCCGCACCTGCGCTGCGCCCGACCTTGGGGGTTTCGCCCCGGGCCGCCGGCTTAGCGCCTAATGATAGTCGTGCATCGCCTGTTTTAGCACAGCAGCAACCTCTTGGGGCGATGCCACTGAATATCGGCGAAGGTGGCGCGAAGTTGCGCCGGGCGCAAATTTTAGCGGCCGCCCGGCTGTAGCGCCACAAATGTGGCTATACTGAATTTCTAGGCCTTTGTATCTTAGGGATCAAAGGTATTTGATATTGATGGATATCCTGTATAGAAAACTTTAAGAACTGTAATACTGTAGCAAAGTTAAGATTTAAAAGTGAGATTCTCTGTAAATAATAAGATAGTATTTTTTCTCTTTTTAGAACTGTTAATGTTGCGATTGACTGATTCACCAATTGTAAACTGCATGCCGTTTCTTTTAATAAATCTCTATATATTTTTAGAATTGTCTCACATAGGTCTTCTGTATCAATAACTCGTGAACTCAATCTCTGTATACTCTTTGGTGAAGAGTTACAGAATTCTGAAGAAGTTCTCTGGACCCTCATAATATATTGGACATAACAGTCTAGGTAAACTTATTAAAAGCGCTATCTGGAGGATGGTAACATTCTCGGGTTGTTCCTTTCCTTTAGGGAGAGATAGCCCAGACCTTTAGACCCAATTAAGCATCGTTAGGATTCAGCTACCTCAAACTTTAGTTGAAAGTGAACGTCTGAGAAATACGCCTGATCCGGGATAGCCCCAAAGGGACTGGGACTAGTAAATATCACTTCACATTGACTGCTTTCAGGTTAGTTGCTGATTGATTTCTACTGGCTCTTGGTGAGTTTGTTGAGGTGTTTCTTGGATTGGTGTCTTATTTGAAGTTGCTGAAGTGTCCTGGGAGTGATGTGGCAGGTTACTTCAAGGCTTCTGCTGAGACCAGTTGCTCCTGGTCATGGACAGTAGTTTGTGTCCCCCTTGACCTGAAGCATTACAGGGAGAATGAGCAGAAGCGACGCAGAGGAGGACAAGCTACTCAAAGAGGGAGGAGGAGGGTGGGGAGAAGGGCTCTCAGCAGGAGGCCATATCCATCCAGGGTCTTCAGGGAGCAATTCTTCTACCTCAACCTCAGCAAGAGAGAAGCAGGCGGAGTGAGGAAGTGGCTTCGCCAGGATAACAGGCTTCCCCATGGTGCAGAGTGCCATTAACTGCACACTTTGCAGGTGCTGCATGTGAATTCAGAGATGTACTGCAAGCTGAAGGGATTCCACTCCCTCAATGTCCAGCTGGTGTGCGACCATACTCAGCATATCATGCAGGTCAATGCTCGGTATCTTGACAGCAGTCATGATGCCTTCATTCTGCGGCAGTCCACTGTATATTCGCATTTAAGCCACCACAAAAAAACAGAAGGTGGCTACTGAGCGAACAGGGCTATCCGCTGACCACCTGGCTCATGACACTGGTACGTAACCCAAGCACACATGAGCAGCATGCATATAACGAAAGCCATGCTGTCACACAGAATTTGCAAGAGCAGACCATTAGTGTCCTTAAAAAATGCTTCCACTACCTGGACCGCTCTGGAGGAGCTCTGCAGTACTCGCCAGAGTGGGTTTCGAGATTCATCATGGTCTGCTGCATGCTCCACTACCATGCCATCATGAGGGCACTGTCCTTGCCACCACGTATAGGGTGAAGAGCTGAGGAGGAAGAAGAAGAGGAGGAGGAGAAAGAAGGGAGGAGGTAACCAACACAGCTCGTTTCTGGCCAAGCTGTCCATGATCGATTCTTCCAAGTGCGATATCAATGAACACAACCTCAATTCCCCATTCAGCAACTGTCCCACACCTTACCTCCCTCTGTTGCTGACCATCACTGCGTCCTCTTGGCCACAATGCTATAATAAAAGTCACCACAAAGCAAACATTCCAAACCAAATTTATAAATCAAACTGTCCAATATTACATTCGAAAGTCAACCGATTACCCTTGTGCATTCCCTTACTGCCTGTCTTCCGTGTGCCTTTGCCTGTTCAAGTGTTCCTATGCAGTGCTACCCCAGTAGCTGCAACATGGCTGGTGGATGGCTGCTGACTTTCAGTGGGGGGGACTGCAGATGGCCTTGGAGTACCACCTCGAGCAGCTCTGGGCCTGGAAGGCCAAGCTTCGGACTGCACCACCTCGGCATGGGCAGCAGCAGTCCAGGCTGGCTGGTTGACAGGCAAAAGCAATGGCACTGGTGGAGTGGCAGGGGCGAGAGGATGAAGGCTGTCATCCTGAGAGAGGACAGCAGGCTTGTGCTCCACAGAGCTACTGCCACTCCCCCGGTGCGGCGGCTCAACAATCCTCGTAATCTGTTGGAGGACAGATTGCTGGACTGCTGTGACATGCTGCAAGCCCCTTTCAACACTGGTAACCGCTGCCATGATGGCAGCAGTCTGTGCTTCTGTGGCAACCAGCTGAGCTTGCATGACTTCAGACTGAGCTTCCATTGCGGCACTCAGACTTTGGGTGGCTTCGGCTTGTGATGGTCATCAGATGCTGCATCATGGTTGGGTCCACAAGTACGCTGGAAAGGATGGGCTCCAAGCTCTGCACAGAGCCTTGTGCAAGTTTGGTGCTGGACTCCTCCATGCTCCTTGGACATTGCATTCAGGGTTTCTGGCAGGCCTGCCAATGCACCAAGCATTTCATTGTGCATATCCATCAGCATTCTTCTGTAGGCCACCCCATCGACGTCCTCATCTGAGTCCTGTGCAGCAGACCTTGTGTGCGACCTCAACTTCCGGTGAGCTGGCACCTGCATTACCTCTTCCCACTGCCCTGGCTGCATCCCATTCATGCCTGGTGACTCATCACTTGCAGATCCAGCCTCTACACTACCCTCTAAAGTATGCGGAGAGTCAGTATCTGATCTGGTGGCTGCGAGTGTGAAATTGAGTGATGGTGCTGTGTCTTCAGCATCACTGCCTTCTTCCTCTTGCAGTTCCTGCTCATCCTCCACTGCCTGGCCAGGTTGTAGTTCTTGGCTATCTGAAAGGAGAAAGGCACATGGGTAGGGTTGTAGTGAGTGGAGGAATGACAGCAAGATGTGCATGCTTACACCATCTGCAGCTTGTAAATCAGAAGAGATTGTGGGTTGAGGGGGAAGTTGGGATGTGAGAAGGAGGATTAGATATGAGGATACCATCACCTTGCAGTGTTTCGGCTGTGCCGCTCGCCACAGGCTGAATGATGGCCTCTCCAATGATCTCCAGCACCATCTCCTCCATTACGGTAAAGTTATGCAGGTGCGCCTGTCTCCCTGTGGGTCGTCCCTGCTGCCTGTGGTTATGAGCCACCTTGTCCTGCAAGAGAGAGGGAAGTGTGTCAGTGAATGTGGTGCAATGTTTTTGGGCGCATAGCTGGCAGTGTGCGCAAGGTGTGAGATGTGGGTGTGAGGCTTGCAATGGTGCTAAGTGTGTGAGGGTGAAGTGAAGCTATGAATGTGAGATATGAGTCGTGATTGATAGTGATTATTGGTAGATGAATGAAGGGGGTGTGCTGAATTGGGTAGTGTGTGAGGCTAGTGGTTCAGTTGTAAGGATATGGCATTTGAAGATGAATTCACTGACTTTGACTACGCTGACTTGCGAGACTGATCTTTTAATAACATTTATTCTGAAAATAAGGGTGCCCGGCAGATGTTTGCAAGCTCATTTACATAAAATGTTATGGATTTATTTCATGAACTTCTTGCGGCACTGCATCCAGGTCCTCGGGGATACACTGCTGGCATTGACCATGAAGGCTATCTGCTCCCATTGTCTTTTCCACATTTGCCTGGAGGGCCTCCTGGCCCCCTCTGGAAACAGGACCCCTCTCCGCCTGTCCACCTCCTGCACCATGGCCTTTCTGTGCTGCACCCGAGAACCTTGGAACATGCACTCTCCCCTTTTGTGCCATTGTACTTCTTCCTGCTCACACTCTTTTCCCCTGCCAGTTGAAACACCTGCTCCAGCCAGAAAGCACCTCTCCTTTAAGAGGTGCAGGCTGGCTTTAAGAAGTTAGCTTTAATTGGTGTTAGCTTCGCATGAACTTGGAACCCCTGCTGAGTGTGCAGCCACTCAGCAGCTCGTTCAGCACTGGGCTGCACGTCACAATCATTCTAATTAGCATGCAGCACGATGTTTGCATGCTGCTTGCTATACTTGGAACAGTTGATCCCGCATCGCGATCCCCGCACCCGTTTTTGGGGGCAAACGAACTTTTAGCTCTCTATCTCCTTAACCAATGAGGCTAAACAATTGTGAAATAAACAGAGGAAGGACTGAGAAGGAGGGTGAAGTGGAGTGGGTGAATTCAATGTCATAATAGTAATAAAGAGAGGGAAATTAAGATTGGATTAAGGGAGACAGAAAGGAAAAGTAAAGGAAATAGATACAAATTGAAATTGTGACATTTTTAAAATCTCCTAAAACAACTCACAACCTGAAGGAATGAGACTCCACCCTTATAATTGTTCATTTTCTGGGTAAGAAAGGTTGATTGGCAGTCATTAACACTTACCACATCATTAAAAGGGTACTTACGCTGATAATTACTGGACTTAACATGCTGTGGCGAGTTTAATGGGTAATTAATGTGCAAATGCAGCAACTTCATGAAAATCACGAAGCGGTTAAGGACGAGATGCCATTTTTGCAAAACTAAAGACGGACTGGCGCAAATTGGCCAGCAACTTGTGACGATTCGCAATTCACGGGGCGTCTCTTCATCGCTATAAGTTGCTGACGGATTTGCAACTTTATAATGGCGGGCACCATTATTTTTTCAGCAAAGTCTGGCCTGATACATTTTAATATTGCAGTCAGCGACAAAGGCGACAAGCACTGAGTTTTAATTCCCCTTTCACTGCTTTGAGGATTGCTGAATTTGGAATAAAATAGTCAACTTAGTCCTGTTACCATGGCTGACTTGCGAGACTGATCGTTTAATAACATTTATTCTGAAAATAAGGGTGCCCGGCACATGTTTGCAAGCTCATTTACATAAAATGTTGTGGATTTATTTCATGAAAGTAAACAATTTGTTGCCTATATATGTACTTTATAAAGCAAGATGCATTACAATTAACTGCATAAGGGCTAATGTCCTGGAATTTTCTGGAAAGTTTCGGCGTAACTGTGGCCTAAGAGTGGCGTTGTGTCATTTTTTCCGAGGAATTTAGCTCGTAACTGGCAATGTTACCGCATGTAGAAAGGAGAGGCTAAACCAGAAATAAGATCCAATCCAATAAACCTGGTCAAATATCAGGGATCTCAACTGTCCTTGCGGGCTCCGTGCGTACCAGGCAGCTAAGTGTCTTTGCTGCTTGGTGCGCTCGGCTCGTTAAGAAAAAAGCATTTCACTGACTGGATTTCACTTGTTGTATTTGGTTATGTGACAAATAAAATTGAAATTGAATTGAAATTGGACGGGTTGGGAGTTGAATAAAACTGCACTGGATAATGTAGCATCGTTTAATTTGTGGTTTAATACTACCAGAGACAGGATGATTGAAGTGGAGCTAATGTGAAATAGTGCAACACTTAACATTTGGTCAATATGCATTAAAATTAAACACAGCAATAAAAAGCTTTTCAAGTTTTAGATCATAATAATGTAATACAACATTCCATGTTTCTGAGGAGGTACCTGTAACATTTTTAATCATTTGCATAAAATTAATACTCTGTGTAACTTCAAACATTGCAATTAACTGTTCGGCATAATCAGCTTTAACTCAATGCTCATAAGATCCCTTTTGCTACACATACTGTATTTGAATTAGCCTATTACAATATATTTATTAAGTATTCATGTTACTAACTAATCGAAACCATTGTGAGTGTATTTCAAGTGAAATGTGCGGGAGGTGGAGTTTGGCAGCTTTTCTCAAACAGGCTAATCTTTGCTAACAGTTGTAAGTGAAACAGATGATTGGCTTTTCACTGGGCGTTGCCTCTTATCGTTACATTTCCGATAAATCCAACAGAATTTGAATAGAGACCGGCAACCAATCGGACTGCGGACAGACGGGCGGGTCTACGAGAAATGCAATAAAAACAGGAGACAACCAGCCACAGACATCTCGGATGTGCTGAGAAAACTGAAAGAGTGACAAGACCTGCAACCATGCCGCTCTCTGCTGCCGACAAAACCATCATAAAGCATTTAACCGGCTCAGTCAGAACTAACGCTGAAGCATGGGGTGCAGAATCTTTGGCCAGGTAATTTAGATTTACATTATGTTAAAAGTACTTTAAGCAAGAATCTATGGGCAAGAATATTTTATTTGGATTGCCCTGGAATAGTGAGACAACTAATATGCGTGCAATGACATTCTCTACATAGAATCAAAGATTTTCTAAAGCAGTGTGATTGGTGGTCAGAGAAT
Source organism: Somniosus microcephalus (assembly GCF_052327205.1). Lineage (NCBI taxonomy): Eukaryota > Metazoa > Chordata > Chondrichthyes > Squaliformes > Somniosidae > Somniosus > Somniosus microcephalus. The sequence continues at coordinate 34,870,754 of NC_140997.1, forward strand.
AACCACATGTAATGCTAGGTGAGATTCTGATGCTTCCGTATGTTCATCAGCAGTTGATTTGTATTCCAGAGTAAACTTTAAATATGGAAATCCGAGTAATGGGTTTGGCTTGGGTTGTGTATTGGTGGTTTAAGAAGATAGAATAATGTTTTTAAAAAGACAGAATAATGTTTTTACTTTCCATGTTCCTGAAGGTTGTTTGCAACCTCGCCGTCAACCAAGACCTACTTCTCTAAATTCAATGACTTCACGGCCAATGGTAAAAGAGTCAAAATCCATGGTGGGAAGGTACTGAATGCTGTGGCAGATGTGACTGACCACTTGGACAACATTGCTGGGCATCTGGAACCTCTTGCTGTGCTACATGGGACAACTCTTCTTGTGGATCCTCACAACTTCCCAGTAAGTAATTGTTGAATCAATTCTTACCCGTCTCCATTTCCCCAAACTCTGATGTGATCAGAACAGTAACTGTGCACATTTAGATCGATTTATTGAAATTACATGAAATGTCAGTCTGAAAATGCAACCACGTTCACGTTTACTGGTTAGCGGGGAATATTTTGGCCCTGTACACATAATTTAAGGTGGTAGTAAAAGTACAAATGACCAGCACTCATTTAACATTTAAAATAATGTGTTGTGAATATTAGTGGGAACACCTTCCAACTGATTTTTTTTTGTCTTTGCAGCTGATTTCCCAAAGTATCCTGGTAACCTTGGCCGCCCACCTGTCGGATTTCACACCTGAAACCCACTTGGCGTTGGACAAATTCCTTGACGAAGTGGCAAAAGCATTGAGCTCTCACTACCGTTGAAAATGCAGCCAAGAAATTGCGGTCGAAAGCAGCTGGATCATCATCCTTTAAACTTCATGTGCGCGTTTCCTCAAACTGCTTGGCAATAAATCGTTATTCTCAAATACACTTGTTTTTGCTGTAGCTCGCACTGTTTAATCCAGTTTTCATATTTCATCATTGAATAATTTTCCATTTCTAATTGTTAAACTGCTTCAACCGAAATTGCAACTGAGGAAAAATAAAGATTTCCTTTCATCAATGCTGTGTAGTCTGCTGTGGATCATTTACACAAACACACTTCATTTAAGAATTAAAAACTGCCAGACATGTAGAAATAATAATAAATTTAGAAACTGACCCACCAGTCAGAAGTTTGACCCGAAACGTTGGCCTAGAAATTGGGTTTTGGCTTAGCCAGGGCTTTAGCGCTGGAAATTAGTGCCGGCGCTAAGTCCCCTGCGCGCGCCAAAAATTCAGTGGCGCCGCGCCCAAACGGCTGCTGGCGCTACTGAAGGGTCTTAGCGCCTGGAAAAGGGTGCTAACTGCCGTTTCGCGCCGCAATTCCGGCGCTGCGGCACCCGATGCGGTGCGGCAGGCTGGGGAAGTGCAGGCCTCCTCCTTCCGTTAAGGAGGAGCTGCCTGCACCCGGCCGCGGCCCGCGCAAATCTGCTTAAAAATGAGCCCGGCACCTCGGACAAGTGCCGGGCTTGCATCTGTTCCGGGGGGGGGGGGGGGAGAGAAGTCCGGGGAGGGAGCTGCGGGCAGGCGGCCAGCGGGAAAGCGGCCGGCCGCCGCGGGGCCTTTAATGCGCCGGCGCTAACTGTAGTAAGGCACCTCTGACAAAACGCTGGTTGCGGCTGCCACGGGCGAGGCGGCCGCAACTCAATTTCGGAGTTCGGGCGGGTTACCACGGCAACCGGGACGCTGCGCACACCGATGACGTCATCGGTGCCGGCGCAGCGCTACCGGAGCAACGCCGATTTAGGCCCCAGGGAATTTCACTACTGGCCATACTTCCGGCGCAAGGCCCTCTAGCGCCTCAAATGAGGCGCTAAGGCTACTGAATTTTCAGCCGAAAGACTCTATTTTCTCTCCACGGATGTTGCCTGGCCTGCTGAGTTTTTCCAGCATTTTCTGTTGTTATTTCGGATTTCCAGCATCTGCAGTATTTTGCTATCATATCTATTACCAAGACTGCTTAGATTCAAGTTTAAATGTTAGCTCACCTGGTTAAATAACTCCGGCATTTAAATCCCATGCTGGATAGCAGACAGGGAACACATTTGTGCACTTTTATCGTTCTCAAGATCATTATGGTTAAGGGAAGTTATTGGATCCATCTCGAATCCTCCCATTGCAAGATCCAATTAGTTCTCAATTGATTCCTGGGTTTCCTTCTTCATTACTCTCTGGGAATCTATTCCAAGTGTTGGGCATTCTTTATGTGAAAAGAACACCCTGGTATCACTCCTAAATTTGTCTCTCAGAGCTTTGAACCTGTGTCCCCTTGTCCAGGTAAGTAATTTATTTATTTAAGAACATAAGAAATAGGAGCAGGAGTAGGCCAATCGGCCCTTCCAGCCTGCTCCGCCATTCAATAAGATCATGGCTGATCTGATCCTAACCGCCAATCTACTATCACAGAACCATCTCCTGAATCTAACAGAATTAGACACACAAAATAGGAGCAGGATCAGGCTACATGGCCCCTGGGCCCGCTCCGCTATCCACAGGGCTATGACCGATCCGAACCTAGACTCATGTCCAAATTCCTGCCCGCTCCCCGTAACCCTTAATTCCCTTCACTTCTAGGAAACTGTCTATTTCTGTTTTAAATTTATGTAATGATGTAGCCTCTACAGCTTTTTGGGGCAGCATATTCCATGGACCTACCACCCTCTGAGTGAAGTAGTTCCTCCTCATCTCAGATTTGAAAGAGCAGCCCCTTATTCTAAGACTATGCCCCCTAGTTCTAGTTTCACCCATCGGCGGGAACATCCTCCCCGCATCCACCCGATCCAACCCCTTCACAATCTTATGTTTCAATAAGATCGCCCCTCATTCTTCAGAACTCCAATGAGTAGAGTCCCAATCTACTCAACCTCTCCTCATATGTCCATCCCCTCATCCCCGGGATTAACTGAGTTAACCTTCTTTGTACTGACTCAAGAGCAAGTATGTCTTTTCTTAAGTATGGACACCAAAACTGTATGCAGTATTCCAGGTGCGGTCTCACCAATACCTTGTACAACTGAAGCAATACCTCCCTATTTTTATATTCTTTCCCCCTAGCAATGAAAGCCAACATTCCATTGGCCTTCTTAATCACTTGCTGCACCTGCATACTAACCTTTTGAGTTTCGTGCACCAGGACCCCCAGATCCCTTTGTACTTCAGTACTTTCCAGTTTCTTGCCATTAAGATAATAACTTGCTCTACGATTTTTCCTGCCAAAGTGCACAACCTCACACTTCCCAGTATTGTATTCCATCTGCCAAATCTCTGCCCACTTACTTAGCCTGTCTATGTCCCCTTGCAGATTTTTTATGTCCTCCTCACTCACTACTTTCCCTCCCATCTTAGTATCATCTGCAAACTTTGATATGTTACACTCGGTCCCCTCCTCCAAATCGTTAATATAGATTGTAAAGAGTTGGGGACCCAGCACTGACCCCTGCGGAACACCACTAGTTACTGATTGCCAGTCTGAGAATGAACCATTTATCCCAACTCTCTGCCTTCTGTTAGATAGCCAATCCTCTATCCATGCCAGAATATTACCCCAATTCCCGTGATTTTTTATCTTAAGCAATAATCTTTTGTGTGGCACCTTGTGGAATGCCTTTTGGAAGTCTAAATACACTACGTCCACTGGTTCCCCTTTATCCACCCTATATGTTACTTCCTCAAAGAACTCCAGCAAATTTGTCAAACATGACTTCCCCTTCATAAAACCATGCTGACTTTGTCCTATTAAATTATGATTATCCAAATGTCCTGTTACTGTCTCCTTAATAATGGACTCTAATATTTTACCAACCACAGATGTTAGGCAAACCGATCTATAGTTTCCAGCCTTCTGTCTACTGCCCTTTTTAAATAAGTGCGTTACATTAGCAGTTTTCCAGTCTGCCGGGACCTTTGGAAAGTTTTGGAAAATTATTACCAATGCATCCACAATCCCTACCGCCACTTCCCTCAGGACCCTAGGATGTAAGCCATCAGGTCCAGGTGATTTATCCACCTTGAGTCCCATTATTTTACTGAGTACCACTTCCTTAGTGATTTTGATCGTGTTTAGCTCCTCCCCCACTATAGCCCCCTGTTTGTCCAGTGTTGGGATATTCTTAGTGTCTTCTACTGTAAAGACTGATACAAAATATTCATTCAGTATTTTTGGCATCTCCATATTTCCCACCATTAATTTCCCGGTCTCATCCTCTAAGGGACCAACATTTACTTTAGCCACCCTTTTTCTTTTTATATAACTATAAAAACTCTTACTATCTGTTTTTATATTTTTTGCTAATTTACTTTCATAATCTATCTTCCCTTTCTTAATCAATCTTTTTGTTATTTTTTGCTGTCTTTTAAAGTTTTCCCAATCCTCTATCCTCCCACTAGATTTGGCTACCTTATGCGCCCTTGTTTTTAGTCGAATACTATCCTTAATTTCTTTACTTAGCCACGGATGGCTGTCTTTTCTTTTACACCCTTTTCTTCTCAGTGGAATATATATTTTTTGGAAGTTGTAAAATAACTCCTTAAATGTACACCACTGATCATGTATCGTCTTACCCTTTAATCTATTTTCCCAATCCACTCTACTCAATTCCGCTCTCATACCTTCATAGTCTCCTTTATTCAAGCTTAGCATGCTTGTTTTAGATCCAACCTTCTCACCCACTAATTGAATATGGAATTCAACCATGTTATGGTCACTCATTCCAAGGGGATCCATAACTAGGACATTTTTAATTAATCCTGTCTCGTTACACAGGACCAGATCTAAGGTTGCTTGCCCCCTGGTCGGTTCAGTTACATACTGCTCAAGAAACCCATCCCTAATACACTCAATGAACTCATCCTCAAGGCAGCCCTGCCCAATTTGATTTGTCCAATTAATATGATAGTTAAAATCCCCCATAATTATAGATGCTCCCTTATTACAAGCCTCAACTATTTCCTGATTGATACTCCGTCCAACAGAGTTGCAACTGTTTGGAGGCCTATAGACTACACCCACTAGTGTTTTTTTCCCCTTATTATTCCTTACCTCCACACAAACTGTTTCATTATCCTGATCTTTTGACCCAATATCATTTCTCTGTATTACAGTGATTCCTTCCTTTATTAACATAGCCACACCACCTCCCCTTCCTTCCTGCCTGTCCTTCCTGATCGTTAAATAACCTGGTATGTTTATTTCCTAGGCAATGTCACCCTGCAGCCATGTTTCTATAATGGCCACAAGATCATACCCATATGTAGTTATTTGTGCCATTAACTTGTCTATTTTGTTACGAATGCTACATGCATTCAGATAGAAAACTTTCAAATATGTTTTGTGACACTTAGTTCCTGCTTTTGCCCTTATTATTACTCCATACCTTCTGCCACTTCCTGACACTCTCTGGTTTTTAATTGCCCCACTGCCACCTAAGTCTATGACCTTCTCTGTTGTCATTTTTATTATTTGCTCTCTAGGAACCTCCCCGCCACTAGTTAGTTTAAAGCCCTCTCTACAGCCCTAGTTATATGATCCGCCAGGACTCTAGTCCCAGCACTGGCCAAGTGAAGCCCGTCCCAACGGAACAGCTCCCTCCTGCCCCAGTACTGGTGCCAGTGTCCCAGGAAGCAAAACCCATTTCTCCCACACCAGTCTTTGAGCCACTCATTTAACTCTCAAATTTTATTTGTCCTAACCAAATTCGCTCGTGGCTCAGGTATTACCCTTGAGGTTCTGGCCTAGAAATTCACTAGCCTTAGCGCCGCTTTTGAGGCGCTAGAGGGACTAGCGCCAGAGTTATGGCCAGTTGAAAAATTCCCTGGGGCCCTAAAGCGGCGTTGCACCGGTAGCGCTGCGCCGGCACCGATGACGTCATCGGTGTGCGCAGCGTCCCGGTTGCCATGCCGACGGGCCCCAGCGCCGAAATTCAGTTGCGGCCGCCTCGCCCGTGGCAGCCGCAATTAAGACTCTGGCAACAGAGTCCAACACGTGTTTGCGCCGGCGCATTAAAGGCCCCGCGGCGGTCGGCCGCTTTCCCGCCGGCCGCCTGCCCGCAGCTCCCTCCCCGGACTTCTCCCCGCCCCCCCCCCCGGAACAGATGCAAGCCCGGCACTTGTCCGAGGTGCCGGGCTCATTTTTAAACAGATTTGCGCGGGCCGCGGCCGGGTGCAGGCAGCTCCTCCTTAACGGAAGGAGGAGGCCTGCACTTCCCCAGCCTGCCGCACCGCATCGGGTGCCGCAGCGCCGGAATTGCGGCGCGAAACGGCAGTTAGCGCCGATGTACCGCCGCAAAGACCCTTCAGTAGCGCCGGCAGCCGTTTGGGCGCGGCGCCACTGAATTTTTGGCGCGCGCAGGGGACTTAGCGCCGGCACTAACTTCCGGCGCTAAAGCCCTGGCTAAGCCAAAACCCAATTTCTAGGCCTCTGTTTTTTAATTTGACCCCTAGCTGCTCCTACTCCTTTAACAGAACCGGCTTCCTAGTCCTATCTACGTCGTTTGTACCAACATGGACCACGACAACTGGATCCACCCCCTCCCACTGCAAGTTTCTTTCCAGCCCAGAGGAGATGTTCTTAACCCTGACACCGGGTAGGCAACACAGCCTTCGGGACTCTCGCTCTCGGCTGCAGAGAACTCTATCTATCCCCCTAACAATACTATCCCCTACCACTACAACATTTCTATTTACTCCCCCCTCTTGAATGGCCCCCCCTTCCACGGTGCTGTGGCCAGGTTGCTCATCCTCCCTGCAGTCCCTGCTCCTGTCCCCACAGTGAGTAAGGACCTCAAACCTGTTGGTCAAGAGCAAGGGCTACGGCTCCTCCAGTTCTACCTCCTGGATCCCCGTACCTGCCTCACTCGTAGTCACACCGTCCTGTCCCTGACCATGGGTTACATCTGAATTACTTAACTTCATAGGTGTGACCACCTCCTGATACACAGAGTCCAGGTACTTCTCCCCCTCCCTGATGTGTCGCAGTGTCTGAAGCTCAGACTCCAGCTCATCAACACGGAGCTGGAGTTCCTGTAGCAGCAGACACTTGTCACAGACGTAATCACTGTGAGCCTCAATGGGGTTCACTGGCTCCCACATCTTGCAACAGTAACACATCACCTGCTCCATTCTGTGTAATTAATTAAATTTTTTATTGTTAGTTATGGACACCCTCTGCCCGATTTTAGATGCTAGTATCCCCTTTAATTAATTGGATTTAAATTAAATCAATCCCTCTAGTTACACCAGTTAAATGGTTTACCAACAGTCACTCTGCACCAGAAAGGCCATATTAACTACAACCCACGGAGTTAAAGTTTGAAAAGAGCACCTAACACCCCACTTACCCCAACTCACAGCACTCTTTGATGACTCGCACTCAGTGCTTGCTCGCACTAGGACTGGTCTTTTTATGCTGTTTGTTTGTTTACAGCCAAATGAGTCACCCCTGCTGATTGGTTAGAAAACTGGTTTCCACTGCCTGCTGTGCCAATTTACTCCTACTGCAGTGTAACCTTGTTTTACTCTTCTTAAACCAACAGAATCCCAAATATTTAACTTTTCCCCTTTACTTAAACTGCTTAAAGTAATCTTATCAAGAATGATTTAAAGAGAAATAACAATTAAAGAACTCTCACTCTTACCCAAACTCACAGCACTCTTTGATGACTCGCACTTACCCTTTAACTAATTAATAAAAATTAAATGAATCCCACCAATTTCACTACAGTTAAATGATATATTTAAGGGCCCTGGTTTACAAACTGTCCCTGGTACACCACAGCAACCTTAAAAACTATAAACCACAGACTTAAAGTTTTAAAACGAGAGAAATGCTCCAACCAATCACCTACCTGTTTTGTGGTGACGTCACACCTTGAATACTTTTTACCTCTCTCCTTGCCTGAGATTGGTACGCCTACCTGAGCCTCTGGGGCCTCTTGTAGTTGCTCTGCCGTGCTGCTTTGCCTCCACCCACTGCCGATGCCACACTGACGCCTACCTGAGCCTCTGGGGCCTCTTGTAGTCGCTCTGCCGCGCTGCTCCGCCTCCACCCGCTGCCGATGCCGCACTGAGGCCTTTATGGTAGGTTAAAATATTTAGGCATCTGTTTATTAATAGCTCACACTAGACTTAGAATTTCCTGTGATTACAGTGGACCATAAGCTAATACAAATTGTCATGTATTTGTACAATAACATTCCAAGAATTAAAAGACAATAAAAAAGTTATAAAAATGTACATGGTGTGTTTATTAAACATTGGATTTTGTCATTGATGCTCTGATAAATTATTTATTGCCTGTTAATTGTCTCACCAATGTTAGACTTTGAAGTATGAAGTTCTGAACTGTAAATGTAATAGGGATGTTGCATTGTTCTTACACAACTTTGATGTCACAGTGATGATGGACATCCAATATAACTGCAGCTGGACCTGTGTGTTGCTAAATTACATGTTAATTGCTCAATTAGATCAATATTTACACCAACTTTTCAGTTTAACTTCGGGTCCACCGATGTCCCGGGCTTCCTTAAACTCACCAGTGAAAGTAAGGCAGCAACACAGCGGCAATTGAGGGGTCAATCCATCTCCTGGAATACAGCTGCTTTCTTACCTGGGAAAGGCTGTTCACAGTACTTTTGCTGATGGTTTCCTTTCTACACTTTGGAGGATTGTTCTTTCACGTCAGGATGGGCGGCACTTTGGCTGCCTTAGATTGGACCTCAGATGAGGAGGAATATGACCAGCAGCAGCAGCTCTCGTACCAGCATCCTACTGGATGCAGAACTATAGCTGCACAGGAGAGGGGGACGCAGCAGAGAGGGACACAGCAGAGAGGGACACAGCAGAGAGCGACACAGCAGAGGGTGATGCAGTGGGGAGGGATGCAGCAGAGAGTGACGCAGCAGAGAGGGATGCAGCAAAGAGGGACGCAGCAGAGAGAGATGCAGTGGGGAGGGACGCAGCAGAGAGGGACACAGAACAGAGGGACTCAGCAGAGAGGGATGCAGTGAGGATGGACGCAGCACAGAGGGACGCAGCAGAGAGGGACCCAGCAGAGAGGGATGCAGTGGGGAGGGATGCAACAGAGAGGGATGCAGCAGCGAGTGACCCAGCAGAGAGGGACGCAGCAGAGAGTGACGCAACAGTGAGGGACTCAGCAGAGAGTGATGCAGCAGAGAGTGACGCAGCACAGAGGGACGCAGCAGAGAGTGATGGAGCAGAGAGGGACGCAGCAGAGAGGGACTCAGCAGAGAGGGACACAGCAGAGAGGGACGCAGCAAAAAGGGACGCAGTACAGAGGGATGCAGCAGAGAGTGACGCTGCAGAGATGGACGCAGCAGAGAGGGATGCAGCAGAAAGTGGTGCATCTCACAGAAGGCACTACCCGCGTAACAGCATCTAGAGGCAGAGGCTCAGTTTCCTTGACCTGTCTGAACAGCACTGTCTCACGAGGCTCAGGTTGTTGCGTGTTCTGGTGACAGACATCTGCAACCTCCTGAAAGAAGACCTGCTCCCTGCTGAACGTGATGGCCACGCATTACCCAGTAGCTGTCAAAGTCATCAGCGTGCTCAAATTTTGTGCTTCCGGATCCTTCCAGGGCTCTGCCAGAGACATATCCAGAATCTCCCAGTTGGCGGCCCACAATTGCAGAAGTCAGGTGACTGATGGTTTGTTTGAAAGGGCCTGCAATGACGACAACTTTGACTGCGATGACGCCAGTCAGAATAAGCGGGCGCTTGGGTTTACAGCTCTGGCTAGCTTCCCACAGGTACAGGGTGTCATCAACTCCACACACATGGCAATCAGAGCATCCATTGATCAACCAGGAGTATCCATCAACCACAGGGGCTTCCACTCCATCAATGTGCAGCTGGTGGGCAACCACAAAAAGATCTTTATGCAGGTGTGTGCAAGACTGCCGGGGAGCTGACATGATGCCTTCATCCTACAGCAGTAATTAGGGATGGGCAATAAATGCTGGCCTTGCCCGCGACGCCCACATCCCATAAACACATTTTTTAAATGTTCATATTTGTGCTCAGGCATTCTATCCCTAATGACAGATTCTAGTAGCTTCCCCACAAGTAACGTTAGACCGGCAGGTCTGTAGTTAACTGGTTTCTCTCTCCCACTCTTCTTAATTAATAACAACATTAGTAAATTTCCAATCTAACAGCAAAGTTTCAAAATCAAGACAGCTTTAAAGATTATGACTAACCTTTCTGCAACTTTCTCACCTATTTCTTTTAATACCCTGGGTTGAAACTGTCTGGTCCAGGAGATTCAGTTATCCAAAAGCCCATTATTTTCCTCCATGCCCTATTTTTAATTATGTTGAATCCAATAAGTTCCTCCCCTTTATTTATTCCTAGCTTTCTTTCTAACACTGATATTTTATCCTTTTCCTCTACTGTGAAAATGGATACAAACTGTATTCATTTATTAAATCTGCAATTAGCGGCCATAAAGTCTCCACTGCCTGCTTACCTCTCATTCTATCCTTTCTTATCGTTGAAGTAATTTCATCCTTAATCACGAAGGCTACTTCTTCCCCTCTACCATTTCCCCTATCTTTCCTGTAGACCTTATAACCTGGTATATTTAGTCCCCAGTCCTGATCGCCTTGCAGCCATGTCTCAGTAATGGTTACCATGTCATACCCTCCACTTGAATTTGCTCCTGCAGTTCATTCAATTTATTCCTTACATGTGTTTATATAAAGAACGCTTATTTGGGCCACACACCCTAGCCTGTCCTTCAGCTCTAATGTTGTACTCACATGTTTCTTACTTCTCTCTCCTGGTTTAATCATTTTACATTTGTTAGTTTTCCCTTTACCTGTAGTGCCTAAAGCACAATCTCTGACTGTTACTCTACTCTCTTCCCTTTCATTTGTTTTTGAACTATTATTTGTACTACATTTTCCACCGGAGCCCTGTCCCACATTTATTAGTTTAAAGTACTTGTGACCGCCCTATTTATCCTTTCCGCTAGGGCCCTGGTCCCAGACTAGTTGAGCTGGAGCCCGTCCCAATGGTACAGATCCTTCCTGTCCCAATACTGGTGCCAGTGCCCCATGAAATGGAACCCCTCTTTCTCACACCACTCCTTCAGCCACATGTTCACCTCCCTAATCTGCTTATCCCTACACCAATTTGCACGTGGCTCGGGTAATAATCCAAAGATTATAACCCTTGAGGTCCTGTTCTTTAATTTAGCTCCTAGTTCCTGGTACGCCCCAAAGAGAACGTCTTGCCTACTCTTCCCTATGTTGTTGTTCCCAACATGGAACACAATGACTGGATCCTCCCCCTCCCTCTCCAATATCCTTTAAAGCCACTTCGAGATGTCCCTCACCCTGGCACCGGGTAGTGTAAGGGGTTTTAGATCGCAGAGGTTTCTCTCTCTAGAGGCCTCTCTCTCTTGCACAGCAAAACTTTGAGTGGTTCGACCCATTCGCCCCTTAGATTCTGTACTCTGGTCTTTGGGGCAGGAACTACAATGTAGAGAAAACTCTTATAGACCAAGTTTGATGAAACGAAATGAAATTTTATTGCATATGGTAACACAAATCAAATGCAAGCAAATAAGAGAGTACATGGGAGGGAAAAACACAAACAAATCATAACGACACAATACTAACTAAGGCAAATACAGGCATATTATACTCTACAAAAAATCATCATGAAATAGGGAAACACACAGAACATCGAGGGATAACAACTCATGTTAATTATACCCTTAAATATCCACCCCCTTAAACCTATCTAGATCTGATTATGAAGGGCCAGAAACATGCTCACCAATCCAACTGGGCAGTGCAAGGTTTTGAAACAGGTCTGCGTTTGATCCTTTCAGGCGTCCCATCTCCACATGGATCGTGGAGCCCCAGCGAGCTGCGCCTCACCTCTCTCCTGAGGTGGGGGTCGGGGGCGGCTGGACACCGGCTGGCCTGGATGTCGGTGGGGTCGGGGATCATTGGCTCGACCTCGGTCAGAGGAGCCTTGGGCTGGCCCCCATCATTTCTTCAGTTTCTTCTTATCTCTTCTCCTGGGCCTGGAGTGGGTCGATGGCCTCTTGTTTCGTCAACGGCCCGGGGTTGGTCGATGATCTCCCGATGTTTTACCCTGGGGCGGGACGCCCGCTCGAATGACCTTCTTGATGGCGGCTTAGTCTTCTTCTTCTTCCTCTCCGATGATGGCCGCTCCGTTTATGGTTTCCTCCTGTTTTTCCACGATGCCTTCTTTCGATCCTTTCTTTTTACCTCTGGGTTCCCAGAGACACTTCTCACCAGAAACCCTTATCTCGCGCCAAATCAGGTTAGTCTTTGTTTAACTTTTGGCGGGCTTGTTGCACAACGGGGTAGTTATTATATTTTAAACTGTTCTTGGATGGCCGGTAACGGGCCATCTCTGGTCTGGAATGACCTTCATTGTTTTTAATGTCCTGGTGATGTCCTTAACGGGTCCTTGATGCTCGTCTCATGAATATGAAACTGTTCCCTTTTGTCTGGGTCAACATTTAGATGGCATTTATCTACAGGCCGATCTTGACTGGATCTGCATCCAATCTATATGTATAATGTGGGTGTCTGGTTTCGTTCTCTCAGAAACAGCTTCCAGAACTTACTTTGGGCTGAATCCACAAAGCTGTCTGAGGATTTGCAGGAACCATTTTAAATTGTCCCAATAAGTTGATCACGGGGTCTGGTGGCCATTTTGTATGCCCCTTTTTCTGGGCTTCTTTTAAAATAGTCTTTAAAATCATGGCCTCTTCTGCCATTTGACACTTTATAATATAAAATTAAATTTTGCGAATCCTACACTCCCCCCTGATGATACTGTAACTTGCTTGGAGTATCATAATTCTGGGTGAGCAAAATGTTCTGACTTTCCATAATCTAACCATCCCCAGTATTTACCTATCTATGACCCCACGACATGTGCATTTCCCATTTCAGAAAAACCTAGTGTACATTGAGCATCTACAGATGGCAATACCTTGGAGTTAAAATCTGACAACTTACTTCCAGGCGTGGAGGGGGGCCTTATACCCCTACATCACCTGGTGCATACACACTATCTTTTAATAATAACAACACATCTAATAAACTTCAATAATAAAAATAAAGTACACACACAAAAATTAAAATGCACATGAATACATATCAAAATAATACAGAGGAGGGAGGGAAAACTTTAACTTTATACAAAGCAGCAAAAATCTAAACGGGTGTCTCTTCTTCTACCCGCACATAATGCTCCCTCCATTCCCCTCTATTCTCGTACTTTTGTGAATGTTTGACCTTTTTACAGTGTACAAACAGTAAATAAACAACAATGATAACCTGGCACACTACAAGAATGTGGGAGGCTATCCTAATCCAAGAAGGGACTTCTATATTAGTGAACAGGTCCCACCACGGTGGGGTCACTATATCCAATATGTTTGCCCCTATCTCTAAAGTCTTCTGCTCCAGTGTATAGAAATGTTTCTGTGAAACAACAACGGCTTTTAATATCTTGGTGAGGTGTTCAGGGAGAGGGGGAATGATATATCCAAAATGTGCAATGAATCGCTGCAGATCGGTGAAATTCTCTTTAACAGTGATGTGAACAGTGGAAGGTTCAGGAATGGGGACAATTTGCTCTTGGGCCACTTGAACTTCTGCCCTGGGCTTGAAACAGAAGCTGCTGTCACTAACCAGACACCAACCGTGCTGTTCATGTTGGTAGTGGGGCACTGCAGTGGTGACACAGTATGTCCCACCTCCTATATATGCCACCTGCGGGGGCACATGGCCTTGTGCCATTGCATCCATGGTGCAATTTATAGGCTTTGCGCCAGCAGTTCTGAACCTGCACTGTGGTTTTGAGTGGGCATTCAAGTGCTGGGGACACAGGATGATGTGTGCTCCCCGGCTCCGGCACCCCAAGAGGTCGGTACCCATCATTGCATGCTCCCATCGAATGATGTAAGGTGGGACTCCTGTGTAGCGAATGTGCGCACCCCCCTGAATGACTCCAATGTTCTCCACCCTGTATACCGGGGCGGGTTTAGCTGTCTTTCCCATCACTGGCATTCTTACCACTATACCCATAATGGTGTGATTAGACCGTCCACAGTCCACTGGCACTGGGTAGGCCTCTGAAGCTAGTCTGAGCTGGCACAGACTCAATGCATTCTCAAAAGGGTGAAGGGCTGCGAGGTGCTTGTTGCTGATCCAGGAGGGGATGAAACCTTGTTTCAAAGCCTCCAGGTTACTGCGGCCCTCGCCCAGTAACCACGCCCCGTATAGCACACAAGCTTCGTCCTGCGCAGCCTGATCGGACGCGTTCTGATCCTCCCTGATGAGAGCATTTACCGTTTTGGCGTGTTTCTCCAGCTCAGCTATTATCTCTTTTAAGTGCAGTGTCATGGCCTGGTCCTCATGTAACTCAGAACCCACTACCTTATTTTCATCAGTCAGTATCTTTCTTAACTGTGTTTTCAAACCATTGATCTGGGTTTGCAGCTCCATATCATTCAGTGTGTTTATGACGGAAGTTCCTGTATTAAAAGCTGTGAAAATATCATTTACTGCACCCCTTCTTTGCCTCCCTATCCTGTCCAAGACCTCATGTGGTGTGGTGTACAATTTGGCTCTGTCGACATCGGCAAAGTCGAATTCGTAAAACTGTTTAAACATGTTTGTTAACAGGACCTTGTTGAGATACCGCGGCAAACGTGGGAGTCGAGACCAGAGCTAGTAAAACACAACTGCTTTTATTCTACCTCATGGCAAAGAGGAACTGGAAAAACCCGCGCATCCACTTAAATACTTCCCAGAGAGGAAGTGCTCCCGGCAGCCTGTCCCTGCGGGAAACAAGTAGCTGGAGGAAAGGGCCCCCAGCTGGGGGCGTCTGTTTAAACTGTCCGTGCCGCCGTGAGCGGATTATGTCCAGTGGTGGCGTGTCGCCACAGAGCTCCCCCCAGAATCCGCTTAGGAGGAGTGGACGAGTCGTGAGAGTGGTCTGATGGTTCTGCCGCAGCGGCTCTGAGTGGTCGCCGGTCTAGTTGGTGGGGCAGGGCGGTTCGCCGCCGGCTGTGCTGGCTTGCTGGCGGGACGGCCTCTAGTTGGAGGCTGGGCCACGGGGATCTGTTCCCCTGGTTCTGTGTGTGCTGGTTTGAGCCAGTCGATGGAGACTGTGTCGACCCTGTCGCCGAGTCGCAGCTTGAAGACCTTGTCCCCGGTTTGTAGTACCTCGTACGGTCCGTCGCACGGGGGTTGCAGGGGCCCGTGGTGCACGTCGTGTCGCACGAAGATGAAGCGCGCCTGCTGTAAATTTGGCGGGACGTGAGGTGCGAGTTTGCCGTGTCGGTTGACCGGAAGTGGGGCGAACTGCTGAGCGGAAGAGAAAGAGTTGAGCCGCTGCTGTTCGGCCGACCAAGGCGTGGTAGCCTCTGGAAGGAATTCGCCTGGGACGCACAGCAGTTGTCCGTAGACTAACTCCGCTGCCGAGGACTGGAGGTCTTCCTTGACCGCGGTGCATAGGCCTAGTAGCACCCACGGTAGGCGGTCAGTCCAGGTACTGTCCTGCAGGCCGGCGCGGAGTGAGGCCTTGAGTGACCTGTGGAAGCGTTCACAAAGCCCGTTGGCCTGCGGGTGGTACGCCGTGGTTCGGTGGAGCGTCACCCCGAGGTTGCATGCTGTGGTCGTCCAGAGTTCGGAGGTGAACTGGGCGCCTCTGTCGGAGATTATGTCGGACGGTACGCCGAACCTCGCAACCCAGGTGTTAACGAACGCCCTGGCGATGTCGACTGTGGTGGTGGAGGTCAGCGGCACTGCCTCAGGCCAGCGTGTGTAGCGGTCGACCATCATGAGGAGATAAGTTTGGCCTTGCGATGGTGGCAGGGGACCGACGATGTCGACGTGTACGTGGTCGAAGCGGCAGCTGGGTACCTCGAAGTCTCCCAGGGGTGCTTTTGTGTGCAGCTGTACCTTAGCCCGTTGGCAGGCGAGGCAGGAGGTGGCCCAAGTCTGAACATCTCTGCTGAGGCCGCGCCAGACGAAGCGCTGGGAGAGGAGTTTGACGGATGCGCGGGAACCCGGGTGGGAGAGCCCGTGGAGCGCGTCGAAGATGCGGCGGCGCCAGGTTTCAGGGACGACCGGCCTGGGTTGGCCGAGTGAGACGTCGCAAGTGACTGCTGTGGCTTTGGGCCCGTGCGCGGCCTTGACTAGGCGTAGCCCTGGCAGGCTGGTAGCCGCCGAGAGGAGGTCTGGGTCCGTGAGCTGGGCCTCTGCTAGTTGCGCGGAGTCGACCGCGAGGTGATTCGCGCAGATGGCGGGACGGGAAAGGCAGTCGGCGACAACGTTGTCTCTACCGGAGACGTGCTGGATGTCCGTAGTAAACTCGGACACGGCCGCGAGCTGGCGTTGCTGCCTAGCGGACCAGGGTTCGGTGTGCTTGGCCGTGAGCGGATTATGTCCAGTGGTGGCGTGTCGCCACAACCTGGTATAATTGCTCCGTTTCCCTGGGGCACCACTCTGGCAACCGCACCTCAGTGAGGTTTAAAACCACCGAAGCCACCGCGTAGTTCGCCCCTTGGTACAGCACCTGACCTGTGGGTACCAATAAGAATCCGTTCCCGGGTCCCTTTGTTGTGGTGGGGCACCCTTCCTTGAGGGCTTTAGCTACCGGAAATTGTGGGCAGGGGCTTGCGGGGTCGGGTGATGAGCTCAGTGGTGTTTACTGGGATCTGAGAGTATGGGACTCCGCACGCCCGTGTGCTGACGTCCCACCTCATCCCTTGTCCAGCATCCTGCCACTGCCTTTGGAAAAAGATGGAGACGCCTGTGGGGCAAGCGCGTTCTGAACCCCACATACAGATGTAGATCCCCTCATCTGGTTCCCACCATTTGTCCCAGCAGACACTCAACCCCCATGAGTTCCCGTAATAGTCCGATGGGTGTTGTTACCCAGTCTTTCCCACTCAATTGTGGAATTCTTCATGGTGCTGCTCAACTTGCGCAGCCACCACCAGCGATTCAAAGGTACCTGTCCGTTGCAAACAAGGCAAATCTTCTTCCCGGTGGTGACGCTGATCCTGGGTGCGATGACCCTCACCCTGGGGCACATCAGAGATGTTTCTCTGTATGCAAACCTCGTCTGGCTGGAGTATTCAGTAGAGTTCGACCCCAGCCAGCCTGGCCATCTCCCTTCATGGAAGTATACGGCAGTCTCTTCAGCGTCCCGTGGGCCAGTTCCATCAGTCGCGACGGGGCCTCTGCTGCCAGAGCACCCATAAATGGTGGAGTCCTTAGTGCAGCCCCGATAGGCTCAGCTCCATCCGATCATCATGAACACGACGAGGATCCTTCTCATCTTTCTCCTGGTTCCTGCAACAAATTAAACAATGCCGCCAGGCTCCCGAGAGATTCTGGCTTAGGTGACGGCATGATCGGGTCTTTCGACCTCGATCCAAAATAGCACACATACTGTAATGTATGTACCTTTAAGGGGAGAACTACTTTTTACAGCTCCTGTATACTGTAGTACCGGCAGTGACCACACCTGTACATAAACCCTGAGTAGTGATCTGTATAATTAGTTCCAGAGTAACCCTCATTCAGTAAACACCTGTTGATCGTTCCCTGTAGTCTCTTGTCTGATTATTGAAGGACACAACAACAAGATACACGGATCTAACACATACCGAGCAGATTTAAAACTACTTATAACCCTTATCACTTTAATATTTACACACCTTAAACTTAAAACTTAAACTTAACTTATGTACAGCGCCGCCCGTCCCCGGGCGGCTTGCCTAATCCCTGATTGGACTGCAGCTCGCTGCTCCCTGTGGTGGGGCTGCAGTGACCTGTGACTTGGGTTCCCCGCAGCCTTTTGCTGTCAATCGGGGACTGCGTTTTGTCAGGGAATTCTCAAGTCGGCGTTTGCTGAGAACGGGGGAATCGGGCCAAGGTTTTACCGGCTGAGGCGTTCGAGTCGGCCTGCGAAGAGATACTTAGGATGTGGCTCCCTTAGCCAGCGGACCTTCGGTTGGGACTTTAGCCCACACAGCCCGTGGCATCTCCACGGCTGCCGGCTTCGGCTCCCTTCCTTCAGGCTCCGCCCCTTTGGGATTCGGGTCGGCTCCCTTGGCGAGTGGACCTTCGGGTGTGACTTTAGCTCTCACCGCCCGTGGCTCTTCCACGACTGTGGGCTTCGGCTCCCTTCCCTCAGGCTCCGCCCCTTCGGGAATTGGGCCTGTGGCAGACGGCTCCTCCTCACCTGTCCCTACAGGTGGAGAATCTCCGCCCCCAATTTCTACCTCCCCCACGCTTCAGTCGAGGGCGGGACCTCCGTCCTCCGACTCCACCTCCTCCAGCTCCTCCAGAATCGTGTCGAGGGCGGGGCCTTACTGTTCGGGCTCCTCCGAGTCCCAGGCCCAGGCCATAGGGGAAGCCTCCCCCCAGGTGGGCGGGACAGTTTCTCCCCTCAAGCAGGCTGCTGTTCCAGCTTGTGTGGTCTGTGACTCATCGCACGCCTCAGGCTGAGGATCTTTACCCTCAGACCTGGCTTCCGTTGCTGGTACTCTTGCACCCGACTTAATCAGTTTGCACTGATTGATGTGAAACCATTTACAAGCCCTTAGCTGACCCTCTAAACTGCCAGCCCTCGCTGTTAACCTAGCGTTCTCCTCCCTTAAAGCCTGCTCAACTAACTTAGCCTCCCCAACATGGCACCACAGGTATTCCTCCATTTTACAGGCGGTCTCTTCCTGTGCGTGTCTTTCTGGGGGCCACAGGTCGACAGGCTGCGCTGGCTCTAGTCATTTGGGCACAGCGGTCGGGGTTTCGGGAACGACAAGACCAGTGGTGATGGCTATCTTCCCCTGTGAAATCATAAGAGACCGCATTATTATCTCTATAATTGATTCTATCGCAGCGGGATCCATAGCCGCACCAACTCCTTGTGCTGGGGCAGGAGCTACGGCTTGGTTTTGGGCTGGTGCTGGGGCGGCGGTCTGGGCTTGGGCTTGGGCTGCGGGAAATTTTCCCTTATTATCCTTCCACGGATTTCTACAGTCCTTCCCACACCCGTAGCAATTGAGCTTGGTTGGGGCAGGGCGATTCCCCTCCTGATGCCACTCCTTCTTGCTTGGGGCTGCGGGTTTTGCCTCATGCACCTTTCCCTTCTGGGGAGGTGTTTCCTGACCTCTACAATTCTTATACGCAACGTTGAGCTGGCGGAGCACCGTCTCCTCCGTGACACCGGGACCTTGGGGATCAAACCAAGATCTGGCTAGGGCCCGTATCTGCGGCAAGCTTTTGGTAACCAAGCAACGGAGCCAATGAACCCGCTGTTCATCATTCATTGCAACCTGTTCAGGCATGCCCAGACAGCTGCATCGATACACTGGCCACAGCCTTTCAGCGAAAACCGTGGGGGTTCTCCAGATAGCTGCACGGTCCCTTCCACACGGTCGAACGGGCTACCGTCATCCACTCCCATTACTTCTAAAACTTCTTCCCTGAGATCCGTATACCCTTTCCGTCCCCTCTTACTCTCATCTGAGAGGCACTGAAGGATTGTGCAATCCAGGGAGAAAAGCAACAGTTTCACCTGTTCCTGTTCATCACAGTCATTAATGGCTGCTGTTTCCTCTATCTCCCTGAAATGAATCGAGGGATCTCCCTTTACTGTGAGTCGTGCGAGGTGGCTCACCATGGACCTTAATTGCGGGGCAGCGTAGGGCATCACGAGCTGGTTCTGGAGGGGTCCGACATCGCCATTGGCGGCGTTGGGACCGAACCTCTGGTGCCAAGCGGAACACATTGGTGCCGGTCCCGGCTTCGCTACCAGTGGTTGTTCTTTCTAACATTCCACCTCGGCTACCTCCTCTTTTACCACCACCTCCTTTTCCGGCCAAGTCTCACTATAGCTCGGCGGTGCTGAGGGCTCGGTTGCTGGTACCACAACTACTTCAGCTGGAATCGGCTGGTTCGGTTCCTTTAAAAAGTCCATGTGACTGGCTTTCGGGCTGACGAGACACACCATGCCTTTTGCCTTAACCAGGGCTGTTCTTAGGTCCTCTATGGTCTTTTGGCAGGGGCCATGGTCTGTGCTCTCAAACCCGTGCTCGAGGGCTAGCTTGTAAGCTGCCTTAACCTCGACTACTCTCTCCTCCTGCGCTCTTAGCTGTTGTGCGAGGCGGGCGTTTTTCTCACGGATCCTCGTTTCATTGATCTTTGCCTCAGTAACCTGGCACTCCAGGTACTCTATCCTAGCCTGATGTTGACTAGCTACCACTTGGCGTTCCTGATTCAGCGCTTGAAGCGCTGTGATGAGTTTGTCCCCACCCATGGCCTTTTCCTCTATCTCTGCTGCCTGGGTTGTGATCCTGGCTGCCTGTGCTGCAACGACCCGGTCAAAGATCTGGACCTGCTTCTTGTAACACATCAGCCACACTGCCTTCTCCACTGACTTCTTATGCTCTTTGCTCTCTGTCCACCTGATGGCTGCGTCCACCGGACGCCCATCCAGTAAGAGATCGGAAATCCACTGCTTAGTGAGATTTACTTTGCCAAAGACATAATCCGCTATCCTCTCATCCATTGCATTTTGGCCATTCAAACTTGGATCTACTACATTGCAATCCTGCTGCCAGAGTCCTGCCGCGGTCGCCATTTTCTGTAAGGGGTTTTAGATCGCAGAGGTTTCTCTCTCTAGAGGCCTCTCTCTCTTGCACAGTAAAACTTTGAGTGGTTCGACCCACTCGCCCCTTAGATTCTATACTCTGGACTTTGGGGCAGGAACTACAATGTAGAGAAAACTCTTATAGACCAAGTTTGATGAAACAAAATGAAATTTTATTGCATATGGTAACACAAATCAAATGCAAGCAAATAAGAGAGTACATGGGAGGGAAAAACACAAACAAATCATAACGACACAATACTAACTAAGGCAAATACAGACATATTATACTCTACAAAAAATCATCATGAAATAGGGAAACACACGGAACATCGAGGGATAACAAGTCATGTTAATTATACCCTTAAATATCCACCCCCTTAAACCTATCTAAATCTGATTATGAAGGGCCAGAAACATGCTCACCAATCCAAGTAGGAAGTGCAAGGTTTTGAAACAGGTCTGCGTTTGATCCTTTCAGGCGTCCCGTCTCCACGTGGTTCATGGAGCCCCAGCGAGCTGCGCCTCACCTCTCTCCTGAGGTGGGGGTCGGGGGCGGCTGGACACCGGCTGGCCTGGATGTCGGTGGGGTCGGGGATCGTCGGCTCGACCCCGGTCAGAGGAGCTTTGGGCTGGCCCCCATCATTTCTTCAGTTTCTTCTTATCTCTTCCCCTGGGCCTGGAGTGGGTCGATGGCCTCTCGTTTTGTCAACGGCCCGGGGTTGGTCGATGATCTCCCGATGTTTTACCCCGGGGCGGGACGCCGGCTTGAACGACCTTCTTGATGGCGGCTTAGTCTTCTACTTCTTCCTCTCTGATGATGGCCACTCCGTTTATGGCTTCCTCCCGTTTTTCCACGATGCCTTCTTTCGATCCTTTCTTTTTACCTCTGGGTTCCCAGATATACTTCTCACCAGAAGCCCTTATCTCACGCTAAATCAGGTTAGTCTTTGTTTAACTTTTGGCGGGCTTGTTGCACAACGGGGTAGTTATTATATTTTAAACTGTTCTTAGATGGCCGGTAACGGGCCATCTCTGGTCTGGAATGACCTTCATTGTTTTTAATGTCCTGGTGATGTCCTTAACGGGTCTGTAGTTTATGTGCTTTAAGTCAGAACTACTTTTTACAGCTCCTGTATACTGTAGTACCGGCAGTGAACACACCGGTATATAAGCGGTGTGCCTGCCTCTGTACCCCAGTCTAGAGATTACCCTCCTCCAGTAAAGACCTGTTATTTGTTTATGTACAGCATCCGTGTAATTATTTATCCACTGAACCACGGATCTAACAGTGGCGACGAGTGTTGATGCGAATCTACCTGCAACATAAAACAAAAAAAAACAAAAAAAATAGTCGAGTCCAGGAACACGGGCGTCGACCGCGAGCAACCGCCCAGCAGTCAGGCAGAGATCCCACTTCGCTGGGGAGGCTGTGGAGAGCCGGGCTTGGTTCCCCAGCCACAACGAGCAGTAAGAGACCGACGACAGGTCCAGAGCAGACCCTTCCCAAGCAGCGGCGGCTGGAGCCGACCGACGGCAGAGAGAGAAAGCCGAGCAGCATCGACGGGGTAAGAAAGAGGGTGAAGAGAGCAGGGCGCAGCCGGGGGTTGATCACCGAGCGGCGTCGAGGAAAAATACTGCAAACCGGAGAGAGGGTAAGAAACAGTCGGCTTCTAGACTGAGCGGCGTCGACAAATATCAAGAGAAGAACGCGCAGAGCACAGCCAGAGATCACCGGCTGATCAGGGTCCGCGGGGCGAAGCAAGGGGAGACACCATTGAGCCGCGGAGAAGCAGGGAGAGCGCGGGAGACGCCATTGAGCCGCGGAGAAGCAGAGAGAGCGCGGGAGGCGCCATTGAGCCGCGGAGAAGAAGGAAGAGCGCGGGAGACGCCATTTTGCGAAGCGGCAGCGGAGAAGACGGGCGAGCGCAGGAAGGAAGGAAAGCGCGGGAGATGCCATTTTGTGCCAGCAGAGAAGAAGGGGAAGCGCGGGAGGCGCCACTGATGATAGTTAACGCACAACCAAGGATGCCGAAGAGTGGCAGTATCTCTACGTTCGACAATGAAGTCGAAGATTGGGCGACATATGTGGAACGTATTGAGGTGTACTGCAGGGCGAATGAAGTGCCAGATGCTAATAAAGCACTGGTTCTGTTAAATTCCATGGGTGCAAAAACTTATGGGTTACTGCGAAATCTAATAACCCCAGTGAAATAAAGAATAGATTTGCCTTCCAAAGCTAGGCTTTATTAACTTTAAAATCTGCAGCACATCTTCCCACATCCAGTCCCAACCAAAGCTGGAAAAGAACTGAATTTAAGGTGGCCACAACACATCATGTGATCATCAACTACCAATGAGATTACAACATATATCCCAAGGCAGTTAACAAACAACCAATCACAATACTTTTACTAAACAAGGAATAATCACCACATTCACCCCTCCTTTTAAAATATACTCCAACCTAAATAACCTTTACAATTTATAATTAATTATTTACAACTAAAACTATGCACAACAAGAATAAAACTGTTCACATGACACAATACTAAGTGAACAACAACAAATAGTAACATTGCACATAAGTATTAAGTATCTCTCAACTAAAACAATATACTATAATATTTCAACAATTTTAAAACATTACTATCAATTTAAAAGTCCATTTTCAATCGGTCGACTGGATATCTTGTTCGTGTCGACCTTCTTAACCTTGGTGAAATTCCTTGCCCTCCCACACCAGAAGGCACAGAAGTATCTTCAGCAGGAAGGCTATCCATATCCCGATTTTCAACGGTTTCCGGATTAGAAATCCCATCAGAAGGTAAACTGGGACGGTCATAAACATCTATCAAGGACTGACTAATAGAAGTATAATTATCTGCAATCGGATTGGAAATATTCGTAGTATCTGTAACAGCATCCACATTATCTGAATCATGACCATTATTATTATCCTCAGAAGAGGGCTGGCCCCCACAAGGAGCCAAGTCTTTAATTGAAACAGTACTTTCTTTCTCATCTTGGAATCGAATATGAGCATATTGGGAATTTGCCTCCAACAGCTCCACCTTCTCCACCAAAGGATCATATTTTGACAATCTAACATGGCGTCGAAGCAGCACAGGTCCCTGCATAGTAAGCCATGAAGGTACCGAATATCCCGTAGTAGATCTGCACGGATAGTTAAAGAGCCTTTCATGGGGGGGTCACATTAGTAGCCGTTGAAAGCAATGATCTAATGGAATGCAGGGCATCAGGCAGTATCATTTCCCACTGTGTATTCTTAAGGTTCCGGGATGTCAAAGCCAACATAACTGCCTTCCAGATCACCCCATTGTATCGTTCGCACTGTCCATTACCCTGGGGATTATACGGGGTAGTTCTACTAGTAGAAATTCCCCGACTCTGAAGGTATTCCTTCAACTGGGAAGACATAAAAGAACTTCCCTGATCCGAATGGATATACGCAGGCATCCCAAAGATGACAAAAAGTTGAGTCAGACATTTAATAACCGTAGCAGCTGATACATCTGCACAAGGAAAAGCAAAAGGGAACCTTGAAAACTCATCCACAACAGTAAATATATATCGGTTTTGAGTAGTTGAAGGAAGAGGCCCCTTAAAATCGACGCTCAAACGTTCAAAAGTAGAAGTAGCCTTTATAAGATGGGCTCGTTGAGGCTTAAAGAAATTCGGTTTACACCGAGCACAGATAGAACATGATGAAGTCATCCGCTTGACGTCTTCAACTGAAAAAGGCAAGTTCTTACTGCGTACAAAGTGTATCATCCTCATAACCCCAGGATGACATAAGGCATTGTGAAGATTAATAAGCGTATCTCCGTGAATCACAGAACAATAAGCCCTCGACAGTGCATCAGCAGCAACATTATCCTTCCCCGGACGATAAACTATGTCAAAATGGTAACATGCCAACTCAATCCTCCATCTCATTATTTTATCATTTTTGATCTTTCCAAAATGTTTAACATCAAACATAAAGGACACAGATTTTTGATCAGTTACCAACGTGAAATGTCGCCCCGATAAATAATGTCTCCATTTACGCAATGCTTCTACTATTGCGTATGCCTCTTTCTCTATTGAAGAATGTCTTTTTTCACTATTGTTCAAAGTACGTGAGAAAAAGGCCACAGGTCTTCCATTTTGGTTCAGAGTAGCCCCAATTGCAAAATCCGAAGCATCCGTCTCGATCACAAAGGGAACCTGCTCATCAATAGAATGCACAACTGCTCCTAAAATATCCTTTTTAAAATTCTCAAAACATGTCCTGGCCTCCCATGATAGAGGATATGTCGTAACCCAAATAAGAGGCCGGATCTTCCGTGAAAAATTTGCAATCCAATTAGAATAATAAGGAAACAGTCCAACAACTCATTGCAAGGCCTTAGAATTAGTAGGACAGGGTAAATCAATCAATGGTCGCAGACGTTCTGGATCTGGTTTAATCTTGTTTCCCGAGATAATATACCCCAATAGATTTACCTCAGTAGTCGAAAAGATACATTTCTCTTTGTTAAAAGTTAAACCAACTTTTTCCGCAGCTTGAAGGAATCTTTTTAAATTAGAATCATGCTCCACCCTTGATTTGCCACACACTGTGATGTCATCTAAGTATGAAAAGGTGTCAGAGAGGGAGTTATCACTTATAAAAGCATCCATTGCCCGTTGAAAACAAGCAACACCATTAGTAACACCAAATGGTATTCGGCAAAACTGATACAGCTTTCCACCAGCCTCAAAGGCCGTATATGGTTGATCCTTCTTAACAATAGGAATCTGATGATAAGCACTCTTTAAATCAATAGTGCTAAAAACCTTATACTGAGATACTTTGTTGATAAGCTCATCAATCTTAGGCAAAGGGTACGCATCTAATTGAGTATACCTATTAATAGTTTGGGAATAGTCTATCACCATTCGTTTCTTGTGTCTCTCGTTAGTCGTGACAACTACCTGTGCTCGCCAAGGCGAACAACTAGGTTCAATGATTCCTTCCAATAAGAGACGTTGAACTTCAGAATTAATAAATTCTCTATCCTGACTACTATATCTTCTTGACTTGGTAGCAATTGGCTTACAATCCGACATCAAATTGGAAAAAAGTGATAATGGAGAAATAGATAAAGAGGTTAATCCACAAATAGATAAAGGTGGCTTAGTCCCTCCAAATGAAAGACTAAGAGACTCGTGTAACTGAAGCACATCATGTCCAATCAAAATATCCGCACAGAGATTAGGCAAAACAGATAGGCGTATATCAGTATACGTATTACCTAGAAGAATCATTTTCACAAAGCAACAACCAGCTATTTGTGAAATAAGGGTCGTCTGAGCCATACACACCTGATACGTAACAGGCGAAATTTTCAAATGCTTCTCCTTCGCAAACTGAAGACTTATAAAACTCTCAGTACTGCCCGTATCTATAAGGGCCTTCACTTCCAACCCATTAACTTGAGCCGTAACTATAGCTTTGTTTAGGCCATGAGCAAATGCAGCAGAAATTGATGCAATAAACGCCCTATCTAAAGGCTGAATAGTCACAGAGGAGGTAGTGGAGGAAGGCCCTCCCACACCAGGAGAGGAGGAGGTAATTGAACCTGATGATTTGCACACGCGTGCATAATTACCTCTCTTGCCGCATTTACTACACACAGCCTCCCGAGCAGGACACTTCAGACGAGGGTGCCGGATATTCCCACAAAAATAACACTTCTGAATCCTAGAGGCAACAGCTGCCGAAGTAGAAACTGTTTCAGAATCTAGTAAACCACTCCCATTAAGTCCACATAATTCCTTTTCATCCGAAACTGCCGAAACCATAGTCGCAGGCCGATTAAAAAGAGCATAAGAATCCGAACTTCTCTGAGCCACATCCAATGTAGAAGCTTGCTCAAAAGCACTTTTAAGATCCAAAGTCTTATTTTCTAACAACCGCTGACGAATTGATCTAGACAGTAATCCATTAATAAAAGCATCCCGTACCAATTCTTCCTTATATTCTTCAGCCGTCACGGCCTTATAATTACAGTTAACACTAAGGTACCGAAGTGCTTGTAAATAAGTATCCAAAGATTCTCCCACCCGCTGCCTACGGGCAGATAGAAGGTGACGTGCAAATACCTCATTCTTTGGTTTAGCAAAAATCTTTTCCAATGTAGAAATAGCCACTTCGTAAGTTTTACAGTCCAAAATATATTTATATACATCCGGAGCAATGTAATTGATCAGCATATTCAGCTTATTTAGAGACTCTTGATCCAACACGCCCAAAAAGTTTTTAAATGTACAATACCAATGTTTCCATTTAGCATCCACTCCAGCAGAATTGGAGTCAGCCTTGAATCGTTCTGGTTGAAGATATCGCTCCATTCTAACATAAAGTTAATAAATTGAAATAAAGAATAGATTTGCCTTCCAAAGCTAGGCTTTATTAACTTTAAAATCTGCAGCACATCTTCCCACATCCAGTCCCAACCAAAGCTGGAAAAGAACTGAATTTAAGGTGGCCACAACACATCATGTGATCATCAACTACCAATGAGATTACAACATATATCCCAAGGCAGTTAACAAACAACCAATCACAATACTTTTACTAAACAAGGAATAATCACCACACCCAGAGAAGCCGGTAAACAAGAATTTTGAAAGCATAGTAGAAATCCTACAGGACCACTTAAACCCCACACCGCTGCTGATAGCAGAACGATTTAAGTTCCATAAAAGGAACCAACAGAAAGACGAAAGCAATGCTGAGTACCTAACGGAACTGCGCAAGCTATCGAAATACTGCCAGTTTGGAGCGGGACTAGCAGACACGTTAAGGGACAAGTTTGTGTGTGGGCTACAAAGTGAAGGAACCCAGAAACGGCTTCTATCAGAAAAGGACCTTACGCTGGACAAAGCTTTCAGTATGGCAGTATCACATGAAGCAGCCGCAAGGGGCGCTGCAGAGATACAACGGAAACCGCAAGAATATGGCACCAACGAAATGACCTATGGAACAGGGAAGTGCTATCGCTGCGGCAGAACAACACATGACCAGAAAGATTGTTGGTTCAAGGACCAAGTGTGCAGACAGTGTGGGAAAGCAGGACACATAGCAAGAGTCTGCAGGTCTGGGAAGAAAACCAACAGTAAGAAATCTCCACAGGAGAAGTACAAAAAGGTACACCAGGTGATGGACAGTGGTTCAGATGAACAGAAAAGTGACACAGACTCCGGAAGCAAGGAGCTGGGTTGTCTGAAACTACATAATGTAACTGAAATGGAGGATCACCAGACTATCTGGGTTACACTCAAGATTGACGGAGTCCAAGTGGAAATGGAATTGGACACAGGGTCAGCTCTAACAGTCAAAAATCAAAGAGACTACAAGCGACTATTTTCACACATACCCTTGAAAGCTACAGAGATTGACTTGAAGACGTATATGGGGCAAAAAGTCTACCCCAAAGGAAAAATAAGGGTGAAAGTGACATATAAAGGTCAGGAAATACCTAAAATGGATATATATGTATTGCCAGATGGAGGACCACCATTGCTAGGATGTGAATGGATCCGGAAGATACATTTAGATTGGCATTCCATACAGGCACTGAAGGTGGAGGCCAAAAAGGATGACGACGTCACACCTGGACGACTGTCAAAAATGCTAACTGACGCAAAAGAAGTGTTCCAGGAGGGACTAGGAAAACTAAAATCATCATGAAATAGGGAAACACACGGAACATCGAGGGATAACAAGTCATGTTAATTATACCCTTAAATATCCACCCCCTTAAACCTATCTAAATCTGATTATGAAGGGCCAGAAACATGCTCACCAATCCAAGTAGGAAGTGCAAGGTTTTGAAACAGGTCTGCGTTTGATCCTTTCAGGCGTCCCGTCTCCACGTGGTTCATGGAGCGCTAATTAAAGGGAAGGGTTTGCAGGTAGGCCAACCTTTATTATTTGCACCAGTCTGGTGCCTGCTCAAAGTTTTTGATGTTTCATTGCTGCAAGATGTCCAAGCCCTCCACTTTGTGAGAGTGTTTGGGGCTGTAATGGCAGTCGCGCAGGTAGCCTTGCAATGCAGAACTGCCGACAAGTAGGCTGTGCACCATCATTGGCCCTTCCCTTTAAGCGAGGGACGCAGCCTCCGATGCCGTTAGCAATGCGCTCCAAATTGTTCAGCACTCTGCCGCTACCACCCCGCTCTCGGACTTTGGCGCCCTAAGAGAAGTGGTTAGCGCTTGATTTAGCGCCCCACTTCCCTCTTGGAGCGCTATAGCTGAATTCCCAGCAGGAGAGAATCATTATTGCCTGGTGCTACTTTTTCTATTTCTAGCCCTTTATCCTTATCCTCAGAGGAAGCAAGTACTTTGTACCTGCTGAATAGGATCAGTTTCTGTGGATTTTTGTTCTCAATCTCACCTGGGTTCTCCTTACTCTGCAGACTATCGGTCACACCAACCCCGTTCTGAGCTGCACCTCTCTACAAGGTGTAACCGAGCTCTGGAGCAAACTGTCCAGATACTCCTCCCCCTCACTTGTTTGTCGTAGTGTCTCCAACTCACACTCCAGCTCAATGACTCTGGGCAGGAGAGATTCGAGACGGAGACATCTACTGCAGATGTGTTCGCTCGGGACAGTCTCGCTGTCCGCAAACTCCCACTTACTATCGTCCAGACACATAACTTGCTCTGCCATACCTTAGTATAGATTATTTATATTATTTATATCTCTTCTTCTTAGGCCGTCCCTCGGAACCGAGGATGACTTGCCTCCACATTAAAAATGAGTTCTCAGGTGACTGATGAGTCCAATGCGGCACCTATCATCTCTGTCACAGGTGGGGCAGATGGTGGTTGAAGGGGCGGGTGGATGGGGTGCTTGGGTTGATGTGCGCTCCTTGCGCTGCTTGAGCTTGGCCTCCGCTTGCTCCCGGCGAAGATAATTGAGGTGTTCGGTGCCTTCCCCGATGCTTCTCCTCTGTGTGGTCTTGGGCCAGGGATTCCCAGCTGTCAGTGGGGATATTGCACTGTTTCAAGGAGGCTTTGAGGGTGTCCTTGAAGCGTTTCCTCTGCCCACCTGGGGCTCTCTTGTTGTGTCGGAGCTCTGAGTAGAGCGCTTGTTTTGTGAGTCTCGTATCGGGCATGCGGACAATGTGACCCATCCATTGGAGCTGATTGAGCGTGGGCAAGGTTTCGATGCTGGGGATGTTGGCCTGAGCGAGAACTTGCGGAGGCAGCGCTGGTGGTACCTCTCCAGTGCTTTGAGGTGCCTGCTGTACATGGTCCATGTCTCTGAGGCATACAGCAGGGCGGGTATCACTGCTGCTCTGTAGACCATGAGCTCTGGAAAGCAGTGGGGAAACCTGGGAGACCAGGCTTCCCGTAGGCCCTGCCAAATTTAATGGCAGGGCCTGATTAGCATTTGGAATCACTGTTTCCCGCCCGTAGCCAGTCCATGGAGAGGCTGACTGGCTGTCGGGCGGATAGGGCTGCTGCACCAGGCCACAGAGAGGAGGGAGGGAGAAATGGGAGGGGGATTAGAAGCTGGCGGGGGATTTGGGGCCAGAGGGCGAGGTCGGAAGGCCAGAGGGTGATCGGGGGCTGGAGGGGTGAGGTAGAAAGGCCGGGGGGCATCGGGGACTGGAGAGGGTAGGTCAGAAGGTGACTGCGGGCCGCAGCGGGGAGGTTGGAAGGGCAGAGGGTAATAGGAATTGAAGGGGGGAGGTTGGAAGGCTGGAGAGGGGGCGAATCGAGGCCGGAGTGGGGAGGTCAATAAGCTGGGAAGGTGATCAGGGGCAGAGTGGGGAGACTGAAAGGCTGGAGGGGGAATCGGAGGCCGGGGGCCGAGGATGGAAGGCCAGCATGGGGATCGGAGATCAGAGCCTCGTTGGGGGTGGAGTGGTTGAAGGCATCGGTGGTGAGCTCGGTGGGAGATTGGAAGGGTTGGGTGGGTGTCCGATTGCGGAGGGTTGGCCTGGTGGGAATGCTGGATCCAGCAGGTACGTGGAAAGGCACTTTCCTCCTGGATCCAGCAGTCCTCGCCTCCCTTGAGCTGGCGGGTTCCTCGAGGCCTGAAAAACCCACCCGCCCACACTTAAATTTAAAATGGTGGGTCACCATGAGAGACGGAGCCTCATTATAATATTTAAAGTGCCAACCCGCCGCCTGGAAAAATAACCAAAAAATAAAACAGGAGGTGATACGAGCAGAAGTCTGAGTGCAAATATTCCGCGTACAGAAAAGATTACACCTGCCTTTGGTTAGCCATTACGGTGACCTGGCTACAAGCAGCGCATGATTGGGAGCTAACTATTCCAGTTTATAGGATCTTCTGCATGTTCAGGGAAATTGGAAAAGGAGGATGAAAGATTTAACATCAATAAGGTTAAAGACAGGTTAAACACAATGGGTAGAACTAAGGAACAGTAAAAGGTGCAGGTCTCAGTGGGAGTTGTCTACAGATCTCCAGACAGCAGTAATGTAGTGGGTGGTGTATAAATACGGCGATCAGAGAAGCATGCAGCGGAAACAACGTGGTAATAATACGAGACTTTAATTTTCACATAAACTGGGAGAAGCAGAATAGTGGAACTAGGAAAGGTGATGAATTTCTAGAACGTATGCGAAACAGTTTTCTGGAACAACGGAATAGAAATTTGGCCGACCATGTGCACAATATGGAGGGCAGGAAGGGCGCGCACTTTTCCAGCTGGGAGGGTGCTACTCGCCGTGTTAGTATAGGAGGTTGTGCTGGCGGCAGGAGCGCATGCTGGCAGCATTCAAAGTGGAGAATAATATATTTAAATTAGGGTCCTGTCCTTCTTGCAGCACCTGTTTTCCATTGTGGAGCGCCCCAACATTTCACTCGCCATGTACTGACCTCGCTCAGCACAACGTGGCACTAATCGGCATGAAGGCCCCCTCGTCAGTGTCATTACAGGCATCAAGCAGAACTTACGGGTTAGTTGCTGGTTTAGTATTTCTGGCCACTGCTTAACTTCAAGGTGTTTTTGTTGTGTTCGATCACTCTTGAAAGTTCATTTTATCTACACAGAGAGAGGTTTTGCTGGTCTTGCTCTGTTGTTGTTCTTTGTCTCAGAGATAGTCTGGGTGGTCTCATACAGCAGCCTTGGGGGCTAGAGGATGAGAGGGAGCCGCCAGGAAGACACCATAAAGCAAGAGAAGTTGCTGGAAGAGCAGGAGGAGGAGGAAGAGGACGAGGGCACTGTACAGAAGGCCATATCCACAGAATGTTTTCAGGGGGAACTTCTCTTACCTCAACTTGACTGGGGAGCAATGTATGAGGTGCCTTTGCTTCACCAAGATGGCTGTCACCGAATGATGTCACCTGCTGCTGTCACAACTCGAGCCTCAAACCTGGGCACGGACAGCACTGCATCGGGCTGTCATTATCACTGTGGAAACATGTGAGATCAGCAACATCTCCCAGTTCGCAGTACAGCGCTGTGTCAGTGATGTCGCCGAGACTCTCTACACCTGGATAACAAACTATATCTCCTTCCCTATTGACAGAGTGAAGCAGGATGAGACAGCACTAAGTTTTGCATGCATGGCAGGCTTCCACAGGGTGCAGGGTGCCATGGACTGCACACACATTTTCCTGCATGCTCCCTATCAGCAGCCTGGCATCTTTATTAAGCGAAAGGGCTTCAACTCCCTCAAGGTTTGCAACCAAAGGCAGTGCACCCTGCAGGTCTGTACCTACTATCCCAGCTGCAGTGCCAACTCTTTGATCCTGTGTCAGTCCTCTGTGCCGCATTTATTTCAACCAGGCAGCAAATTACAGGCTGGCTTTTGGGCGGCAGAGAATATCTTTTCTGTACCTGGCTTATGACTTCAGTCAAAAACCTACGTACAGCTGCTGAACATGCCTACAACGCAAGCCTTGCTGTCTCAAGGGACATCATTGAGCAAAGATCAGCATGTTCAAGCATTGCTCCTGCTGCCTGGATCGTTCTGGGGAGCTGTGCAGTAAAGCCGTGAGCGGGTATCCTCATTTGTTTTCATATGATGCATGCTCCACAATTACACCATGATAAGCACCTCACCACCATATGGCAGCAACAAGTACAGGAGGAGGAGCAGGAAGAGGAGGAGGAGAAAGAGCAGGAGGAGCTGCAGCGAGCACCATAGCCTTTATCTGCCCGAGTTCTCCGAGTCAAGCTCATCAAGGAGCACTTCAAATAAATCAGCCCTCTCATTTCCCACTCACGAACAGTCCAGCAATTGTTACCACTCTTCTTACAACCACCATCACTGGTCTTGCCCTCACTTCACTATAAAGTCAAATACCAACAACAAATCCAGATCCAAAACAAATGTATCAAACAAATGGTGTCAGCATTGAAAAAAAATACTAATCACCCTTGTGCAAGCCCTTAGTGCCTATCTTGTGTGTGTGATGAAATATGCCTTCATCAGACCTGCTTGTATTTTACCTGCTTGTATTGTGTGAACCGCACCCTTTTGTTCCTATTGTGTGTATTGGCTACGCCCCTGTCTTTTGCCATATAAAGGTCTCAGGAGCTGTATGAGTCATTCACTACCAGACGAACCCGATGTGGGAAGACCTGCTATGCTGCTATGTTCTTAGTGATTAAAAGCCTTCAGTTGAATCCTTGTCTTTGAGTCATTGATGGCATATCAATTTTAATCACTAAAACACCAATATGGATCGACTCCTGAAACCAGAGCGCTTGGATCTGGACCCCCATGCCTCAGACGCAGCCACACAGTTCGGACACTGGTTCCAATGCTTCGAATTTTTCATTGCAAACTCATCCACTGCCATAGCCGCAGCCGAAACCGCTACCGGAGACATGAAACTGGGAATCCTGCGAAACTGGGTGAGCCATCGGGTCTCCCCTCTCATCCAAGATGCCACCAGCTACGAGGATGCCTGCACCATCCTGAAGGCCCACTACGCGCAGCCAATAAACGTGGTGTACGCCAGGCATCTTCTGACTACTCGCACGCAGCGGCATGGTGAGTCACTAGAGGACTTTATACTAAACCTAAAAGTACTGGGCAGAGACTGTAACTGTAAGGCCGTGTCTGCCATCGTGTACACGGAGGAGCTGATTCGAGACTCCCTTATTGCGGGCCTCAGTTCAAATTATATTCGGCAGAAACTGTTTGAAAAGGAGGGACTGGACTTAAAACAGGCTATAGATATAGCGCGATCGCTGGATATGGCCCAGAGGAACTCTGAATCCTGTTCCCCAGGGCACGCGGCCCACTCCGCCTCGTGCGCGCCGTGGAGGCCGCCATCTTGGAAGCCATCTTCACCTCCCAGGTCTCAGGCCAGCCCAGCACCATCGGAGCCCCAGCCCCCACCCAGGAGCCCCACTACTGCCGCGATGCATCGGGGCCCGAAATGCTACTTCTGCGGTCAGGACAAACACTCCAGGCATCTGTGCCCAGCGAAGGGCACCACCTGTTTTAAATGCGGGAAGAAAGGACATTTCAGCAAAGTCTGCAGAGGGAACCCCGCCTCCAACTCCACCACCGCCGCGTGCGCGCCGTGGGAGCGGCCATCTTGGAAGCCATCTTGTCCACCCTCATGGAGTCCACCATCTTGCCCCGACTACATGGACCTCCAGGACCCACTGGTGGCCTCGATCACAGTGGATCAATCCAGGCCACATCCGTTGTCTAAATCAGTGATGGACATAGAGGTAAACGGGAACAAGGCTAAATGCTTGATTGACTGCGGGAGCACTGAAAGCTTTATTCATCCTAGCCTGGTAAAACGACTTTCTCTAACGATAGTCCCCACACAGGGCAAAATCGCCATGGCCGATAAGACTCATACCTCAAAAATTACAGGTTTCTGCACGGTTATGTTGTCGGTAAAAGGCAATGATTACAGAGATTTTAAACTATTGATAATGCCAGATCTCTGTGTGAGCGTGATCTTGGGTCTGGACTTCCAGTGCCACCACCAAAGTATCACGCTTACCTACGGTGGGTCCCAGCCGCCCCTCACAGTGTGCGGTCTGGCTACCCTGAAGGTCAAGCCGCCCTCTCTGTTCGCCAACCTCGCACCCAACTGTCGACCCATAGCGACCAAGAGTAGGCGGTACAGCTGGGAGGATAGACGGTTCATTGCGTCGGAAGTAGAAAGATTCAAGCGGGAGGGTATCATCGAATGCAGTACCAGCCCGTGGCGCGCCCAGGTAGTAGTAGTTAAGGGTAGCGAAAAGAAGCGGATGGCGATAGATTATAGCCAGACGGTTAATCTATACACCCAGCTAGACGCCTACCCTCTGCCCCGCATAGCGGATATGGTTAACCAAATCGCGCAATACCGGGTGTTTTCCACCATCGACCTAAAATCGGCATACCACCAGCTCCCCATTAGGCTGGAGGACCGTCCATACACCGCCTTCGAGGCGAACGGACGTCTCTACCACTTCCTCAGAGTCCCCTTTGGGGTAACGAACGGGGTCTCGGTCTTCCAGCGGGAGATGAACCACATCGTCGATGAGAACCAGTTAACAGCCACCTACCCATACCTAGACAACGTCACCATCTGCGGCCACGACCAGCAAGACCATGACTCGAACCTCGCGAGATTTCTGAAAACCGCCCTCAGACTCAATCTCACCTACAACGAGGATAAGTGTGTCTTTAGCACCACGCGCCTCTGTATCCTGGGCTGCGTGGTGGAAAACGGGGAAATCGGTCCGGACCCCGACCGATTGCGCCCCCTACGGGAGCTACCCCTACCAAACACTCCCAAGGCCCTGAAAAGCTGCCTGGGGTTCTTCTCCTATTACGCCCAATGGGTCCCCAATTATTCCGACAAGTCCCGTCCCCTCCTGAAATCAACGTCCTTCCCGCTCACAGCCGAGGCCCACGCCGCCTTCAATAGCATTAAACATGACATTGAGAAGGCCGCGCTGCGGGCAGTGGACGAAAACATCCCTTTCCAGGTCGAAAGCGATGCGTCCGACTTCGCTTTAGCAGCCACCCTCAACCAGGATGGGCAGCCCGTAGCCTTTTTCTCAAGAACCCTCCAAGGGCCCGAGATCAGGCACTCCTCGGTAGAGAAGGAGGCCCAGGCCATAGTGGAGGCAGTGCGGCACTGGAGGCACTACCTAGCCGGCAAACGCTTCACCCTGCTTACCGACCAGCGGTCGGTAGCCTTCATGTTTAACAACAAACAGAGGGGGAAGATCAAGAACGACAAAATTCTCAGGTGGCGGATCGAACTCTCCACGTTTGAGTACGACATAATATATAGGCCGGGGGCCCTCAACGAATCCCCTGACGCCCTATCACGAGAGATGTGTGCCAGCATCCAGGGGGACAGGCTACAGGGCCTCCACAATGGCCTCTGCCACCCGGGGGTCACCCGGCTATTCCACTTTATAAAATCCCGTAACCTGCCCTATTCCATCGAGGAGGTCCGGTCTATGACCAGGGACTGCCGCACCTGTGCGGAATGCAAGCCCCATTTTTTCAGGCCCGACCGAGCCCACCTGATCAAAGCTACACGGCCATTCGAGCGTCTGAGCTTAGATTTTAAGGGACCACTCCCCTCCACCGACCGCAATGTGTACTTTCTCAACATTGTGGACAAGTACTCCCGCTTCCCATTCGCCTACCCCTGCCCAGATATGACCAGTGCCACGGTCATCAAGTGCCTCGGCAACCTGTTTTGCACGTTCGGCATGCCTAACTACATCCACACTGACAGGGGGGCGTCGTTCATGAGCGATGAACTACGCCAATACCTGCTGTCGAAGGGGATAGCCACGAGTCGGACCACTAGTTATAACCCCCGGGGTAATGGGCAAGTGGAGAGAGAGAACGCGACAGTGTGGAAGGCGGTCACCTTAGCACTAAGGTCTAAAGGCCTCCCCACCTCCCGCTGGCAGGAGGTCCTCCCAGACGTACTCCACTCGATAAGGTCGCTACTGTGTACTGCTACTAACGCCACTCCTCACGAGAAGATGTTTGTTTTTCCCCGCAAATCAACCTCAGGAGTATCCCTACCCTCGTGGCTCTCCACCCCAGGGACAGTCCTGTTACGGAAGCATGTGAGGGGCCACAAAACGGATCCCCTCGTGGAGGCAGTACACCTACTCCGCGCAAACCCACAGTACGCGTACGTCAAGCACGCCGACGGGCGTGAAGACACCGTGTCCATAAAGGACCTCGCCTCGGCAGGAAGCGACAACGACGACCCATCACCACAACCCCCAGAAGAACCTCCACCATCCCCAGAGGTATCCTCACCACCCCCAGAAGTACCTGCAACACCCCCAGCACATGGGTATGCCCAGGAGGGCACCACGGACTCCCGGTCGGAACCCGAGGTACTGTTGCGACGTTCAGGAAGGACTATCACACCCCCGGACAGACTAAATCTGTAGAAGGGGTGAATGTGATGAAATATGCCTTCATCAGACCTGCTTGTATTTTACCTGCTTGTATTGTGTGAACCGCACACTTTTGTTCCTATTGTGTGTATTGGCTACGCCCCTGTCTTTTGCCATATAAAGGTCTCAGGAGCTGTATGAGTCATTCACTACCAGACGAACCCGATGTGGGAAGACCTGCTCTGCTGCTATGTACTTAGTGATTAAAAGCCTTCAGTTGAATCCTTGTCTTTGAGTCATTGATGGCATATCAGTGTGGATGTTCCTGGTGCTCCTATGCGGTGCTTTCCCAATCGCTGCAGCTTGCGAGGTAGAAGGCTGCTGAGTTGCCATTGAGCACACTTCCGATGGCCTTGGATGATGACCTCGAGCAGCTCTAGTCGACCCGACTGTCGCATCTCGGCATGGTTTGCAGGAGTCTGGGCCTGCTGGCTGTGTGTCACCAGTGAGGACACTGGGGGAGTGTCTGGCGGGGGAGGAGTACGCTGTCATCCTGCGAAAGGACGTTAGGACTTAGAGCAAAACCCACATTCCTGGGAGCGTCTTCTTTGGTAGCCTAGGCATTACTCCCACTCTGACATCACTGCACCCGACCTCCTACACTGTTCTAATGAAGCTCAACAGAAGCTCGAGGAACAGCACCTCATCTTTCGATGAGGCACTTTACAGCCGTCCAGACTTAACATTGAGTTCAACAATTTCAGGTCGTAACCATTGCCCCCATTTTTTCAGACAGCAGTTGCTGGTAATAATTCTACTGTTGTCGTTTACAGTTCCTCTAGACCCATCTTTTGTATCTTTTCTTAACCCATTACCACCTTTTGCTTTGCACCTTCATCCCTTTTGTCATTTAATTACTCCTATCTTCCAACCTATCACAGACATTCCCTTATGTTCGTTCCTCCCCTCCCCCAATTTCCCTGCCTCTATAGTTGCTTAAAACCGGTTGCATCTTTAACTTAGAATCATAGAATCATAGAAAGTTACAGCACAGAAGGAGGTCATTTCGGCCCAGTTCAGATGGAAGGTCATTGACCTGAACCTTTGGCCGCGATTTTCCGAGTGGAGGCAGGTTGGATGCGGCTTTGATGTTCTGTGGGTTCCGGTCCCACTGCCGGTTTCAGCCGCCATGAAATTACGATTTTTGCTTAAGTGGGCTGATTAAGCCCGTCGTGCGCGCTACCCAGCCCAATCAGTGGGCTCGGGTCTGCTGCTCGCCTCTGCTGACGTCTTTCAGCCAGCTGTATTTAAGGGGCCCATGCTGCAGCTTTGTTTTTGATCAATCCTATTCTGCTGCTTCTCGGTGTGGCACTTCTGAAAATGACTGCTTCAAGACCCAAGGCATCGCCCAGATTTGATGATGACTCCCTCCATGCCCTTGTGGAGGGAGTGAGATGGTGCCAAGAGGTACTGTTCCCCTCAAATGGACGGAGGAAGCCTCCTCGGCAAACCAAAGCAGCCTGGCTGCAAATTGCTGAGGAGGTTAGCGCCAGGTCTTTGTGTGGTCGCACCTGGGTTCAGTGCAGGAAAAGGTTCAATGACCAGATACGCACAGCAAAAGTGAGTATAACATCACACTTACCTTCAATCTGCTCCCCATCTCCTCTCATCACCAGCACTGTCAACCTACTCCTGCACATCCCACTTTACCCTTACATCCCTTGCACCCTTAACCATCCCTCTCTCTCTATGTACAGAATCACTTCACTATTCTACTATGCACCCCTCACACTCGCTATCGTTGTTATGCAATGACAACAACTAACAATGCACAGGGAGGGTCCTTGGTATTGGCATCTCACTCCATCTTTGTCTCCCTCTAAGTATGTATGATATGGATTCTCTACCCTCACTCCAACATTCTCAATCAAACTCCACTTGTGTCCCTCATTGCCGGAAAAGAGAGCCCACAATAAGAGGGAGAGGGGCAGGACAGGAGGAGGGCCACCTTCGATTGCCCATTTGACCATTGCTGAGGAGGCTGCTATTGACATCGTCGGAGGTGCTGAGGAGCTGGAAGTGGGGGGCGGTCAGACGGGCGCAGTAGAGCAAGCTGGTGACAGAATAGATTTGCAGCCCTCTCAATTAGATTGCATGAATGACTGATATTGCATCTGATGTTCATACAGATTGAGTTCAGATCATCTGCACAATTTGATGTGCCTGATACGTTAATATCACACGTCTAACTCATGCCTTTACTCCCCCACAGGACCATCGAGAACCCTCCTCCCCACTGTCCAGGAGGAAGAGCCGGAAGACTCCTCAGAGGCAGCTGCAACCTCTGAGGGCGCAGTGTCAGCAGAATTGAGTACACCCAGCAGCAGCGCAGAGATGCACACCTCGGTGGGTCATTCGCGAGATAGATTAGTGTTGTCACCTGGTGTATCACAGCTCACAAGTGAGCATCAGCAGATGGTGGAGACAGGGACAGCAGTGGAAAGTCCTCATTGGAGGCCGCAGGGCACTCCTAGCTCTGCTCAGTTGCATTTGGACCCTGTGCCTCTGGGGCCATCCAGAAAGAGAGCGGTGCTGGAATTTCAGCAACAAGTGCAGAGTCTCTGACAGGCTTTGCATCCACGGTAACTGCGAGTGTGCAGAGAATGGAGGAGTCTATCTCAAACATAAGCAATGCCATGGTGGAGGCAATGGCGCATGAACGTGCCACCATGGAGAGGGTGGCAACCTCCTTGGAGGACATAAGTCGCCAGACTCAACAGAGCATTGTGACACTTCTAAATGGATGGTCTGCTATGGAGGATAGATGGGCAGCTATTGAGGAGAGACACCAGAGGTACATGGACGTCCCCATTTTGAGGACTGTCAGTACAGAGACGGGACCTTATGCCCCCACTGATGTGCTGCAAAGTGCTCTCCCACTACTTGCTAGCAGTGAAGTGCGGGCGACCCATGAGAGAGATGTTGGTGGTCGATAACAAGGAAGTGTGGGCTCCTCTTCAAGTGCTCACACTCCCATGCCATTGCGGAGCCCTTGGTCAGAGCCCCAGATTGCTCACCCAACTGAAATGGCCGTCTCAACCCCTGCACAGCCACAGGAGGAGCAGACTGTTGCCGAGACCTCCCAGGCTCCCAAACCCAGAGGACGCTCGCCAAAGGTGTCGAAGCAGGATAGCAGCATGAAAGTGAGCAAGGTGCCTGCACATCTGCTGAAGCCACAGGGGAAGCACTACGTAGAAGCACGCGTAAGAGAAAGTTAACACTCAAATAGTCACAATGGTAGTCACTTGGGTGTTTTGATGTAATACATATTTAAGATTATCATTGTCATTTCAATCGTAATAAAGAAATGCGATGGCAAACACTCAAAGAGTTGGCCTATGTGTGCCCAGAAATGGAAGTGTCACAGTGAGATGTCAGGGCGCCTTTCATCTGTAATGATGGTGGTGAGAGTGATAGGAACCCACAGTTTATTGTACAGATGGTGTATGGTGTGTTAAGAAGGTGGCAGCGACATGTGTTTGCTTCGTAAACTTAAGCGAATCTGGCATGGATTAGTGCATCCCTTGCATCACGGCCAGCGTGCTGGTGGAACTGGCACATCCACCTCCGCAAGGTCTTCCTCCTGCTCCTCCTCTGCGCTCTGCGCTGAAGCCCTCTGCCCTGTGCAGCATCAGGTGGGTGAGCAGGAGGTTGGCGCTCCTGTTGCTGCTGCTGCTGTTGTGCCTCATTCTGCTATTGCCACGGCTGCTCTTCCTCCGATTCTAAGGACCAGGATGAGAGCGTATAAATGGTTCCCATTCCGCTGGTATATATCTCAGTTGAGGAATAGATGTTATAAGTGCTCAGGCAATGTGGGGAGAGGGTTTTCCAAGGAGGTCACACTGTATATGGATCTCAGCTTAACCACTGACAAGCTCAATAGACCTGCAAAAAGTGTTCCAACACCTCTACAAACAAAGTTCAGTCATCTGAAAGTCAGCCATGTTACAGGTCCGCTTTTATGTTGCAGGAGCTGCTGTCAATACTTCATATAGTTGCTGAACCCGACACAATCAGCTGGTGTGTTTTGTGAACGGCGTGGAACATGCTGAAAATGTCCTAAAATGGGAAGAGCCTGCTAAAATCAGATTATGTAGGCAGTTAACAAGCTGGTGGCGGGTCTGAGCAGGACTCCCAGACCCGACACTTGGCAAAGTTGCATGGAGGCGGGTTGACGGTGGGTTTGGAACCTCTGACCCGCCTCCAAACCCGCCCTCTGAGCACCGGCAAAATCGCTGATTCTCTCTCCACAGATGCTGCCTGACCTGTTGAGTATTTCCAGCATTTTCTTTTTTTACTTCAAAAGAGCTGGTTGCTTGGTAGCTTTGGCAGAAGTGCTGTTAAAAATGAACCTATTATGATAATGGAGTTGGTCAAACATTGCTGCTGAAGAATGGTTTTTGAGGCTTTTTCTCTCTCTAGCTTGCTGTAGATGTGTTTGGACCATCAGTCATAAAGCACATGGACAATGGTGCTGCCATTATGGATATACCTGAAGAGGAGGAAGAATGCCAACAGGATAAGTAGGCAGCCGGAACTCTGCAGTTGCCCTGGAGAACCAGCTGCCAGACATCTGTGTAAGGTTTGAAAATTTCTGCACAACCCCAGAACAGAAGGGAAGCCATTTTTAAAAGGGTTTTTGAACATCACAGAAGAAATCTGTAAAACGTGATAAAAGTGTGGTTTGGCCAAACAGAAGAATTTCAAAGAGTTAAATTACACATTTTTCCAGGTGTAAGAAAGAAGACATTTTGGACTGTTTTAAGGAGTTATTGGGCCAAAGGGATTTAAAATAAAAATCCCAGGAAGATTTTTGGCTGGTTTAAAAAGACATGTTCAGGCTTGCAAAAGGCTGGGACAAAGGGGAGGCGGGGTGGGCCCCCGAGTTTGGATATTGGACTGTCTAGAAATGTCCTGGGCTACCCCAGTTTTACAGAAGGACAATGAAACCTGCTTCCCGCCGAGAATTCGCAGAGCCAGGTATTGAATAAACAGGACACGTCCCCAGCAACACAAAGGAAGGAACATTTAGCCCTACAGGTTACAACAATCAAACCACAGTCCAAAACCAATTAAGGAGATTGACAAACATTTTGCATTTTTAAACTAGTTTCAAGGCAATCTCGAAACCAGTTAAAGGCCGATTAAGTTTAGATGAGCCATCCCCTAAACTCGTTAAGTTTGGATGGGCCATCCCCGAAGCTCGTTAAAGTTTTAAAACACATTAAAAATAACGAGCCCACCAAATTTAACAAAGAAACCCGAGATTTGGCAGTCAGATAAGCCAGACCCAAATTAGTATAATTGAGACCTGCCTTTTCAGTTCAACAGACATTTCGGACAGTTAAACGGTCAGTCAGCTCGTCAGAAGGTCAATGAGAGCACAGTACAGCTCAAGAGAGCGATCATCATCGGAGACTTGAAGGACGAAAGAAGAAACAGAGATCGTGGCAACCAAAGGCCTATAGAAACCAACAACCACCAATATTACCACCAACCAGGTAATATTGGGCCAGCGCGACCAACAAGAAACCAACCGCCGAAAAACTCACGAACCAAAGACTTGTTTCCACTCTACAGGCTAGTCTGACTTACCCCGGGTAAGATTTGGACACAAAAAGACCCTAAAACTAGCCCTAACCAAAGAAAATTGGGTCCTTACCTGATAGATCCATCAGCGCGACTAACTGCATCAGCGGACCAAACCAAACTGAAGAACCAACACAGGTGCAGTCTTCTACCACGTCCGAGGTATGGCAGGCCCCAACTGCCACAACTAAAGTGAACCCCGAAATCGCGAACCTCTACAGTCTGTCAAGAAAGTCATTTTGGTGAGCATTTCCTGGTCCTCTGGATTCCAGCCTAGCTAGTGTAGTGGGGTTGGGAGGGTAAGGGTTTTTGTGTATTGTAATTCTCCCTCGCTTATTCCGATGTTCCCCACCCTTTTAAAGTATATGTTTTATTGTATTGTATATTTTCCTGTCTCAAAATAAAGATCTGAATTCTTTTGACTAACCCAGGTGTCTGTTGCAAGTTTATTACAACCCCCAAATAAGTCCAAAGCCTAGAACAAAAGGGAGTGGGAGCGATTCAAACCGCTCAAAGGAGTCAGAGGTGAAGCTGTCAAACAACCCACACACCACCCCTTACATCTATGAGCGCAGTTCAAAAGGAACACTTTCACCTGAAATGAGATCTGTGTCCATTACCAAATCAGTCCTGCCATCATGGTCCGACTCTAAAAGAAAGAACTTGCATTTATATAGTGCCTTTCAGGAAATCCCAAAGCACTTTTCAGCCAATGAATTAGCTTTGAAGTGTAGACACAGTTGTTTAGTAGAAAACAACATCATTGATTTGCTGACATCTAGCACTCCTCCACAACAGGAAACCATTTGGAAGCCATTTTGCTATTCTTTCTCACAGGCATTCCCCACCTCGCCCAGATCATGCTGCAGATATCCATTTGGTTAGAAATACATTTTATTGAAAACAGATCTGTATACCTGTAATTGCTTTTTTTAAGCCACTGTGCCTCATCTTGGTGCCTACAATGAGGAGCTCTTTTTAATCCTAACCTCTGCTCTTCAGTGCTCCCTCAGTGGCAGAAGGTTCTGAGCTGGACGGTTGATGGGTTCCAGCAGGAGCCTTGGGGACTGAGGCAGCACCTCACTGTCTGTGATTGTGGGCCGTATTCATCTTGAAGAAGAAAATAAAGGGTGTGAAAGCACTCTGCTCATAATCATAGGCAGTGTAACCCATTATTAGAAAGCATTCCTTAATGAGGGTGATAACAGGTGCACAAAGTGAGAGCAAAACAAACCCGATAAGGAACACTAGCAGGAGATGGAAGGGGGCATGAAGGTAATGTGTTACCTCCCACGTATTGCTGGTAAATTGTAGATGGTGCCCAAAATAGTAAGGGTAAGATGGTTGGAAATGGGAAACATGGTTATTACTGTACATTGTTGCAAGGTGTGTTTGCCTCCTGTTACCTTGGCCGCCGTGATGAGGTCAGTGAACTTCTTTCATTATTGAGCAGCCACTTCGGGCTTCTTGCAAGTGGCCTTCATTGCCAAGGTCATTTCCTGTCACTTGGTCGGATCATTCTCCTCATGGGCTTCCTTCCCTTTACAGTGAAAGCTGAGCTTTCCTTTATCAGATTGCAACCACTAACACCTCAACCAAAGAATCTGTAAATTTGGTCACTCAGTGCTCTGAAGAACCACCAGGCCTCAGAAGTGTGGTGATCTAAATTGCTTCAGAGTCAAAATGGTTTTCATGCCTCCTTGGGCTGCTGCAGTACTTGCAGTGCAAAACCTGCTGTGGAGGTAAATCGAACCGATAAAGTCATTGCCATTAAACAATTAACAATGGCCTGGATTTTACAAGGCCGATGATGCTGTCATAAGTCCTCAGAATGGCCCAGCAAGTCCCGGGTTTCCGCATGGGCTGTGCATGCGCAAAATCCCAGAACTTGCGAGCTGTCAAATCAGCC
Organism: Somniosus microcephalus; assembly: GCF_052327205.1. Classification (NCBI taxonomy): domain Eukaryota; kingdom Metazoa; phylum Chordata; class Chondrichthyes; order Squaliformes; family Somniosidae; genus Somniosus; species Somniosus microcephalus. Next base: position 34,915,408 of record NC_140997.1, read on the forward strand.
AGATTAGCCAGGCACTAACGATGTCAAACTTTAGAAAAATTCAGTGTTTGTGCTCCAAGAGGGAAGTGGAGCGCTAAATCAAGCCCTCCACTTCCTTCTTGGAGCGCAATCAGCAGCAGGCAGGGCGGAGACTTCAGCAGCGCTGCACACTAGGCCGTTCAGCTCTGCCGCGTTCAAAGGCTCCTTCCTTCCATTAAAGGGAAGGGCCATCGCTGCAGGCTCTGCAATATAAAAAGTACATACCTGGACCACCAAGGCAGCCGTGATCCCGTGCGATCAGCCCGGCACTAAAGCAAGGAGCCGGGATAATCGATCGCGGGCAGGAACCCGCAAAAAAAACTGGAACAAGAAAGGTAAGTTTTTTTCCATTTACCTCAGCCACCTCGCCTTTAATCATCGCCCCCGAAGTGCCCGGCCGTCCACTGTACGCCTCCTGCAGCTGTCAGTGTATTTCGACCAGCGCTGCTGCTGCGGGCAGAAGTCAATTTTGATTCTGGGGCTCTACTAGGCCGATGTGCAAGGCGATGACGTCATGATCTCTGGGCGAAGGAGAGCGGAGCGCAACACCATACCGCGCCGCAAACCTCCCGCCGAATATGGCGGGAGTCGATGTCAGCGCCGCACGAGGTTGCAAAGCCATTTGCGCCCCGTTAGCACCCCCAAGGGATGTGAAAAGGCACCCAATTTCACCCCCAAGGTGTTTTTGGATTTTTTTCGCTTCGGAGGTGTATTCTTTAAGTACATCTCCAACCGTCAATTCAGGGCCACTATATCAAGTCTTTACAGTAGTTGAATTGCATGGTGTAACTACATATCAAAATATACATTTCAATTATAAAAATATAAAAATCAATAAAACAATAATTTTGTCTAATGTGTCAGTTAGATAGTGTGTATGCAGAGAAAATTCTATCAGGAAATAATCCACACACAATTTTTATTTAAAAACTGTGTTTGAACTTTAACCTAAATATTTGTATTCAGTGTTAAAAATACTAATCATGAAGAATGAAGTATGAAGCAGGCAATTGTAGAATTATGAAATATTTCTTATCCCAGTCTTTTCTATCAAAAAAATTGCATATATGGGTAAGAACAGCATTAATGTTATTTTAATAAATGCACCAGCATTTTGTTTTCACAATAGAATTGCATAATGTTCTGTCATTTTGCAAAATAAATATATGCTATTTAGTGAAAAACTTTACCAGGAAGAAGGGAATGTAACAATTAGAGTTAACTTCAATTTACCAGGAAGAAATTTCTGCAGTTTGGAACTGAAAGTGTGAAAATATTATTCAACAAAATAGTAAAACTCTTCTTTGTGATGGGCGGTCAGAAGCGAGCTACAATGAATGTTTAACATGTGTTTATCTTAACGCTCAAACACAGAAGGGTGACGCCCAGTGATAGGGAGTTGGGTCCCACCTACCAATCATTCAGCCTATTACATTGGGATTTTAGTTTGGGATGGGCCCCATTCCAAACTATAAAAATCAGACAGAAACTGCAGATTAACACAGCCTTCTTCTACGAGAAGCAGCAGTGAGATCGTAACAGACAAAATGGTGCACTGGACTGCAGAAGAGAAAGCCCTCGTCAACGTGGTATGGAGTAAAACCGATCATCAGGCAGTTGTTGCCAAAGCCCTTGAAAGGTATGGTGAAACGGTGTTTTTATTTTAAATGTAATTCATGCTTTATATTTTCAAGCAAGATTATTGTGAAGGATGTTTATTTTCCAATGGTTCCCTAAACAGTGCTATAGGGTAAGGGAATTAGTATTAAAGGTTTCACTGAAGGTCCAATCAAACCCATGTAAAGTTTAACTTTTTACTCGGTTCAAATTGATTTATTGATTAACTTTGATATATAAATTCATCCTGAATTTGACATAAAGTTGGATTATTTTGCGTTTTTTCCCTCCAGGTTGTTTGTTGTCTATCCCTGGACGAAGACATACTTTACCAAGTTCAATGGTAAATTTAAAGCTGGCGACAGTACTGTTCAAACCCATGCAGGGAAAGTGGTATCTGCTCTGACAATTGCCTACAACCACATCGATGATGTCAAGCCCCACTTTGAAGATCTCAGCAGAAAGCACTATGCAGATTTCCATGTGGATCCCGAAAACTTCAGGGTAGGAAACTGATCTTTTTAAATATATGTTCCATTCACACTAAAGTTATATTGTATATGCAACCTAATCCCAGAGTCAAAGCAGGACATGACACCCAAACAAGATAGATTGAGACTCCCTGAAAAAGGAAAAATGTTGCTATGGAGGATATCTGGTTTCCGCTGGAAAAGGGAGTCTCACTCCACTTGTGTTACAAAGTCAGGTGGGACCATAGCTCTGGATGTGGAGTATCAAGTTTGAAAAACTTGAACTGCTTCAACCGGTACCAACTTGTCATGGACACCCCTCCTTGACTCGTACACTGGTTTGCACAGGAGCACCAGCTGATGTTAAACAAAACTGTTTTTCACTATTCCTTGGATGCAGAGCTTTTTTCTGTAATGATTAACTTTGGAATTTCTTCACCCAGAGAGTGGTGAACCTGTGGAATTCGCTGCCACAGAGGGCGGTGGAGGCCAGTTCATTAAATATATTCAAGGAGGAGTTGGATATATTTCTTAAGGCTAAAGGGATCAAGGGATATGGGGAGAAGGCAGGGACAGGGTACTGAATTTGGATGATCAGCCATGATCTCATTGAATAGCAGAGCAGGCTCGAGGGGCTGAATGGCCTACTCCTGCTCCTATCCTCTATGTTTCTATGTTTCTATGTTTCCCATATAATATTTTATGACAGTCATTGGGTACTTTGAGTTTTAAATTTCGCCCATTCGGGCATGCTTTGTTTCAACTTGTGTGATGGTTTTTTCTTCTTTTGTTTTATAGCTGTTGGCTAACTGCTTGAACGTTGAACTGGGCCATACCTTGCATAAGGAGTTCACTCCTGAACTTCACGCAGCTTGGAACAAATTTTCAAATGTGGTAGTTGATGCTCTGTCCAAGGCGTACCAGTAAATCTTCAACTACATGGACCTTTCATCCTTGATCAAGAAATGCAATCCATGAAAATATGCATTATCAACATCTTAAAAAAGTTCTCTGTGCTTATCTTAAGAAATTGTATAACAGAAAGTTCAAATTATGCTGAAATAAAACTGGTGCATTCTTGTATGCTAATTCCTACTAAAATTTCTGAAAATATTCCTTCTGTTGCTTAGAGCTTCAATAAAGAATCAATATTACCCTTACAATTGCCATATGTGCATTCTTCATTTAACTTTAGTATAAAGCATAATTAGTGAGATAACCCAGATGAAAATTCAGATTTTAAAAGATCCATTTCTCAGTCAGTCTTGAGAACTCCAACGGTAATTTATTGAATAAAACTATCAAGTTTAAACAACACATTAAAAATTACAGACAATGAACGGTTCACTTATAGCCTCGTGTTCATAACATGTTCCATCAACATTAAAATTGCATTTTACTGAGGTAGTGCAGTCGACTGTATATAACAGCATGGCTCTCACTCTTATTTTATTCGTTCTTGGGATCTGGGCATCGCTGGCAAAGCCAGCATTTATTGCCCATCCCTTACATTAACGTGGAGATGGGAACGGAGCAACGGAGGGGGATTCGATAGTGGGCAACAAACGAGCAACATCGTGGAACGTGTAAAAACATTTGATTTCAATGAGGATGCCTCATTATCATTTTACTTTGTGGTTTCACGTCTCCAATGTACGTGAGCGGCCGTGATGCAATCACACAAGACGCAATTTCACCTCGACTATTTAAACCCCCAAATACGGGTGGGTTGTGGCAGCTGGGTAATTAAAATGATTGATTTTTAGATCGCGACTGCTACCCGGCTCCAACTTTCCCACTTCCATGTTTAAAGGAGGGAGATGCCTGTGAGTAACCTATTCACCGAAGTCGGGGCTTTAATTAGTGCAGATGGGCAGGTACTTATTGCTGCAATTAACATCCTTAGGAGACGGTAATGAGATGCTTTTAAATTGAATTTTACTTAGCTGTAAATTTAACATCTCCAGCACTGATTTCCCGGAGCTCGGGAAACTGACCACTGAATTAGAGGTGAGTTTGAGCCGCAGTTCATGCGGGTATTTAAAGTTGTGATTGTCCCATCTGAATAAAAGCTCACTTATTACAGCTGGTGTCTCTGTTCCCTCTGGCCAATGTTTGGCAGAGTTCTTGTGTGGATACAGCTTTTTCTAAACTATGGATACCCCTTTCAAATTTGGATCATGACACCTGTGAGGAACCCCACTAATGAGGCACAGGAGTGCTACAACAAGAGTCACATGACCAGCAGAGCAAGCCCGTGGAGTGTTGAAGATGCATCGAATAATAGTGTTGTTCTGCATCCTGCACAACATTGCACAGCAGAGAGAATGTAGGTGGAGGAGGATGAAGAGGCTAATCACTCATCTTCAGATGAGGAGAATATAGAGGCAAAGGAGGAGAGGAGGAGGGGGATGAAGATGGGGCACCTATCACCAGACCAGTCACTTACATTGCTGCCCGGGATGCCAGGAATGCCCTAATATCGCGAAGGTTCACTTAGTGTTGACTCACACAGCAAAACATAAGAAAGGAAATCCTGCAGTCCGCTCTCACCACCAGGACCATCCACCCACACACCCCCCTTTTACATTAAACCACGTTTCAACCACTCATCTGCCCATTGCACATCAACCAATGGGTTCCATCATGTATTGACATTCAACGTGAAACTATTGAAAGGGTGAGTTGGCACTCGAGACACAACAATGGGCAAGACGTGGAAGTAGTGCTAATCAATACATTTTACCTGGCATTATAAAAAAAGGAAACAATATAGCATTTTGTCAAACACCCATGTGCATACCTGTGATAAATTACAATCTCCTGAACCTTTACTTCCTGTCACTTCTATATGGTAAATCCCGTGTGGCTTCAGCAGAGGTAGCGGCAGCCCGCTCACGTCCCTACGCTGACTGCTGAGATGCTTTTGGCCCATGCTCTCTGGGTTTTGGAGCCCCTGAGGGCCCCGCCAAAGACTGCTCCACATGCACCTGAGCAGGAGCAGACTCGGCCATCAGGAAACAAATCAGTATGTCGGGGGTCTTGGCTGGGGCTGGGGTGTGTGGGGGGTGTGGGGGTGGGGGGCAGTGGGTAACAAGTTGGAGCTTTTTGAGTAGAGGTGCCCCCTCCATGTTCCCTTTCACCAACATCCCTCTCCTGGGCCAGCGCCACATCACTCCTACCACTCTGCTGCATACTAGCTGGGTGGAGATCAGTGACATGCTGTAAGGCCACAGATAATCTATCTGTCATCCTGTTTAATGCGGCAGACATCTCCTGCATGGAATCATTTGAGAACCGTGCTTGAAGCTCCATGGAGGCAGGTACTCGCTCCATGGCAGACATTATCGCAATTCCCTGTGCCACCAATCCACTAGCGCTTGATTTGGACTCCTCCCTCATCTCCATTAATATGGAGCGTGTGCATGGCACGTCTGCCAGTGCCTGGCTAAGTTGTTGATGCAGCTCTAGCATTCTCCTTCTTAATGATAATCCCCGGGGTAGAACCTCTATGTCCAGCTGAGCAGAGCACGGAGTGGATTGCCCTACCCAAGGCAGGCTCTCCACAGCTGTCCCTGACTCTAGTGTCGGATCATACTCACTTGTGAGGTGTGAATCACCAGGTGAACACTCAACTTACTGTCTAAGTGGACTCTCCAAAGTATTTGCGCTGATGCAAGGTGGTACGCCCTGCGACGGTGCATCCTCAAAAGTAATGAGGTCTTCTAAGAAATCATCCTCATGTAAGTCCTGCGACATTTGCTTTAGGCATGAAGGCTCTGGAAGATAAAAGAAAGTCATATGACTCAGTCTTCATAAACTCATAGGGCTCGATTTAAAATCTGTAGAGTTGTGATTTTTATTAAAGTACCTTGTTAATTTCAAGGAGGCGTGCTGGCTGATCCAATGAGTGGGGTCGGGTCGGCTGGCCGCCTCTGATGACATCATAATAGCAGCTGCTTTTAAAACTGCCATCCAGGCTAAGCCTTTCTATTGTGGTTTCCTGCACTTGATTTAAACGCTACGACTTCTTCCAGAGGCAAGGCAGCTCCACCTTTTAACGATGAGTCCCTCCAAGTTCTTGTGGATGCTGTCCGAGGGTGCAGGGAGATTCTCTTCCGTCCTGATGGCCGGAGGAAGCCTCCTCAGCAGACCAAGGCAGCCTGGCTGCGCATTGCTCAGGAGGTGAGCGCTAGGTCCATTATGCACGCTCATGGATCCAGTGCCGAAAATGGTTTAATGATCTTGTGTGAACATCAAAAGTGAGTATCCCATCTCACTTGCCTTCACTCTGCTTCCCTTCTCTTCCCATCACCAGCACACTGCGTTGTAAGCCTCCTCCGTCACATCCCACCTTACTCTTACTTCCCTTGCACCCTTTCCTATCCATCTCTGTCTCTGCACTGAATCACTTCAGCATCCTGCTGTCAGGGTTGGGGAGCCACGGGGCCGTGTAGATACGGGGCCGTGCTCTCCGGGCAAGGTAGGTTCTGGACCCAAGTGCAGAAACCAGGCTAGAGGCAGGTATACAATCTTAAGGAACAGTACTTTATTCATTACTTAACTAGATTCACACATAACTAGATTCATACAAGGAACACAACAGCATACGTAAGAACTCGAGACAGGAACACCACATCATACATAGAACTCGAGAGAAGAACAATATATATAGAACTCGAGACAAGTTACAAAACGGCGAGTCAAGAATAGGAACTGAGGACAGCTTCCATGAGGCAACCTACTTGCCCATACTGAGCTGGGATAAGCTTACCACAAGCGCAACCAGCTTGCCGAGACGAGACTCGAGACAAGCTATCATGAGGGGCTGCCGCAGGGGTAACAGGCTTATCAATACAAAGCTCAAGACAAGCGCCAGCATGGCAACATGCTAGTCCAGCCCAGCACCTTATCAAGACTAAGAACAACAAGAACACAGACTTAGTTACATCTTAAATACAGAGCTCGAGAGAACCATGGCAACCAACTAGTCAAAGCCAGGAGCCACAGAGCGAAGGCTAGTCCCCGGATCCCCGGTTAGGACTGAGCAAGGAAGGAAGCAACCACAGAGCTTATATACCAAGAAAACCAGGTGAAACCCATGAACAGCTAACAGGCCGTTAAGAATTAACACAGGAGGCTAGGAACAATTAACAAAGGGCTGGAACCAAACAAGTGAAGGTGCCATCTAGAGGCTACAGAAGGAATTGACTGGCACCCTCACAGGACCCCCCCCCTAGGAACGGCTCCTGACGTTCCAAACACAGGGCTCGAAAAAACACAGGGCTCGAAAAAAACACAGGGCTCGAAAAAACACAGGGCTCGAAAAAACACAGGGCTCGAAAAAACACAGGGCTCGAAAAAACACAGGGCTCGAAAATACACAGGACTCGAAAATACACAAGGCTCGAAAATACACAGGGCTCGAAAATACACAGGGCTCGAAAATAGACAGGGCTCGAAAATAGACAGGGCTTGAAAATACACAGGGCTCGAGAGGCACAGGGCTCGAGAGGCACAGGGCTCGAGAGGCACAGGGCTCGGGAGGCACAGGGCTCGGGAGGCACAGGGCTCGGGAGGCACAGGGCTCGAGAGGCACAGGGCTCGAGAGGCACAGGGCTCGGGAGGCACAGGGCTCGAGAGGCACAGGGCTCGAGAGGCACAGGGCTCGGGAGGCACAGGGCTCGGGAGGCACAGGGCTCGGGAGGCACAGGGCTCGAGAGGCACAGGGCTCGAGAGGCACAGGGCTCGAGAGGCACAGGGCTCGAGAGGCACAGGGCTCGAAATACACTGGGCTCGAAATACACTGGGCTCGAAATACACTGGGCTCGAAATACACTGGGCTCGAAATACACTGGGCGCTAATACACAGGGCGCTAATACACAGGGCGCTAATACACAGGGCGCTAATGCACAGGGCGCTAACACACAGGGCGCCTTCTTCTTAGCTTTTCAAGCAATGATATTCCCCATTCCAACTGTTCACAAACTGCTGATGTTCAGAAATCTCAAGACAAAAATCATCCTCTTCATCCACTAGCGGCAGAGACCAGCATCGGACCTAGGAGTGAGCAGTGAGGTCAGGAGGAGGAGCTATAACCCGGCATAAAAACCAGCGGCAGCGACCAGAGGCCCGAGGCCAGCATCGGACCTAGGAGTGAGCAGCGAGGTCAGGAGGAGGAGCTATAACCCGGCATAAAAACCAGCGGCAGCGACCAGAGGCCCGAGACCAGCATCAGACCTAGGAGTGAGCAGCGAGGTCAGGAGGAGGAGCTATAACCCGGCATAAAAACCAGCGGCAGCGACCAGAGGCCCGAGACCAGCATCGGACCTAGGAGTGAGCAGCGAGGTCAGGAGGAGGAGCTATAACCCGGCATAAAAACCAGCGGCAGCGACCAGAGGCCCACCAAATCAACAGCAGAGGAGAGAGGTAAAAAATAATCCAAGAGTGACGTCACCAGGAAGCAGGTAAGTGATTGGTTGGATTGGCTGGTGAGTATTTCTTCTTTTTATTACAAGCTTAAATTCGGCGGTTTTTTTCTAGGGTCTGTGCTGTAAGGGAGACAGTTGGTTAACCATTAAACTGGTGTAATTTAGAGGGATTGATTTAATCTAAATCCAATTAATTAAATAAATTTTTTTATAATTAATTACATAGAATGGAGCAGATGATGTGTTACTGTTGCGAGATGTGGGAGCCGGTAGACCCCATTGAGGCTAACGGTGATTACATCTGTGACAAGTGTCTGCTGCCACAGGATCTCCAGCTCCGTGTTGATGAGCTGGAGTCTGAGCTTCAGATACTGCGACACATCAGGGAGGGGGAGAAGTACCTGGACTCTGTGTTTCAGGAGGTGGTCACACCTATGAAGTTAATTAATTCAGATGTAGCCCATGGTCAGGGACTGGACGGTGTGACCACGAGTGAGGCAGGTACGGGGATCCAGAAGGTAGTGTTGGAGGAGCCGCAGCCCTTGCTCTTGTCCAACAGGTTCGAGCTTCTTACTCCCTGTGGAGACGGAAGCAGGGGCTGCAGGGAGGATGAGCAACCTGGCCACAGCACCGTGGAGAGGGGGGCCATTCAAGAGGGGGGAGTAAATAGAAATGTTGCAGTGGTAGGGGATAGTATTATTAGGGGGATAGATAGAGTTCTCTGCAGCCAAGAGCGAGAATCCCGTAGGCTGTGTTCCATACCCGGTGCCAGGGTTAAGGACATCTCCTCTGGGCTGGACAGAAACTTGGAGTGGGAAGGGGAGGATCCAGTTGTCGTGGTCCATGTTGGTACCAACGACATAGATAGGACAAGGAAGGAGGTTCTGCTGAGGGAGTTTGAGCAGCTAGGGGCCAAATTAAAAAGCAGAACCACAAGGGTAATAATCTCTGGATTATTACCTGAGCCACAAGCGAATTTGGCTAGGACAAATAAAATAAGAGAGTTAAATGCGTGGCTCAAAGACTGGTGTGGGAGAAATGGGTTTTGCTTCCTGGGACACTGGCACCAGTACTGGGACAGGAGGGAGCTGTTCCGTTGGGACGGGCTTCACTTGGCCAGTGCTGGGACCAGAGCCCTGGCGGATCATATAACTAGGGCTGCAGAGAGGGCTTTAAACTAACTAGTGGGGGGGAGGTTCCTAGAGAGCAAATAATACAAATGACAACAGAGAAGGTCATAGACTTAGGTAGCAGTGGGGAAATTAAAAACCAGAGCGTGTCAGGAAGGGGTAGAAGGTGTGGAGTAAAAGGTAAAGTAATAAAAAGGGCAATAGCAGGAACTAAGTGTCACAAAACATATTTGAAAGTTCTCTACCTGAATGCACGTAGCATTCGTAACAAAATAGACGAGTTAAAGGCACAAATAGCTACATATGGGTATGATCTTGTGGCCATTACAGAAACATGGCTGCAGGTGGACAATGCCTGGGAATTAAACATACCAGGTTATTTAACAATCAGGAAGGACAGGCAGGAAGGAAGGGGAGGTGGGGTGGCTATGTTAATAAATGAAGGAATCACTGTAATACAGAGAAATGATATTGGGTCAAAGGATCAGGATAATGAAACAGTTTGGGTGGAGATAAGGAATAATAAGGGGAAAAAAACACTCGTGGGTGTAGTATATAGGCCTCCGAACAGTCGCAACTCGGTTGGACGGAGTATCAATCAGGAAATAGTTGAGGCTTGTAATAAGGGAACATCTATAATTATGGGGGATTTTAACTATCATATAAATTGGACGAATCAAATTGGGCAGGGCTGCCTTGAGGATGAGTTCATTGAGTGTATTAGGGATGGGTTTCTTGAGCAGTATGTAACTGAACCAACCAGGGGGCAAGCAACCTTAGATCTGGTCCTGTGTAACGAGACAGGATTAATTAAAAATGTCCTAGTAAAGGATCCCCTTGGAATGAGTGACCATAACATGGTTGAATTTCATATTCAGCTAGAGGGTGAGGAGGCTGTATCTCAAACAAGCGTGCTAAGCTTGAATAAAGGAGACTATGAAGGTATGAGAGCGGAATTGAGTAAAGTGGATTGGGAAAATAGGTTAAAGGATAAGACGATACATGATCAGTGGTGTACATTTAAGGAGTTATTTTACAAATTCCAAAAAAAGTATATTCCACTGAGAAAAAAAGGGTGTAAAAGAAAAGACAGCCATCCGTGGCTAAGTAAAGAAATTAAGGATAGTATTCGACTAAAAACAAGGGCATATAAGGTAGCCAAATCTAGTGGGAGGATAGAGGATTGGCAAACTTTAAAAGACAGCAAAAAATAACAAAAAGATTGATTAAGAAAGGGAAGATAAATTATGAAAGTAAATTAGCAAAAAATATAAAGACAGATAGTAAGAGTTTTTATAGTTATATAAAAAGAAAAAGGGTGGCTAAAGTAAATGTTGGTCCCTTAGAGGATGAGACCGGGAAATTAATGGTGGGAAATATGGAGATGGCAAAAACACTGAATGAATATTTTGTATCAGTCTTTACAGTAGAGGACACCAAGAATATCCCAACACTTGACAAGCAGGGGGCTATGGGGGGGAGGAGCTAAATACGATTAAAACCACTAAGGAAGTAGTACTTGGTAAAATAATGGGACTCAAGGCGGATAAATCACCTGGACCTGATGGCTTACATCCCAGGGTTTTGAGGGAAGTGGCGGTAGGGATTGTGGATGCATTGGTAATAATCTTCCAAAACTCCCTGGACTCAGCAAAGGTCCCGGCAGACTGGAAAACTGCTAATGTAACACCCTTATTTAAAAAGGGCAGTAGACAGAAGGCTGGAAACTATAGACCGGTTAGCCTACCATCTGTGGTAGGTAAAATTTTGGAGTCCATTATTAAGGAGACAGTGACAGGACATTTGGATAATCATAATTTAATAGGACAAAGTCAGCATGGTTTTATGAAGGGGAAGTCATGTTTGACAAATTTGCTGGAGTTCTTTGAGGAAGTAACATTAGGGTGGATAAAGGTGAACCAGTGGACGTAGTGTATTTTGACTTCCAAAAGGCATTTGACAAGGTGCCACACAAAAGATTATTGCTTAAGATAAAAAATCACGGGATTGGGGGTAATATTCTGGCATGGATAGAGGATTGGCTATCTAACAGAAGGCAGAGAGTTGGGATAAATGGTTCATATTCAGACTGGCAATCAGTAACCAGTGGTGTTCCGCAGGGGTCAGTGCTGGGTCCCCAACTCTTTACAATCTATATTAACGATTTGGAGGAGGGGACCGAGTGTAACACATCAAAGTTTGCAGATGATACTAAGATGGGAGGGAAAGTAGTGAGTGAGGAGGACATAAAAAACCTGCAAGGGGACATAGACAGGCTAAGTAAGTGGGCAGAGATTTGGCAGATGGAATACAATACTGGAAAGTGTGAGGTTATGCACTTTGGCAGGAAAAATCGTAGAGCAAGTTATTATCTTAATGGCAAGAAACTTGAAAGTACTGAAGTACAAAGGGATCTGGGGGTCCTGGTGCACGAAACTCAAAAGGTTAGTATGGAGGTGCAGCAAGTGATTAAGAAGGCCAATGGAATGTTGGCTTTCATTGCTAGGGGGATAGAATATAAAAATAGGGAGGTATTGCTTCAGTTGTACAAGGTATTGGTGAGACCGCACCTGGAATACTGCATACAGTTTTGGTGTCCATACTTAAGAAAGGACATACTTGCTCTCGAGTCAGTACAAAGAAGGTTCACTCGATTAATCCCGGGGATGAGGGGATGGACATATGAGGAGAGGTTGAGTAGATTGGGACTCTACTCATTGGAGTTCAGAAGAATGAGAGGCGATCTTACTGAAACATATAAGATTATGAAGGGGTTGGATCGGGTGGATGCAGGGAGGATGTTCCAGATGATGGGTGAAACTAGAACTAGGGGGCATAGTCTTAGAATAAGGGGCTGCTCTTTCAAAACTGAGATGAGGAGGAACTACTTCACTCAGAGGGTGGTAGGTCCATGGAATATGCTGCCCCAAAAAGCTGTAGAAGCTACATCATTACATAAATTTAAAACAGAAATAGACAGTTTCATAGTAGAAAAGGGAATTAAGGGTTACGGGGAGCGGGCAGGAATTTGGACATGAGTCTAGGTTCGGATAGGTCATGGCCCTGTGGGTAGCGGAGCGGACCCAGGGGCTGTGTAGCCTGATTCTGCTCCTGTTTTCGTGTGTCTAATGCTGTTAGATTCAGGAGATAGTCCTGTCATAGTGGATTGGCGGTTAGGATCAGATCAGCCATGATCTTATTGAATGGCGGAGCAGGCTCGAGGGGCCAATTGGCCTACTCCTACTCCTATTTCTTATGTTCTTATGTTCTTATGACATGTCGTGGCGATCATATGACCAAAATCTTGGTAAGCAACTGAGCCATCGTTTCTCCAGAGTTAGCACGCTCAATGGATTATATTCCGAAGGGATGCAAGAAGGGCGAAGACTCGAGAATTTAACTTGTCCAGGAGAGCTTGAGAATTTAATTGTCCAGGAGAACTCAAGAATGTCTTATCCAGTAGAGCTCGAAAATTATCTTGTCCAGGATAGCTCAAAAATTTAACTTGTCCAGAAGAACTTGAGAGTTTACCTTGTCCAGGGGAACTTGAAAACTTAACTTGCCCAGGAGAACTTGAAAACTTAATTTGCCCAGGAGAACTTGAAAACCTAACTTTTCTAGGAGAACTTGAAAGCTTAATTTGCCCAGGAGACTTGAGAGTTCACTCGAAAATTTCACTCTATGAAGGCCCAGGAAACTTGAAAGTTGACTTGAAAGTTTAACACAACGGGAGGCCCAGAAAGCTAGAACTTACTTGGGGTTTAACACAGTAGAGGCCCAGGAAGCTTGAGAATTTACTTGGGTTTTAACACAGTAGAGACCCAGGAAGCTTGAGAATTTGCTTGGGGTTTAACACAGTAGAGGCCCAGGAAGCTTGAGAATTTACTTGGGGGTCTAACAGTAGAGGCCCAAGAAGCTTGAGAGTTGACTTGGGGGTCTAACAGTAGAGGCCCAAGAAGCTTGAGAGGTAGACTTGAAAATTTAACACAACGAAGGCCCAGGAGACTTGAAAGTTTACTCGAAATTTTAACACAATGAAGGCCCAGGAGACTTGCGGGTTCACCTGGGGTTCTAACACAATAGAGGCCCAGGAGACTTGAGAGTTAACACGAAAATTTAACACAGGAGACTCGAAAATTCACTCGAAAATTTAACACAAGACTTGAAAGTACACTTGAAAACTTAACACAGTGGGGGTCTCCTTCCTAGGAGAACCGAATATTTGCCCAAGAGAACTCGAAAATTAACTCGAGTGTTTCAAACCTTAGCCGGTTGGTTTCTACTGGGTCCATGTATGGCTCAGTCCTACTGTCAGGGTTGGGGAGCCACGGGGCCATGTAGATACGGGGCCGTGCTCTCCGGGCAAGGTAGGTTCTGGACCCAAGTGCAGAAACCAGGCTAGAGGCAGGTATACAATCTTAAGGAACAGTACCTTATTCATTACTTAACTAGATTCACACATAACTAGATTCATACAAGGAACACAACAGCATACGTAAGAACTCGAGACAGGAACACCACATCATACATAGAACTCAAGAGAAGAACAATATACATAGAACTCGAGACAAGTTACAAAACGGCTAGTCAAGAATAGGAACTCAGGACAGCTTCCATGAGGCAACCTACTTGTCCATACTGAGCTAGGATAAGCTTACCACAAGCGCAACCAGCTTGCCGAGACGAGACTCGAGACAAGCTATCACGAGGGGCTGCCGCAGGGGTAGCTTACCACAAGCGCAACCAGCTTGCCGAGATGAGACTCGAGACAAGCTATCACGAGGGGCTGCCGCAGGGGTAACAGGCTTATCAATACAAAGCTCAAGACAAGCGCCAGCATGGCAACACGCTAGTCCAGCCCAGCACCTTATCAAGACTAAGAACAACAAGAACACAGACTTAGTTACATCTTAAATACAGAGCTCGAGAGAACCATGGCAACCAGCTAGTCAAAGCCAGGAGCCACAGAGCGAAGGCTAGTCCCCGGATCCCCGGTTAGGACTGAGCAAGGAAGGAAGCAACCACAGAGCTTATATACCAAGAAAACCAGGTGAAACCCATGAACAGCTAACAGGCCGTTAAGAATTAACACAGGAGGCTAGGAACAATTAACAAAGGGCTGGAACCAAACAAGTGAAGGTGCCATCTAGAGGCTACAGAAGGAACTGACTGGCACCCTCACACCTGCATATGTACCCCTTAGACTCGCTCTCACTGTCATGCAATGACAACAACTAACAATGCACAGGGAGCTACCTACCTCTTGGCACCTTACCCCATCTTCGTCTCCCTGAAAGCTTCTATGGTAGGGATTATTCACACTCACTCCATCACTGTGGCTGAAACACCGCTTGTGTCCCTCCCACAATAAGAGGGAGAGAGCAATGACTGCAGGAGGAACACCTCCTTTCAGAAGGGAAATAGAGAGAGTACAACGCCAACATGTTCCTGTAAAGGTCAAGGGTGGGACCAACAAGCAAAGGGAACCTTGGATGACAAGGGATATACAAAAATGCATTAGAAATAAAAGGGGGGCTTTTGGCAGTTACAAAAGACTAAAGACGGAAGAAGCCCTAGAGGAGTATAAAAAGTGCAGGGGCATACATAAAAAAGAAATTAGGAGGGCGAGGAGGGGCCATGAAATAACACTGGTGAGCAAAATAAAGGAAAATTCTAAGATGTTTTATAAGTATATTAAGGGCAAGAGGATAACCAGGGAAAGGGTAGGGCCCATTAGGGACCAAAGTGGCAATCTGTGTGTAGAGCCAGATGATGTAGGCGGGGTTTTAAATGAATTTTTTGCATCTGTGTTCACTGTGGAGAAAGACGATGCAGGCATAGAAATCGGGCAAGGGGACTGTGACATACTTGAACATATTAGCATCGAGAGGGAGGAGGTGCTAGCGGTTTTAGCAGGCCAAAAAGTGGATAAATCCCCAGGCCCGGACGAGATGTATCCCAGGCTGCTGTGGGAGGCAAAGGAGGAGATTGCAGGGGCTCTGACACAAATTTTCAGAACCTCTCTGGCCACAGGGGATGTACCAGAGGACTGGAGAACAGCTAATGTAGTACCATTATTCAAGAAGGGTAGCAGGGATAAACCAGGGAATTACAGGCCAGTGAGCCTAACATCTGTGGTAGGGAAATTATTGGAAAAAATTCTGAGGGACAAAATTAGTCTCCACTTGGAGAGGCAAGGATTAATCGGGGATAGTCAGCATGGCTTTGTCAAGGGTAAATCATGTCTGACAAATCTGATTGAATTTTTCGAGTGGGTGACTAGGTGTGTGGATGAGGGAAATGCTGTGGATGTGGTTTACATGGACTTCAGTAAAGCTTTTGACAAAGTCCCGCATAGGAGACTGGTCAAGAAGGTAAGAGCCCATGGGATCCAGGGTGCCTTGGCGCGTTGGATCCTAAACTGGCGGAGTGGCAGGAGGCAGAGGGTGATGGTCGAAGGTTGCTTTTGTGACTGGAAGCCTGTGTCCAGTGGGGTACCTCAGGGATCGGTGCTGGGTCCCTTGTTGTTTGTGATCTACATAAATGACTTGGATGAGAATGTAAAAGGTATGAACAGTAAGTTCGCAGATGACACGAAAATTGGTGGGGTGGTAAATTGCGAGGAGGAAAGCCTCAGGCTACAGGACGATATAAACAGGTTGGTCAGATGGGCAGAAAAGTGGCAAATGGAATTTAACCCTGAAAAGTGCGAGGTGATGCATTTTGGACGGACAAATAAGGTAAGGGAATACACAATGAGTGGTAGGACCCTAGGAAGTACAGAGGGTCAGAGGGACCTTGGTGTACATGTACATAGATCCCTGAAGGCAGCGGAACAGGTAGATAAGGTGGTGAAAAAGGCATATGGGATACTTGCCTTCATTAGCCGAGGCATGGAATATAAGAGTAGGGAGGTTATGATGGAGCTGTACAAAACGCTGGTGAGGCCACAGCTGGAGTACTGTGTGCAGTTCTGGTCGCCTCACTATAGGAAGGATGTGATTGCTTTGGAGAGGGTGCAGAGAAGATTCACCAGGATGTTACCTGGGATGGAGCGCCTCAGCTATGAAGAGAGGCTGGACAGGCTGGGGTTGTTTTCCTTGGAGCAAAGAAGGCTGAGGGGGGACCTGATTGAGGTGTGCAAAATGATGAGGGGCATAGATAGGGTAGATAAAGAGTAACTTTTCCCCTTAGTAGGGGGGTCAATAACAAGGGGGCATAGATTCAGGGTAAGGGGCAGGAGATTTAGAGGGGATTTGAGGAGGAACTTTTTCACCCAGAGGGTGGTTGGAATGTGGAACTCAATGCCTGAAAGGATGGTAGAGGCAGGAACCCTCACAACATTCAAGAAGCATTTGGATGAGCACTTGAAATGCCATTGCATACAAGGCTATGGACCAAATGCTGGAAAATGGGATTAGACTGGACAGGGATGGATGGGCAGCGCGGACACGATGGGCCGAAGGGCCTCTTTCTGTGCTGTTAAACTCTATGAAACTATGAAACCTACACTAGCAGCATTGACCAGGGCTGAGGAGTCAGCAAACGAGATTGTTGAAGATGGCGAGGACCTGGAAATGGGCCATGGAGAGATGGGCACACTAGAGGAAGCTGGTGACATAATAGAGTTTCATCCCTCTCAGAAAGCAATGGCATCTGATGTTCATAGAGAATCGCATTGTATCATCTGCTCAAAAGTATGTGTCTGCTACAATATCAGATGTCTAATTCAAAGCTTTACTGTCCCACAGAATCATCGAGCGGCCTCCTCCCCACGATCCAGGACGAAGACCCGGACAAATCCTCAGAGGAACCTGAAGTCTCTGAGGGAGCAGCGTCACCAGGATTCAGTGCACCCAGCACCAGCGTAGCAACGCACACCTCGGTGGGGCCCTTGCGAGTTAGAGTAGTGTTGCCACCTGGTCTTTCACAGCACACAAGTGAGCATCAGCAGATGGTGGAGACAGCGAGAGCAGTGGAGAGTCCTCCTCGGAGGTCGCAGGACTCTCCTAGCTCTGCTGAGCTGCATGCAGATGCTGTGCCTCTGGGGCCATCCGAGAGCGGCCTAGTGCGAGCAAGCACTGAGTGCGAGTCATCAAAGAATGCTGTGAGTTTGGGTAAGTGTGAGAGTTCTTTAATTGTTATTCCTCTGTAAATCATTCTTGATAAGATTACTTAAGCAGTTTAAGTAAAGGGGAAAAGTTAAATATTTGGGATTCTGTTGGTTTAAGAAGAGTAAAACAAGGTTACACTGCAGTAGGAGTAAATTGGCACAGCAGGCAGTGGAAACCAGTTTTCTAACCAATCAGCAGGGGTGACTCATTTGGCTGTAAACAAACAAACAGTATAAAAAGACCAGTCCTAGTGCAAGCAAGCACTGAGTGTGATTCATCAAAGAGTGCTGTGAGTTTGGGTAAGTGTGAGTTAGGTGCTCTTTTCAAACTTTAACTCTGTGGGTTGTAGTTAATAAGGCCTTTCTGGTGCAGAGTGACTGTTGGTAAACCATTTAACTGGTGTAACTAGAGGGATTGATTTAATTTAAATCCAATTAATTAAAGGGGATACTAGCATCTAAAATCGGGCAGAGGGTGTCCATAACTAACAATAAAAAATTTAATTAATTACATAGAATGGAGCAGGTGATGTGTTACTGTTGCGAGATGTGGGAGCCGGTGAACCCCATTGAGGCTCACGGTGATTACGTCTGTGACAAGTGTCTGCTACGACAGGAACTCCAGCTCCATGTTGATGAGCTGGAGTCTGAGCTTCAGACACTTCGACACATCAGGGAGGGGGAGACGTACCTGGACTCTGTGTATCAGGAGGTGGTCACACCTATGAAGTTAATTAATTCAGATGTAGCCCATGGTCAGGGACAGGACGGTGTGACTATGAGTGAGGCAGGTACGGGGATCCAGGAGGTAGAGCTGGAGGAGCCGCAGCCCTTGCTCTTGTCCAACAGGTTTGAGGTTCTTACTCCATGTGGGGACAGGAGCAGGGACTGCAGGGAGGATGAGCAACCTGGCCACAGCACTGTGGAACAGGGGGCCATTCAAGAGGGGGGAGTAAATAGAAATGTTGTAGTGGTAGGAGATAGTATTATTAGGGGGATAGATAGAGTTCTCTGCAGCCGAGAGTGAGAGTCCCGAAGGCTGTGTTGCCTACCCGGTGCCAGGGTTAAGGACATCTCCTCTGGGCTGGAAAGAAACTTGCAGTGGGAGGGGGTGGATCCAGTTGTCGTGGTCCATGTTGGTACAAACAACGTAGATAGGACTAGGAAGCCGGTTCTGTTAAAGGAGTATGAGCAGCTAGGGGTCAAGTTAAAAAACAGAACCTCAAGGGTAATAATCTTTGCATTATTACCTGAGCCACGAGCGAATTTGGCTAGGACAAATAAAATTAGAGAGTTAAATGCGTGGCTCAAAGACTGCTGTGGGAGAAATGGGTTTTGCTTCTTGGGACACTGGCACCAGTACTGGGGCAGGAGGGAGCTGTTCCGTTGGGACGGGCTTCACTTGGCCAGTGCTGGGACTAGAGTCCTGGCGGATCATATAACTAGGGCTGTTGAGAGGGCTTTAAACTAACTAGTTGGGGGGAGGTTCCTAGAGAGCAAATAATAAAAATGACAACAGAGAAGGTCATAGACTTAGGCAGCAGTGGGGAAATAAAAAACCAGAGCATGTCAGGAAGTGGCAGAAGGTATGGAGTAAAAGGTAAAGTAATAAAAAGGGCAAAAGCAGGAACTAAGTGTCACAAAACATATTTGAAAGTTCTCTATCTGAATGCACGTAGCATTCGTAACAAAATAGACGAGTTAATGGCACAAATAACTAAATATGGGTATGATCTTGTGGCCATTACAGAAACATGGCTGCAGGGTGACAATGCCTGGGAATTAAACATACCAGGTTATTTAACGATCAGGAAGGACAGGCAGGAAGGAAGGGGAGGTGGGGTGGCTATGTTAATAAAGGAAGGAATCACTGTAATACAGAGAAATGATATTGGGTCAAAAGATCAGGGTAATGAAACAGTTTGGGTGGAGGTAAGGAATAATAAGGGGAAAAAAACACTAGTGGGCATAGTCTATAGGCCTCCGAACAGTTGAAACTATGTTGGACGGAGTATCAATCAGGAAATAGTTGAAGTTTGTAATAAGGGAACATCTATAATTATGGGGGATTTTAACTATCATATTAATTGGACAAATCAAATTGGGCAGGGCTGCCTTGAGGATGAGTTCATTGAGTGTATTAGGGATGGGTTTCTTGAGCAATATGTAACTGAACCGACCATGGGGCAAGCAACCTTAGATCTGGTCCTGTGTAACGAGACAGGATTAATTAAAAATGTCCTAGTAAAGGATCCCCTTGGAATGAGTGACCATAACATGGTTGAATTCCATATTCAATTAGAGGGTGAGAAGGTTGGATCTCAAACAAGCATGCTAAGCTTGAATAAAGGAGACTATGAAGGTATGAGAGCGGAATTGAGTAGAGTGGATTGGGAAAATAGATTAAAGGGTAAGACGATACATGATCAGTGGTGTACATTTAAGGAGTTATTTTACAACTTCCAAAAAATATATATTCCACTGAGAAGAAAAGGGTGTAAAAGAAAAGACAGCCATCCGTGGCTAAGTAAAGAAATTAAGGATAGTATTCGACTAAAAACAAGGGCATATAAGGTAGCCAAATCTAGTGGGAGGATAGAGGATTGGGAAAATTTTAAAAGACAGCAAAAAATAACAAAAAGATTGATTAAGAAAGGGAAGATAGATTATGAAAGTAAATTAGCAAAAAATATAAAAACAGATAGTAAGAGTTTTTATAGTTATATAAAAAGAAAAAGGGTGGCTAAAGTAAATGTTGGTCCCTTAGAGGATGAGACCGGGAAATCAATGGTGGGAAATATGGAGATGGCAAAAACACTGAATGAATATTTTGTATCAGTCTTTACAGTAGAAGACACTAAGAATATCCCAACACTGGACAAACAGGGGGCTATGGGGGGGAGGAGCTAAACACGATCAAAATCACTAAGGAAGTGGTACTCAGTAAAATAATGGGACTCAAGGTGGATAAATCACCTGGACCTGATGGCTTACATCCTCGGGTCTTGAGGGAAGTGGCGGTAGGGATTGTGGATGCATTGGTAATAATTTTCCAAAACTCCCTGGACTCAGCAAAGGTCCTGACAGACTGGAAAACTGCTAATGTAACACCCTTATTTAAAAAGGGCAGTAGACAGAAGGCTGGAAACTATAGACCAGTTAGCCTAATATCTGTGGTAGGTAAAATTTTGGAGTCCATTATTAAGGAGACAGTAACAGGACATTTGGATAATCATAATTTAATAGGACAAAGTCAGCATGGTTTTATGAAGGGGAAGTCATGTTTGACAAATTTGCTGGAGTTCTTTGAGGAAGTAACATATAGGGTGGATAAAGGGGAACCAGTAGACGTAGTGTATTTAGACTTCCAAAAGGCATTTGGCAAGGTGCCACACAAAAGATTATTGCTTAAGATAAAAAATCATGGGATTGGGGGTAATATTCTGGCATAGATAGAGGATTGGCTATCTAACAGAAGGCAGAGAGTTGGGATAAATGGTTCATTCTCAGACTGGCAATCAGTAACTAGTGGTGTTCCGCAGGGGTCAGTGCTGGGTCCCCAACTCTTTACAATCTATATTAACGATTTGGAGGAGGGGACCGAGTGTAACATATCAAAGTTTGCAGATGATACTAAGATGGGAGGGAAAGTAGTGAGTGAGGAGGGCATAAAAAACCTGCAAGGGGACATAGACAGGCTAAGGAAGTGGGCAGAGATTTGGCAGATGGAATACAATACTGGTGATGCGCTATCAATTACTCATAAAAGACTGAGAGTTAGAAGAGTAACTAAAGGCTTTTATTAACAACAGAATGGAGGTCTGCCTCGCGTGGTCGACCGTTCCAGGATACAAAGGGCTGGGGAGCAGTCACCTTTATACTAGGACCTGTGGGAGGAGTCAGCCGAGGCATGTCCAGGCATGTACACAGTGGAATACAAACAGGACAAACAGGAATACAAACAGTGGTTTACCACATTCACCCCTTCTTTAAAATTGAGTCCGGCGGGGTGAAGTGTATTAAAAGTTAGTGTATTGGAGTCTCTCCGGAGGTCTTGTCTGCCGCTGTGATCGGCGTGGCGACGGCAGGGGTAGTGAAGCTTCCGGCGTCGAGTCCAGCGTAGGCTGTGGCACAGGCGTGTCGTCCTCGTAGATGTTGAGCGGGTCGCGGGGCCCAGGCCTGCCGTCTGCTGGGGCTGGATATCGGATCGTGGGGAGGGGTGGTAGTGGGTAGTGGGTTACTGCGGCCCCCGATGGTGCAAGGTCTCTTATGGAGACTGTGTCCTCCCGCCCGTCCGGGTATGCGATGTAAGCATACTGGGGGTTGGCGTGGAGGAGGTCGACCCTCTCGACCAGGGGGTCCATTTTATGGGTCCTGACGTGTCTTCTCAGTAGGACCGGCCCTGGGGACGTCAGCCATGGCGGTAGCGATGTCCCCGATGTGGACTTCCTTGGGAAGACAAACATTTTCTCATGAGGGGTGGCGTTAGTGGCAGTGCAGAGCAGTGACCGAATAGAGTGGAGCGCATCGGGGAGCACATCCTGCAAGCGGGAGGTTGGAAGGCCCCTAGACTTTAAGGCTAGCAGGACGGCCTTCCAAACTGTCGCATTTTCTCTTTCCACCTGTCCGTTCCCCCGGGGGTTGTAACTGGTGGTCCTGCTTGTGGCAATACCCCTAGTTAGCAGGTACTGACGGAGTTCGTCGCTCATAAACGATGAGCCCCGGTCGCTATGGATATAGCTGGGGAAGCCGAACAGGGTGAAGAGGTTGTTCAGACATTTAATGACCGTGGCACTGGTCATGTCCGGGCAGGGGAAGGCGAACGGGAAACGGGAGTACTCATCAATAATATTGAGGAAGTACACATTGCGGTCGGAGGAGGGGAGGGGCCCTTTAAAATCAACGCTCAGGCGCTCGAAGGGGCGAGTGGCTTTTATCAGGTGGGCCCTGTCTGGTCTATAAAAGTGCGGTTTGCACTCAGCGCAGACTTGGCAGTTCCTGGTCATGGTCCTGACCTCCTCAATAGAGTAAGGCAGGTTGCGGGCCTTGATGAGGTGGAAGAACCTGGTGACCCCGGGTGGCAGAGGTCATTGTGGAGGGCCCGCAGTCTATCGATCTGTGCGCTGGCGCAGGTGCCACGCGATAGCGCATCCGGGGGCTCATTTAGCTTCCCGGGCCGGTACAAGATCTCGTAGTTGTAGGTGGAAAGTTCGATTCTCCACCTCAAGATCTTGTCATTTTTGATTTTGCCCCTCTGCTTGTTGTTAAACATAAAAGCAACTGAACGCTGGTCAGTGTGCAGGGTAAATCGTTTTCCGGCCAGGTAGTGCCTCCAATGACGCACAGCCTCCACAATCGCCTGGGCCTCCTTCTCAACAGCGGAGTGTCTGGTCTCCGGGGCTTGGAGGGTTCGTGAAAAGAAGGCCACGGGTCTCCCCGCCTGATTGAGGGTAGCGGCCAGGGCAAAGTCGGACACGTCGCTTTCCACCTGGAAGGGGATGGATTCGTCCACTGCGTGCATGGTGGCTTTGGCAATGTCCTCCTTGATACGGTGGAAGGCTAAGCGGGCCTCTGCCGTCAAGGGAAAAGAGGTGGACTTGATCAGCGGACGGGCCTTGTCCGCATAGTAGGGGACCCACTGGGCGTAATAGGAGAAAAACCCTAGGCACCTCTTCAGGGCCTTGAGGCAGTGGGGCAGTGGAAGTTCCATAAGGGGACGCATCCGGTCGGGGTCGGGGTCGATGACTCCGTGTTCCACAACACAGCCAAGGATGGCGAGGCGGTTTGTGCGGAATATGCACTTCTCCTTGTTATATGTCAGGTTTAGGAGTTGGGCGGTGCGGAGGAATTTTTCGAGGTTTGCGTCATGGTCCTGCAAGTCACGGCCGCAGATGGTCACATTGTCCAGATATGGGAAAGTGGCCTGCAACGCATTTTGATCTACCATCCGGTCCATCTCCCTTTGGAAGACGGAGACCCTGTTGGTGACGCCAAAGGGAACCCTAAGGAACTAATAGAGGTGGCCGCTTGCCTCAAAGGCAGTGTACTGGCGGTCCTCAGGGCGGATGGGGAGCTGGTGGTACGCTGATTTCAGGTCAATGGTCGAGAAGACGCGGTACTGCGCGATCTGGTTGACCATATCAGCTATACGGGGGAGTGGGTAGGCGTCCAGCAGGGTGTAGCGATTTATTGTCTGGCTGTAGTTGATGACCAGGCGCTGCTTCTCGCCGGTCTTAACGACCACAACCTGGGCTCGCCAGGGGCTGGTGCTGCCCTCAATAATCCCTTCTTTCAGGAGCCGCTCCACTTCGGTTTTAATGAAAACCCTGTCCCCGGCACTGTATCGCCTGCTCTTTGTGGCGATGGGCTTACAGTCGGGGGTGAGGTTAGCAAACAGTGGTGGGGGGGTGACTCTGAGTGTGGAGAGGTTGCACCTGGTGCGCGGCGGGCAATTTGGAAGCTGCTGGCTGCGGACTGTGAGTGGGGGTAGGGGTCCACCGTACGCCATCGTAACACTTTTAAGGTGGCACTGAAAATCTAACCCCAGCAGGACGGCAGCGCAGAGGTCAGGCAGGACCAGAAGTTTAAAATGATCGTACACGGTCCCGTCTACTACGAGTGTCACCACGCAGTAGCCGCCGATGTCCGCCGACTGGGACTCGGAGGCCATAGAAATCCGCTGTTGCGCAGGCAGGACTGGGAGAGAGCAACGCCGCACCGTGTCGGGGTGGATGAAGCCCTCCGTGCTCCCAGAGTCAAAAAGGCAGATTGTATCGTGACCATTTACCTTAATGTCCATTGTGGAACTGGCCAGTTGGTGCGGTCTCGCTTGGTCCAGTGTAACGGATGCCAGCGTAGGGGTCGGTGTGTCGCTGCGGGTATCAGATGAGGCGGTGTCGGGGGCCTGCTGCATCCCGGCTGTCGTCCAAGATGGCGGCGTCCATGATCCCCATGTGGCTGGAGGCATCCAAAATGGCTACTGTAACGGTGATTCGCACATGGCCGGGGAGGTCCAAGATGGCGGCCCGCATGGCCCACACGCGGCGCTGCTGGGGTTCGGGGTGGCTATGGCCCTGCAGATGCTAGTGTAGTGTCCCTTCTTCCCGCAGCCCGAGCAGATCGCGTTTTTCGCCGGGCAGCGCGCTCTGGGGTGTTTTGCCTGGCCACAGAAGTAGCATTTCTGGCCTTGGGGCACTGCTGTCTGGCCTTGGGACACTGCTGCGGTAGTTGGGCCGTTGTTGGGGTGTGGCTGGGGTGGCACGGCGCTATGAGGCGGTCCTACCGTGTCCCAGGCTGTCATTCCCCGCGGCGTCCACGGTGCAGAGGAGTAGGCATCCATGCCCTGGTAGGCTGCATCCAACGATAGTGCGAGTTCAGAGGCCTTGTTGAGGTCGAGGTTACTCTGCTCCAACAGTCGCTGTCGGGTGTAATTGGATCCGTGGCCCGCTACAAAAGCGTCCCGGATAAGTTCCTCTGTGTACACGGCGACCTTTACATCCTTACAACCACAGGCCCGGCCAAGCACAGACAGTGCCTGAAGGTATTCCACGGTCGATTCCCCAGGTTGTTGTTTACGACTCCCCAGGAGGTGCCTGGCATACACTTCGTTCACTGGGCGCATGTACTGGTCCTTGAGGAGCTTGATAGCGTCCGCGTACGAGGTCGCGTCTTGGATGACCGAGTACACTTGGTGGTTCACTTTGGAGGTCAGGACATCCAGTTTGTCCTCGTCCGATTTGATTGCTTTGGAGGCGGTCAGGAATTTTTCGAAACACTTAAGCCAGTGAGTGAACTTGGTGGATGAGTCCGCCTCCCGATGATCTAAGTCCAGGCATGCTGGTGTGAGGATCTTCTCCATTATAAAAATGTTGTTAATAAAATTGATGCGCTATCAATTACTCATAAAAGACTGAGAGTTAGAAGAGTAACTAAAGGCTTTTATTAACAACAGAATGGAGGTCTGCCTCGCGTGGTCGACCGGTCCAGGATACAAAGGGCTGGGGAGCAGTCACCTTTATACTAGGACCTGTGGGAGGAGTCAGCCGAGGCATGTCCAGGCATGTACACAGTGGAATACAAACAGGACAAACAGGAATACAAACAGTGGTTTACCACAACTGGAAAGTGTGAGGTTATGCACTTTGGCAGGAAAAATCGTAGAGCAAGTTATTATCTTAATGGCAAGAAACTGGAAAGTACTGAAGTACAAAGGGATCTGGGGGTCCTGGTGCACAAAACTCAAAAGGTTAGTATGCAGGTGCAGCAAGTGATTAAGAAGGCCAATGGAATGTTGGCTTTCATTGCTAGGGGGATAGAATATAAAAATAGGGAGGTATTGCTTCAGGTGTACAAGGTATTGGTGAGACCGCACCTGGAATACTGCATACAGTTTTGGTGTCCATACTTAAGAAAAGACATACTTGCTCTCGAGTCAGTACAAAGAAGGTTCACTCGGTTAATCCCGGGGATGAGGGGATGGACATATGAGGAGAGGTTGAGTAGATTGGGACTCTACTCATTGGAGTTCAGAAGAATGAGAGGCGATCGTATTGAAACATATAAGATTGTGAAGGGGTTGGATCGGGTGGATGCGGGGAGGATGTTCCCGATGATGGGTGAAACTAGAACTAGGGGGCATAGTCTTAGAATAAGGGGCTGCTCTTTCAAAACTGAGATGAGGAGGAACTACTTCACTCAGAGGGTGATAGGTCCATGGAATATGCTGCCCCAAAAAGCTGTAGAAGCTACATCATTACATAAATTTAAAACAGAAATAGACAGTTTCCAAGAAGTAAAGGGAATTAAGGGTTACGGGGAGCGGGCAGGAATTTGGACATGAGTCTAGGTTCGGATCGGACATGGTCCTGTGGGTAGCGGAGCGGACCCAGGGGCCGTGTAGCCTGGTTCTGCTCCTATTTCGTGTGTCTAATTCTGTTAGATTCAGGAGATGGTTCTGTGATAGTAGATTGGCGGTTAGGATCAGATCAGCCATGATCTTATTGAATGGCGGAGCAGGCTCGAGGGGCCGATTGGCCTACTCCTGCTCCTATTTCTTATGTTCTTTTGTTCTTACGTGAAATACAGGAACAAATGCAGGTGTCTCTGGAAGGGTTTGCCTCCAGGGTTAGTGCGAGTCTGGAGAGAATGGAGGAGTCCATCTCTTACATCAGCACTGCTGTGGTGGTGGAGGCAATGGTGCATGAATGCACCACCATGGATAGGATGGCAACCTCTGTGGAAAGGCTGGCTACTCCAGTGGAAAGGATGGCTACGGCCATGGAGGAAGTAAGTCACCAGAGTCAGGAAAACATGGTGACTGTTCAGAATAAAATGACGTCTCTGGAGGAGCGATGGGCAGCTATTGAGCAGAGAGACCAGAGCTTCATGGACGTTCTTTTGAGGAGGACTGCCAGTGCAGATACGGGTCCTCATGGTCCCCCTGAAGTGCTGCAAGGTGCTCTACAGCCACTTGCCAGCACTGAGGTGCGGCTGACCCATGAGAGGGATGTTGTTGGCAGGACAGAAGGAAGAATGGGCTCCTCTCAAAGCGCTCACAGTACCATGCCACTGCAGAGCCCTCAGTCAGAGACCCACTTTGCAGAGACAACTGAGATGGCCATTTCACAGCCGCAGGAAGAGCAAACTGCTGAAGGCTCCCAATCCCAGAGGACACCTGCCAAAGGCGTCTCAGCAGGCACAGCATCCTAGTCAGCAAGGTGCCTCTCCATCTGTTGAAACCACAGGGGAAGCACCACATAGAAGCACGTGTAAGAGAAAGATTAAGCACCTATAGTCACAAGGGGACTCACTTGGGTGATGTTTCTTTTATTTCTGAGTGTTGTTGGTATATTTTGTCATGTGTTAAAGATAAATTATGTCAAACAGTTGATTGTGTGGCCTATGTGTTCTGGGAAATGGCAAATGCGCATTGAGGGCTCAGGGCGACTTACATTTGTAATGCTGATGGTAAAAGTGATAGGAAATAAGAGGGTCTAGCAGAGATGAAGTATGACATTGGATAAGGGATGCCTGCAATTACAGAGCCATATGGTGGCCACCTATGGTAGAAGAAAAAGCTTATGGTAGTGTGGCATGGCAGTGTGCATACTTTGGTTGATGGGCAGCAGTGAACTGGAGGGATGCTGCATTGGTCACAACAGGGCATGCAAGGCACCCCTTGTCCTTCTCCTACTCCTCTTCCCAGGAAGATATGTGCTGAGCTACGCAGCTGCTACTCCCCTGATTATGAGGAACAGGATGAGAGAGCATAAATATTTCCCATCCCCTTCCTATAGATTTCATTTGAGGTAACAATCTTGCAAGCGCACAGTCGAAGTGGCCTGAAATAATTCCATTCATGACACACTGCAGATGGGTGTCAGCTTGAACAGTCAGAAGCTCAGTAGATGTGCACAATGTTATCCCATATCTACAACAGCAAAGTTGTTGCATTTGAATGTCAGCCATGTTTCAGGGGCGCTTTTAGAGCACTCCTCCAATGCATACAAATCATGTCCTCCAGCAACTTGCCTCCTTGAACCTGGCCTGATTCTGACTAGTTGGGAAACAGGAGCCAAAAGCAGGAAAATGGGAAACCATGATGAAAATAGATTACCAAGGCAGTTAACAGGCTGTTAACTGCCTTAACTACCTGTCCCACTGGTTGGAGATGGGTCAGTTTGGGAGCAGCTAAACAGACACGCAGGAAAATCGGGTGGGGGCGGGATGGAGACGGGTTGGGTGACTCAAGCCATTTTTCCCGATTTTCCCAACAGACCCGCCCCCCAACCCGCCTCCTCAGGGCTTTTAAAATTGAGCCGCCAATCTTGACAATCACCATACTCAATCCTCTCATAGTTCAACCATTGATGAAATAAATTCAGCATATGTGTATCAGAGATACTTTTAATTTTGTCACCAGCCATCTGCGAGTTCTTTGTCTCTCCATCTCTGACTGAGAGGGACACAGAGTGACATTTATATCCAGGGTGACTCCTCTGCATCAGTTCGCTGGACTATTAGTGTTGGGCCGCCTCCAGTTCTCTCTTTCTCCCTTGCATTTTGTGTTCTCTTCTCCTGCAGGGACAAAAAACACACCTGTGAATGAGTGAAGGTCAGGCATTCACCCAATGGATATAATGCATTTGGTGAGAGTGACTGTGAGACAGATGCATCACATTGCATGAGGATTGGGGTGAGTGATGGAGTACACTTGGTAAGACAGAGTGAAAGGGAGTGGGGCTAAAACCACTGGATGTAGGACATTGCATCCAAGAGCTGGGCCCAATGCTTCTGCTGCTCACATCCTCAACTACCTCCAACCACACCTTCTTGGTGAGAGCCACAGGTTTCAGTGGGATCCGTGATTCTGAGGGTATGCTGTTTTTCAATAACCACACGGATGCTGTTACTTAACAATAAACAGGTCTTTACTGGAGGAGGGTAGGCTCAAGACTGGGGGTACAGAGGCATGCGCAAAGCTTATATACAGATTGATATACCTATCAATTCGTCCAATGAAAAGCGACGAGTTAAGAAAGTAACTATAGGTTTTTATTGACTAAATAACAGAGCCCACCCTCGTGGGTGATCGGATCCAAGAAGGAGGAATACCAGCCAGTCGACCACCTTTATACCTGGGCAGGTAGGTGGAGCCATGGGCGGAGTCGGCAGTGGTCAGCCCAGGTATAGCAGCGTGACAAGAGGCGACCTCGTACAGTGATACAACAATGTGAACAGTGATAACTATAGGGAAACAATCTAACAGTGATAACTATAGTGTAACGATAGTGAACGGTAAAAGTGGTTTACCACATTCACCCCTTGTTTAGATTTGAGTCCGGCAGGGTGAAGTGTACTACCAGTTCTGGTATGTCAGTCTGTCCGGAGGCCTCGTAAGCCTGTCTGATCGTCGCAGCGGCGGTGTTGCGTTCTCCGGTGTTAATGCTGGCGTCTGCGAGGTAGGCGAAGGCTCTTGGGGTTCCGGCGTACCGTCTACCTGGGCTGGAATTGGGGGGGTGGTGGGGGGGGTAGCGGTGGTGTCTCCGGAGTGCCCGAGGATGCGAGGTCTCGTAAGGAGACTGTGTCCTCCCGCCCGTCTGGGTATGCCACGTAGGCGTACTGGGGGTTGGCGTGCAGGAGGTTCACCCTCTCGACCAGCGGGTCCGTTTTATGGGCCCTCACGTGCTTTCGCAGCAAGACAGGCCCCGGAGAGGTCAGCCAGGTTGGTAGCGTGGTTCCCGTAGTCGACTTCCTGGGGAAAACAAACATTCGTTCATGGGGGGTGGTGTTAATGGCAGTGCAAAGTAGTGACCGGGTGGAATGCAGCGCCGCCGGGAGGACCTCCTGCCAGCGAGAGGTTGGGAGGCCCTTAGACTTTAAGGCTAAGAGGACGGCCTTCCATACCGTCGCGTTCTCTCTTTCCACCTGGCCGTTCCCTCGGGGGTTGTAGCTGGTGGTCCTGCTAGTGGCGATGCCTCTCGCTAGTAGGAACTGACGGAGTTCCTCGCTCATGAAGGAGGCGCCCCGGTCACTATGTATATAGTTTGGGAACCCGAACAAGGCAAAGAGGTCGTTCAGGCATTTAACGACCGTGGTGCTGGTCATGTCTGGGCAGGGGAAGGCAAAGGGGAAACGGGAGTACTCATCAACAATGTTGAGGAAGTACACATTACGGTCAGAGGACGGGAGGGGCCCCTTAAAATCGATGCTCAAGCGCTCGAAGGGGCGGGTGGCCTTGATCAGGCTTGCTCTGTCCGGCCTAAAGAAGTGCGGTTTGCACTCAGCACAGGTCTGGCAGTTCCTGGTCATGGTCCTGACCTCCTCGATGGAGTAGGTCAGGTTGCGGGCCTTAATGAAGTGGTAAAGCCTGGTGACCCCGGGGTGGCAGAGGTCGTTGTGGAGGGTCTGAAGTCTATCAATTTGCGCGTTGGCGCATGTAATTCGCGATAGAGCGTCAGGGGGTTCGTTCAGCTTACCAGGCCGGTACAAGATATCATAATCGTAGGTGGATAGCTCGATTCTCCACCTCAAGATCTTGTCGTTCTTGATTTTACCCCTCAGCTTGTTATTAAACATAAAAGCGACCGAACGCTGGTCGGTGAGGAGGGTAAATCGCTTGCCTGCGAGGTAATGCCTCCAGCGTCGTACCGCCTCCACAATCGCCTGGGCCTCCTTCTCGACCAAAGAGTGTCGGATCTCAGGGCCCTGTAGGGTCCTTGAGAAGAAGGCCACCGGTCTCCCCTCCTGGTTGAGGGTAGCGGCTAGGGCGAAGTCGGATGCATCGCTCTCCACTTGGAAGGGGATGGACTCATCCACTGCATGCATAGTGGCCTTAGCAATGTCTCCCCTGATGAGGGAGAAGGCCGCGCGCGCTTCTTCCATAAGGGGGAAGGAGGTGGACTTCATGAGGGGTCTGGCTTTGTCCGCATAATTCGGCACCCATTGGGCATAGTAGGCGAAGAGCCCCAGGGTTCTCTTCAGCGCCTTTGGACAGTGGGGAAGGGGTAGCTCCATGAGGGGACGCATTCTTTCGGGATCGGGGCCGATGATTCCGTTCTCTACTACGCAGCCGAGGATGGCAAGGCGCGAGGTGTTAAACACACATTTCTCCTTATTGTAGGTGAGGTTCAGCCGTTGGGCCGTACGGAGGAATCTTTCCAGATTAGCGTCATGGTCTTGCCGGTCGCGGCCGCAGATGGTGACGTTATCTAGATAGGGGAACGTGGCTTGCAGCCCGTTCTGGTCAACCATCCGGTCCATCTCCCTTTGGAAGACCGAAACCCCGTTGGTGACGCCGAAGGGGACCCTAAGGAAGTGGTAGAGGCGGCCATTCGCCTCGAAGGCGGTATACTGGCGGTCCTCGGGGCGGATAGGGAGTTGGTGGTAGGCCGACTTAAGGTCGATGGTAGAGAATACCCGGTATTGAGCAATCTGATTGACCATATCAGATATGCGGGGAAGGGGGTATGCGTCCAGCTGGGTGTACCGGTTTATGGTTTGGCTGTAGTCGATGACCAGGCGGTTTTTATTGCCGGTCTTAACGACTACAACCTGGGCACGCCAGGGGCTGCTGCTCCCCTCGATGATGCCCTCCTTCAGGAGACGCTGCACCTCAGAGCTAATGAAAGCTCTGTCCCCGGCGCTGTACCGCCTGCTCTTGGTAGCGACGGGTTTGCAGTCGGGGGTGAGGTTAGCGAACAGGGAAGGTGGCGGGACCTTGAGGGTGGATAGGCCGCAGGTGTTACGCGGTGGGCGATTTAAAGGCTGCTGGTTGTCGACTGTGAGCGGGGGGAGGGGTCCACCGTATGCTAGAGTGACGCTTTGGAGGTGGGATTGAAAATCCAGCCCTAGTAGGACGGCAGCGCATAGCTGGGGCAGGACGAGGAGTTTAAAGTTTTTATACTCCGTGCCCTTAACCGACAGGGTCACAACACAGTAGCCGCTGATGTCTGTGGCGTGGGACCTCGATGCCATCGAGATCCGGTTGCGCGTTGGCTGGACAGTGAGGGAGTAGTGGCTCACCGTGTCTGGATGTATGAAGCTCTCCGTGCTTCCGCTGTCGAACAGGCAGGTCGTGGCGTGGCCGTCTACTTTGATGTCCATCATTGACTTGGACAGCTGATGCGGGCGAGCTTGGTCCAGTGTGACGGAGGCTAGTGTGTGGCTGAGCGGGTCGCTGTAGTCTGTAGGTGAAGCGGTCGTCAGGTCTGGAGGTAAGGTGGCGGTCGAGCGTGGTGGGTAAAATGGAGGCGCCCACGAGGTGGGGCAAAATGGCGGAGAAGATGGCTGCCCCCACAACCCACATGAGGCACTGCTGGCGTCGGTTGCCTGGATCAAAGATGGCCGCCCCATTGCTCACACGAGGGGATGCTGGCATCTGTGGCCTTGATAAAAGATGGCCGCCCCCACAGTTCGCATGAGGCACTGCTGGCCTCTGCTGCTCTCCCTCTGCAGGCCTTCGCGAAGTGGCCTTTCTTCAGGCAGCTGGAGCACATCGCGTTTTTGGCTGGGCAGCGCGACCTCGGGTATTTCGCCTGCCCACAGAAGAAGCAGCCGGCGGCCCGGTCGCGGGGGTCCGAAGTCGCAGCCGGTACCGGGGGTGGCGGTCCCGATCGGGTCCGGGACGCCGACGCTGAGGTAGGTCCCGGGGGCGGCGCTACGAGGGGTATTGCGGTCGGGGTCGGGCCCGAGTCCCAGAGTCGCGAACTGTACCTGGAATACACCTCGAGGTCCCGCTGGGTCACTTCTAGGAGTAGGCCAAGGCTGCAGCTGTGTTCAGGTCGAGGTCCTTTGATTCCAGCAGTCTCTGCCGTGAGTAGTCGGACCGAAGGCCTTTCACGAAGGCATCGCGGATGTTATCTTCAGTGTTTTCTGCAGCCGATACTGCTTTAAAGTCACAGTCCCTGCCGAGTGTTCGTAGCGCCCGTAAAAATTCAGCTACAGACTCTCCTGGCTGTTGCGGGCGGGATCTTAGGAGGTGTCTGGCATACATGGAATTTACCGGGCTCCGGTACTGCTGTTTCAGTAGGTTGATAGCGGCCTCGTAAGTAGTAATGTCCTGGATGAGTGCGTATACTTTAGGGCTCGCTTGGGCGGTCAGAACTCTTAGTTTGGATCTCTGAGGGACGCCGGATTCTTCCAGGTAGGATTTGAAGCAGCACAGCCAGTGTTTGAAGTCGAGGGCTGCGTTTGTTGCTTGTGGGTTTAGATCCAGGTACGGTGGTTTGAGGGCTCGCAGCCAAGCCGGCTGCTGTGGCTGTTGTAGCTGGGCATCTGGCCGGTCGTTTGGCTGCTCCGTTGACTGGTTGTTTGGCTGCTCAAGTGCCGACATTTTAAAATTTAGTCGATAAAATTGATATACCTATCAATTCGTCCAATGAAAAGCGACGAGTTAAGAAAGTAACTATAGGTTTTTATTGACTAAATAACAGAGCCCACCCTCGTGGGTGATCGGATCCAAGAAGGAGGAATACCAGCCAGTCGACCACCTTTATACCTGGGCAGGTAGGTGGAGCCATGGGCGGAGTCGGCAGTAGTCAGCCCAGATATAGCAGCGTGACAAGAGGCGACCTCGTACAGTGATACAACAATGTGAACAGTGATAACTATAGGGAAACAATCTAACAGTGATAACTATAGTGCAACGATAGTGAACGGTAAAAGTGGTTTACCACACAGGTGTGGTCACTGCTGGTACTACAGTATACAGGAGCTGTAAAAGTAGTTCTGTCTTAAAGGCACATACACTACAGTTTCTTTCTCACACTGCTGGAGAAAAGTATGTCCCTCCTGCACCCAGCAGTAATTCCAGTGATGCGTCATTGAATCTGGGTGCTGCCCTTGCTCTATGTGCACCATCACCATCAATCATGAACACCTCCAGTTTTCATCTGTAGGTTGTTATTTTATATACAGCTGAGACCACATCATGAGGGTGCGCATTACGCCCGCTGCGCAGCTTGGAGATGTAAAACCTGATGCGCCATCAATTGCTCAAAAGACTGAGGTTGAGCGAGTAACAATCAGGCTTTTATTAACTAAAGAATGAAGGTCTTGTCTCGAGTGGTCGACCCGTCCAGAATACTAAGGGACTGGGAGGTAGTCACTTATATACCTGGAATAGTGGGAGGAGTCAGCCGAGGCATGTCCAGACCTGTACCTAGTGGAATACACATACAGACACAGACAGGTTATAACAGTGGTTTACCACATTCACCCCTTGTTTAAAAATGAGTCCGGCGGGGTGAAGTGTATTTAAAAGTTCGTGTATTGGAGTCTCTCCGGAGGTCTTGTCTGCCGCTGTGATCGACGTGGCGACGGCAGGGGTGGTGGAGCTTCCGGCATCGCGTCCCGTGTAGGCTGGGGCCCTGGAGTGTAGTCCTCGTGGGTGACGGTCCAAGGCGAGCCGGCTGCTGGGGTTGGATATCGGGTCGTGGGGGGGGTGTGGTAATGGGTAGTGGGTTACAGCGGTCCCCGAGGGTGCGAGGTCTCGTATGGAGACTGTGTCCTCCCGCCCGTCCGGGTACGCAATGTAAGCGTACTGGGGGTTGGCGTGGAGGAGGTCGACCCTCTCGGCCAGGGGGTCCATTTTATTGGCCCTCACGTGTCTTCTCAGTAGTACCGGCCCTGGGGACGTCAGCCATGGCGGTAACGATGTCCCCGATGTGGACTTCCTTGGGAAGACAAACATTTTCTCGTGAGGGGAGAGCCCCTTTGAAATCGACGCTCAGGCATTCGAAAGGGCGAGTGGCTTTTATCAGGTGGGCTCTGCCTGGTCTATAAAAGTGCGGTTTGCACTCAGCGCAGACTTGGCAGTTCTTGGTCATGGTCCTGACCTCCTCGATGGAGTAAGGCAGGTTGCGGGCCTTGATGAAGTGGAAGAACCTGGTGACCCCCGGGTGGCAGAGGTCATTGTGGAGGGCCCTCAGCCTATCGATCCGCACGCTGGCGCAGGTGCCACGCGATAGGGCATCTGGGGGTTCATTGAGCTTCCCAGGCCGGTACAAGATCTCATAATTGTAGGTGGAAAGTTCAATTCTCCACCTCAAGATCTTGTCATTTTTGATTTTGCCCCTCTGCTTGTTGTTGAACATAAAAGCAACTGAACGCTGGTCAGTGAGCAGGGTAAATCGTTTTCCGGCCAGGTAGTGCCTCCAATGACGCACAGCCTCCACGATAGCCTGGGCCTCCTTCTCGACCGCGGAGTGTCTGGTCTCCGGGCCCTGGAGGGTTCGTGAGAAGAATGCCACAGGTCTCCCCGCCTGATTAAGGGTGGTGGCCAGAGCGAAGTCGGACGCATCGCTTTCCACCTGGATGGGGATGGATTCGTCCACTGCGTGCATGGTGGCTTTGGCAATGTCTTCCTTGATACGGTGGAAGGCTAAGCGGGCCTCTGCCGTCACGGGAAAAGAGGTGGACTTGATCAGCGGACGGGCTTTGTCTGCATAGTAGGGGACCCACTGAGCGTAGTAGGAAAAAAACCCTAGGCACCTCTTCAGAGCTTTTAGGCAGTGGGGCAGTGGGAGTTCCATAAGGGGACGCATCCGGTCCGGGTCGGGACCGATGACCCCGTGTTCCACAACATAGCCAAGGATGGCAAGGCGGTCTGTGCGGAATATGCACTTCTCCTTGTTATATGTCAGGTTCAGGAGTTGGGCGGTGCGGAGGAATTTCTCGAGGTTTGCGTCATGGTCCTGCAAGTCATGGCCGCAGATGGTCACATTATCTAGGTAAGGGAATGTGGCCTGCAGCTCGTTTTGATCGACCATCCGGTCCATCTCCCTTTGGAAGACGGAGACCCCATTAGTAACGCCGAAGGGAACCCTAAGGAAGTGATAGAGGCGGCCGTTTGCCTCAAAAGCAGTATACTGGCAGTCTTCAGGGCTGATGGGGAGCTGGTGGTACGCTGATTTCAGGTCAATGGTCGAAAAGACGCGGTACTGCGCGATCTGGTTGACCATGTCAGCTATGCGGGGGAGTGGGTAGGCGTCCAGCAGGGTGTAGCGGTTTATTGTTTGGCTGTAGTCGATGACCAGGCATTGTTTCTCGCCGGTCTTAATGACTACAACCTGGGCTCGCCAGGGGCTGGAGCTGCCCTCAATAATCCCCTCCTTCAGGAGCCGTTCCACTTCGGTTTTGATGAAAACCCTGTCCCCGGCACTGTATCGCCTGCTCTTTGTGGCGATGGGCTTACAGTCGGGGGTGAGGTTAGCAAACAGTGGGGGGGGTGGGACTCTGAGTGTGGAGAGGTTGCATCTGGTGCACGGTGGGCAATTTGGAGGCTGCTGGCTGCGGACTGTGAGTGGGGGGAGGGGGCCACCGTATGCCATCGTAACGCTTTTGAGGTGGCACTGGAAATCCAACGCCAGTAGAACGGCAGAGCAGAGGTCGGGCAGGACCAGGAGTTTAAAATTATTGAACATAGTCCCGTCTACTACTAGTGTCACCACGCAGTAGCCGCCAATGTCCGCTGACTGGGACTCGGAGGCCATAGAAATCCGCTGGTGCGCAGGCAGGACTGGGAGAGAGCAACGCCGCACCGTGTTGGGGTGGATGAAGCTCTCTGTGCTCCCGGAGTCAAAAAGGCAGTTTATTGCATGGCCGTTTACCTTAACGTCCATTTTGGTCCGAGCTAGCTGGTGCTGTCTCGTTTGGTCCAGCGTCACAGAGGCCAGCGTAGGGGTCGGTGTGTCGCTGTGAGTATCAGATGGGGATGGGTTAGCGATCTGCTGCGTCCTGGCTGGTGTCCAAGATGGCGGCGTCCATGATTCCCATGTGGCTGGAGTCGTCCAAGATGGCTGCTGCTGCGGTGGTTCGCACATGGCTGGGGAGGCCCAAGATGGCGGCCCGCACGGCCCACACGCGGCGCTGTTGGGGGCCCAAGATGGCGGCTCGCACGGCCCACACGCGGCGCTGCTGGCATTCGGGGTGGCTTTGGCCTTGCAGACGCTGACGTAGTGTCCCTTTTTCCCGCAGCCCGAGCAGGTCGCATTCTTCGCTGGGCAGCGCGCTCTGGGGTGTTTGGCCTGGCCACAGAAGTAGCATTTCTGGCCTTGGGATACTGCTGTCTGGCTTTGGGACACTGCTGCGGTAGTTGGGCCGTTGTTGGGCTGTGGCTGGGGTGGCACAGTGCTATGGGGCTGTCCTACCGTGTCCCAGGTTGTCGTTCCCCGCGGCGTCCACAGTGCAGAGGAGTAGGCATCCATGCCCCGGAAGGCTGCGTCCAGCGTTAGTGCGATGTCGGAGGCTTTGTCGAGGGTGAGGTCACTCTGCTCCAGCAGTCGCTGTCGGGTGTAGTTGGACCTGTGGCCCGCTACGAAGGCATCCCGGATCAGTTCCTCCGTGTACTTAGTGGGCGTTACCGCCTTACACCCACAGGCCCGGCCAAGCACGGACAGTGCTTGGAGGTATTCCTCAGTCGATTCCCCAGGTTGTTGCTTGCGACTCCCCAGAAGGTGCCGTGCGTATACTTCGTTCACAGGGCGCGTGTACTGGGTCTTGAGGAGCTGGAGGGCGGCTGTGTACGAGGTCGCGTCCCGGATGACTGAGTACACTCGATGGTTCACCTTGGAGAACAGGACAGACAGTTTGTCCGCATCCGTTTCGACTGCAGTGGAGGCAGTCAGGAATGTCTCGAAGCACGTGAGCCAGTGAGCAAACTTGGTGGAAGCGTCCGCTTCCCGACTGTCCAGGTCCAGGCATGCTGGTGTGAGGATCTTCTCCATTATAAAAAATTTAGTTAATAAAATTGATGCGCCATCAATTGCTCAAAAGACTGAGGTTGAGCGAGTAACAATCAGGCTTTTATTAACTAAAGAATGAAGGTCTTGTTGTGATGAAATATTTCCATTCATCACTGCCTGTGACTGAGATCGGTTTCAGTGTCATTTCCCTTCCCCCAGACCTCATTGTATTGTGTACTGGAATGTGCTGTATTGTACACTGGAATGTGCTGGAATGTGCTGTGTGTAGGGCTCCGCCCATACCTGGCCCCGTTTGCAAGCTAGCTTCAGTCTAGCCCCAATCTCCAGAAGGACGACATCTCTCTCGCTTACGTGTTTCGTTCTAAGTTAATAAAAGCCTTGTTTTGTTCTGCTACCTTCGAGTCTCGGAATTATTGAGGCACATCAATTTTATTAACTTATTTTTTCAACACTATGGATCAACTCCTGAAACCCGAACGTTTGGATTTGGATCAACATGCTCCGGACGCATCAGCACGCTTCGGACACTGGTTTGAGTGTATGGAATTCTTCCTAGACAATTCCGCAGCCGTCAAAGACGCTACGGACGCTGCAAGGATGATACTCGGAATTCTGCGGAATTGGGTAAGCCACCGGGTTTACCCCCTCATCCAAGACGCCGAGACGTACCTGGCCGCCTGCGACATCTTAAAGGCGCATTACCAGCAGCCTACGAATGAGGTGTATGCTAGGCACCTGCTCGCCACCCGCGCACAGCGACCTGGGGAATCGGTGGAGGAGTTCCTAAGCACCCTGAAAATGCTTGGCAAAGACTGCAAGTGCCGACATGTAAAAGCCGCGGTGTACACTGACGAGCTTGTTCGCGATGCCTTCATCACAGGCCTCAGCTCCACTTACATCCGGCAAAGACTGCTGGAAAAAGCGGGGTTGGACCTGAAACAGGCTGCGGACACCGCGCGATCCCTGGATGTGGCCCAGAGAAACTCGGACGCCTACTCTTCAGCCCGTGCCGTCCACGCCGCCACGTGTGCACCGAGGGCGCCGCCATCTTGGAAGGCATCTTCCCCGCCCGACAGCCCGACACCGGCTGGGCCCCGCTCTCCCCCCAGAAGCCCGACGACAGCCGCGACACGTCAGGGACCCAACTGCTACTTCTGCGGGCAGCCAAAGCACACCAGAAACCTGTGCCCGGCGAAAGGCACCACCTGCTTTAAGTGCGGTAAGAAGGGGCACTTCGGGAAGGTGTGCAGAGGGAACCCCGCCGGAAAACCCGCCACCGCCGCGTGTGCGCCGTGGGAGCGGCCATCTTGGACGCCATCTTGCCCGACCTCGTGGGGTCCGCCATCTTGTGAGCAGACAGCGTGGACGCCATCTTGTATCGATCAGGGCCCTACAGTGGCATCGGTCACAGTGGACCAGACCAGGCCGCACCCGCTATCCAGATCAATGGTGGACATCGAGGTAAACGGGTGCCGGGTTAAATGCTTAATTGACAGTGGAAGCACGGAGAGCTTTATCCACCCAGAACTGGCACAACAACTCTCCCTAAAGGTGGTCCCTACTCAGGGTACCATCTCTATGGCTGACAAAACCCAGACATCGACCATTCTGAGTTACTGCACGGTACAATTGTGCGTTAACGGAACTGTATATGATAATTTTAAAGTATTAATCATGAAGAACCTATGTGCGAGCGTGATCTTGGGCCTGGATTTCCAGTGCAACCACCAAAGCATCACGCTCAAGTACGGTGGGTCCCAGCCGCCCCTCACAGTGTGCGGTCTGGCTACCCTGAAGGTAAAGCCGCCTTCGCTATTCGCGAACCTTACCCCTAACTGCCGGCCAATAGCGACCAAAAGCAGGAGGTACAGCTGGGAGGACAGGCGGTTTATCGCGACCGAGGTAGACAGGCTCCTGAAAGAGCGCATTATTGAACGCAGCAACAACCCGTGGCGCGCCCAAGTGGTAGTGGTAAGGGGTAGCGAGAAGAAACGGATGGTGATCGACTATAGTCAAACGATCAACAGGTACACCCTACTAGACGCCTACCCGCTACCCGGCATATCAGAAATGGTGAACCAAATCGCCCAATACCGGGTGTTCTCCACCATCGACCTCAAGTCAGCGTACCACCAGCTCCCTATCAGACTAGAGGACCGCCCGTACACCGCCTTCGAGGCGAACGGACGCCTCTACCAATTCCTCAGAGTCCCCTTTGGGGTGACGAATGGGGTCTCGGTCTTCCAGAGGGAGATGGACCGCATGGTCGATGACCACCACTTGCAGGCAACCTTCCCCTACCTCGACAACGTCACCATCTGCGGTCACAACCAGCAGGATCACGACTCGAACCTCGAGAGGTTCCTGAAAACTGCACAAAAACTCAACCTCACCTACAACGAGGACAAGTGCGTTTACAACACCACGCGCCTCTGCATACTAGGCAGCGTGGTGGAGAATGGGGAAATCGGACCAGACCCCGACCGATTGCGCCCCCTACGGGAGCTGCCCCTGCCCAACACTCCCAAAGCCCTGAAAAGATGCCTGGGGTTATTTTCCTATTATTCCCAATGGGTCCCCAACTACTCCGACAAAGCCCGCCCCCTCTTGAAAGCATCCTCTTTCCCGCTCTCTGCTGAGGCCCACGCCGCCTTCAAAAGCATTAAGCAGGATATTGAGCGGGCCACGCTACAGGCAGTGGACGAGAACACTCCATTTCAAGTGGAAAGTGATGCGTCTGACTTCGCCTTGGCGGCCACCCTCAACCAGGCGGGGCGGCCCGTAGCTTTCTTCTCGAGGACCCTCCAAGGGCCTGAGATCAGACACTCCTCCGTGGAAAAGGAGGCCCAAGCCATCATGGAGGCAGTGCGCCACTGGCGCCACTACCTAGCCGGCAAACGCTTCACCCTACTTACCGACCAGCGGTCGGTAGCGTTTATGTTCAATAATAAACAGAGGGGGAAGATTAAAAATGATAAGATTCTTAGGTGGCGGATTGAGCTCTCCACCTTCGAGTACGACATCATTTACCGGCCAGGGGCCCTTAACGAATCCCCTGACGCCCTCTCACGAGGGATGTGTGCCAGCGCCACCGGAGATCGGCTACAGACCCTCCACAACGACCTCTGCCACCCAGGGGTCACGCGGCTGTTCCACTTCATAAAGTCCCGTAACTTACCCTACTCGATTGAGGAAGTTCGGTCTCTGACCAGGAACTGCCGCACTTGCGCTGAGTGCAAGCCTCGGTTCTACCGCCCAGATAGAGCCCACTTAATCAAAGCTACACGGCCCTTTGAGCGGCTCAGCTTAGATTTCAAGGGCCCCCTCCCGTCCGTCGACCGCAATATTTACTTCCTGAACATTGTGGATGAATACTCCCGTTTCCCATTCGCCTTCCCCTGCCCAGACATGACCAGCGCCACGGTCATTAAATGCCTCAACAGCCTGTTCTGCCTGTTCGGTATGCCGAGCTACATCCATACGGATAGGGGGGCGTCCTTCATGAGTGAAGAGCTACGCCAGTACATGCTGTCCAGGGGGATCGCCACGAGCCGTACCACCAGCTACAACCCCCGGGGTAACGGCCAAGTGGAGCGAGAGAACGGGACAGTATGGAAAGCAGTCACTCTAGCTCTAAGGACCAAGGGCCTCCCTATCTCCCGCTGGCAGGAAGTCCTCTCGGATGTGCTCCATTCGATACGGTCGCTATTGTGTACGGCCACTAATACCACGCCTCATGAACGAATGTTTGTCTTTCCCTGGAAATCCACCTCAGGCGTATCCATGCCGTCATGGCTCTCCACCCCAGGTCCGGTACTCGTGCGAAGGCATGTGAGGGGCCACAAGACGGACCCTCTCGTGGAGCCAGTACACCTACTCCACGCCAACCCCCAATACGCATATGTCCGGCACGCCGACGGAAGGGAGGACACCGTGTCCATAAAAGACATCGCCCCAGCCGGCATCGACAACAACCACGGCAATAGCGGCAACGACGATCACAGCAACTCTTACCCACCCACTACTCTTTCATCACCCCCGGAAGAACACCGACCAACGGCACCCCCACCAACT
Organism: Somniosus microcephalus; assembly: GCF_052327205.1. Classification (NCBI taxonomy): domain Eukaryota; kingdom Metazoa; phylum Chordata; class Chondrichthyes; order Squaliformes; family Somniosidae; genus Somniosus; species Somniosus microcephalus. Next base: position 34,957,466 of record NC_140997.1, read on the forward strand.
ACCCCTTCAACAACCCTGGCGGCACCCCCGGCAGAGACCCAGGAGGCTACCGGGGACACCCAGCCGACACTCGCGGCACCGCAACAGCCACGTCGGTCGCAGAGGACTATCAAACCCCCGAACAGACGAAATCTATAGAAGGGGTGAATGTGATGAAATATTTCCATTCATCACTGCCTGTGACTGAGATCGGTTTCAGTGTCATTTCCCTTCACCCAGACCTCATTGTATTGTGTACTGGAATGTGCTGTATTGTATACTGGAATGTGCTGGAATGTGCTGTGTGTAGGGCTCCGCCCATACCTGGCCCCGTTTGTAAGCTAGCTTCAGTCTAGCCCCAATCTCCAGAAGGACAACATCTCTCTCGCTTATGTGTTTCGTTCTAAGTTAATAAAAGCCTTGTTTTGTTCTGCTACCTTCGAGTCTCGGAATTATTGAGGCACATCACTTGTCTCGAGTGGTCGACCCGTCCAGAATACTAAGGGACTGGGAGGTAGTCATTTATATACCTGGAATAGTGGGAGGAGTCAGCCGAGGCATGTCCAGACCTGTACCTAGTGGAATACACATACAGACACAGACAGGTTATAACAGTGGTTTACCACAAAACCCAGAAGTCAAAATGAATTGCTTCAATTCAGTGGCAATCGCAGATTGCAACCTGCTGAGTTAACCTCAGGATTTCGCCCACACAATTCCCTCCCCGCCCCCCACTACCCTCCCACCCCCTGCCCCACTCAGAAGCTGTCTTCCGATTAACATTGGGGCCCCGCTCTTCCATTAAGATTCTGGCCTTCTCTATGGAAGTTGTATCAGGGCCCACAAATTAATCTTTGGAGGCCCAGAAGGCGGCCTTGCATACTCTTCCGCCAATATTTCTATGGCTACCACATGCTGGCAGATAGACTAGATACGGGCTTACAACGCGTCACTGATCTCCTCCAAGCTGCTCTCCTGCAGAGGCAGGAGTGATGTGTTGCTGGCCATGGGGAGGGAGGATGGTGATCAGGGAGCTGAAAATTGTTTCTCAAAGTGTTTGCACGTAGAATCATAGAAATTTATGGCACAGAAGGAGGCCATTCGACCCACCATGTCTGTACTGGCCGAATAAGATCTACCCAGCCTAATCCCACTTTCTAGCTCTTCGTCTGTAGGCTTGTAGGTTACGGCACTTCAAGTGCATATCCAAGTACTTTTTAAAATGTGATGAGGGTTTCTGCCTCTATCAACCTTTCAAGCAGTAAGTTCCAGAACCCCACCTCCCTCTGGGTGAAAAAAGTTCTCAACTCCCCTCTAATCCTTCTACCAATTATTTTAAATCTATGCCCCCTAGTTATTGACCTCTCTGCTAGGGGAAATAATTTCACCCTTTGCCACCCCACCACTTCTCAACCAGTACCCGACGTGGTGCCTCCTCTCCCGCTGGCCCAGTCTGTCCCTGCACAAGTGCAGAAGGTGCAGGCATTAGCAGGGACCCCACAGGCTCCAATGTCATGGGATCGTTGGCAGAGCTGAAGCCACAGAGACTGCACCACATAAAATTGGCAGAGATAGGAAAATATAGGCTTTATAGTTCACCAAGGGTATGCACTTGGGAGTTCTTCTAATATTTGTTATTGAAATTCTTTTGTTGTATGACGTGAAGTTTATCAATTCACACCACTTTCCCATGTGCCCCATTATTGAATGGCGAGTGCCCATTCTGCTTTTCATTTGTTTGGTGCTGAAGGTGGACAGATAAATTGACTGACACCAATTGGTGGATGTAGAATCAGTGGATGGATGGTTACTGGACTGCTTGTGTGCGGGGGTTGCAGGTATGTTATTGTGACATTGGTACAGTGTGAGTGACTAACTGAACCTTTGAGCTCTCAGGGCAACCCTGGCATCTCAAGCAGCAATGTGATCGGCAGGTCTTGTGTTGCGCTTCATCACTATTGGTACCTTCATCTACTGAGGAATCCTGAGAGGCTTGTTCCTCCTGCACCTCTAGTCCTTGCTCTGTGCTATGTTGTACAGAACGCAGCATACCACGTTTACCTTGGAGAACCTTACTGATGAGTACTGAAGGGTAGCTCTGGACCTGTCCAGGCACCTAAAGCACAACTTCAGCATGCTGATGGTTTGCTCAATGACTCATCTGGTTATCATATGGCTGGAGTTGTAGTGCTCCTGGCACTCATCGGTGGGGTTCCTCAGAGGAGGCATCAGCCAGGTTTGAAGGGGCTATCCCTTTATTGCCTAGCAGCCATCCTGTCAGGATCATTCCAGGTCATAACATGTTGGAGATATTGGACTGCTGCAAGACAAAAGCATAAGAACATAACGTAAGAAGTAGGAGCAGGAGTAGGCCATATGGCCCCTCGGGCCTGCTCCGCCATTCAATAGGATCATGGCTGATCCGAACCTAGACTCACCTCCACTTCCCTGCCCGCTCCCCGTAACCCCTAGTTCCCTTATCAGCTAGGAAACTGTCTATCTCCGTTTTAAATGTATTTAATGTCGCAGCTTCCACAGCTCTCTGAGGTAGCAAATTCCATAGATTTACTACCCTCTGAGTGAAGAAGTTTCTCCTCATCTCAGTTTTGAAAGGGCAGCCCCTTATTCTAAGATCATGCCCCCTAGTTCTAGTCTCGCCCATCAGTGGAAACATCCTCACTGCATCCACCCGATCAAGCCCCCTCACAATCTTATATGTTTTGGTAAGATCACCTCTCATTCTTCTGAATTCCAATGAGTAGAGGCCCAACCTACTCAACCTTTCCTCATAAGTCAACCCCCTCATCTCCGGAATCAACCGAGTGAACCTTCTCTGAACAGCCTCGAGAGCAAGTATATCTTTTCTTAAATATGGAAACCAAAACTGTACGCAGTATTCCAGGTGTGGCCTCACCAGTACCCTATATAACCGCAGCAAGACTTCCCTGCTTTTATACGCCATCCCCCTTGCAATAAAAGCCAAGATTCCATTGGCCTTCCTGATCACCTGCTGTACCTGCATACTAACCTTCTGTGTTTCATGCACCAGGACCCCCAGATCCCTTTGTACTGTAGCAATTTGCAGTTTCTCTCCATTTAGATAATAACTTGCTCTTTGATTTTTTCTGCCAAAGTGCATAACCTCACACTTTCCAACATTATATTCCATCTGCCAAATTTCTGCCCACTCACGTAGCCTTTCTATGTCCTTTTGCAGGTTTTTTATGTCCTCCTCATTCACTGCTTTCCCTCCCATCTTTGTATCGTCGGCAAACTTGGATACGTTGCACTCGGTCCCTTCCTCCACATCGTTAATATAGATTGTACAGAGTTTGGGGTCCCAGCACTGACCCCAGCGGAACACCACTAGTCACTGATTGCCAACCCGAGAATGAACCATTTATCCCAACTCTCTGTTTTCTGTTAGATAGCCAATCTTCCACCCATGCCAGTATATTACCCCCAATCCTGTGATTTTTTATCTTGTGCAGTAATCTTTTGTGTGGCACCTTGTCAAATGCCTTTTGGAAGTCCAAATACACCACATCCACTGGTTCCCCTTTATCCACCCTGTTTGTTACGTCCTCAAATAATTCGAGCAAATTTGTCAAACATGACTTCCCCTTCGTAAAACCTTGCTGACTCTGTCCGATTAAATTATGCTTACCAAATGTCCTGTTACTGCTTCCTTAATAATGGACTCCAACATTTTACCAACCACAGATGTTAGGCTAACTGGTCTATAGTTTCCAGCCTTTTGTCTACTTCCCTTTTTAAATAAGGGCGTTACATTAGCAGTTTTCCAATCCGCCGGGATCTTTCCTGAATCCAGGGAGTTTTGAAAAATTACCACTAATGCATCCACAATCCCTACCGCTACTTCTCTCAAGACCCTAGGATATAAGCCATCAGGTCATGGGGATTTATCCGCCTTTAGTCCCATTATCTTACCGAGTAGCACCTCCTTAGTGATTTTAATTGTGTTTAGCTCCTCCCCCCCATAGCCCCCTGTTTGTCCAGTGTTGGGCTATTATTAGTGTCCTCTACTGTAAAGACTGATACAAAATATTTGTTCAGCATTTTTGCCATCTCCATGTTCCCCAACACTAATATCCCGGTCTCGTCCTCTAAGGGACCAACATTCACTTTAGCCACTCTTTTTTTTTATATAACTGTAGAAGCTCTTGCTATCTGTTTTTATATTTTTTGCTAGTTTACTTTCATAATCTATCTTCCCTTTCATAATTAATCTTTTAGTTATTCTTTGCTGGCTTTTAAATGCTTCCCAATCTTCTATCCTCCCACTAGATTTGGCTACTTTATATGCCCTTGTTTTCAGTCGGATACTATCCTTTATTACTTTACTTAGCCATGGATGGCTGCCTTTTCTTTTACACCCCTTTTTCCTCACTGGAATATATTTTTCTTGAAAGTTGTGAAATATCTCCTTGAATGTACACCATTGCCCATGTACCACCTTGCACTTTAATCTATTTTCCCAGTCCACTTTAGTCAACTCTGCTCTCATACCTTCATAGTCTCCTTTATTTAAGCTTAGTACGCTGGCTTGAGATCCAATTCTCTCACCCTCCAACTGAATTTGGAATTCAACCATGTTATGGTCACTCATTCCAAGGGGATCCTTTACTAGGACAATTTTTATTAATCCTGTCTCTTTACACAGGACCAGAGCTAAGATTGCCTACCCCTTGGTTGGTTCAGTAACATACTGCTCAAGGAACCCATCCCTAATGCACTCTATGAACTCTTCCTCAAGGCTGCCCTGCCCAATTTGATTTGTCGTCAATATGAAAGTTAAAATCCCCCATGATTATAGCTGTTCCCTTATTACAAGCCCCAACTATTTCCTGATTTATACTCCAACCAACAGAGTTGCAACTGTTAGGAGGCCTATAGACTACGCCCACTAGTGATTTTTTCCCCTTATTATTCCTTATCTCCACCCAAACTGTTTCACTATCCTGATCCTTTGACCCAATATCATTTCTCAATATTGCAGTGATTCCATTCTTTATTAACTTAGCCACCCCACCTCCCTTTCCTTCCTGTCTGTCCTTCCTAATTGTCAAATACCCCTGGATGTTTAGTTCCCAGTCATGGTCAACTTGCAGCCATGTTTCTGTAATGGCCACCAGATCATACCCATGTGTTGTTATTTGTACCGTCAACATGTCTATTTTGTTACGAATGCTGCGTGCATTCAGATAAAGAACTTTTAAATATGTTTTATGACAATTTATTCCTGCTTTTACCCCCTTTACTACTTTATCTTTATACATTCTGTCCCTTCCTGACACGCTCTGGTTTTTAATTCCCCCACTGCTACCTTGCTCTATTGCATTCTCGGCTGACATTTTTATTTTTTGCTCTCTTGAAACCTCCCCCCACTAATTAGTTTAAAGCCCTCTCTACAGCCCTAGTTATTCAATTCGCCAGGACTCTAGTCCCAGCACTGGTCAAGTGAAGTCCGTCCCAACGGAACAGCTCTCTCCTGTCCCAGTACTGGTGCCAGTGTCCCAAGAAGCAAAACCCATTTCTCCCACACCAGTCTTTGAACCACGCATTTAACTCTCTGATTTTATTTACCCTAGCCAAATTTGCTCGTGGCTCAGGTATTAATCCAGAGATTATTACCCTAGTGGTTCTGTTTTTTAATGGTAGCTCCAATGAATCTGCCAGGGGCCTGCATGAATCTTTTTTTATGGTTGCACACCAGCTGAACGTTGATGGAATTAATCCCCTTGTGGTTGGCAACCGCTCCTGATTGGTCAGGGGGTGCTTGGATTGCTATGTGTGTGCAGTCGATGGCACCTTACATCTGTGGGAAGCAAGCCAGAGACCCAAATACCAGGACATGCTCATTCTGGCTATTGTCATTACAAGGGAAGTTTATAAAACTCCCAGTCCTGACAAACAATCCATACCCCACCTGCCTTATGCATTTATGTGCAGTCATCTGTGACACCCTTGCTATGTCTCCGGTGGCAGCCGAGAAGGAACTGGATGCAAAGCAGTTGAGGGCAGTGGTAACTTTCACAGTCACTGGTAATGTGTGGCTGGCAGGTATTCTTCTAGGAGGTTGCAGATGCCAGCAACCAGCTGATGTGAAAATCTCAGCCTCCGGAAGCACTGCTACACTGGCACGTGAAGATTCTGAGCCTCTGACTGTAGATGCTGTTAGGTGGGTAGGGCCTTCAGCGAGCTCAACCTCTCTGTTGCTCCCTTCTCTGCTGGCCATCTGCAGCTCTCTCCACAGCATGCCCTTGCTGCTGTTCCTCCTCCATTGTTTCTGCTGTGGCTCAGTTGATAGCACTCTCGCCTCTGAGTCAATGAAGGTTGTGGGTTCAAGTCCCACTCCAGAGACTTGAGTACAAACATCTATGCTGACACTTTAGTGTACTGCTGCACTATTGGAGGTGCCGTCTTTTGGATGAGATGTTAAACCGAGCCCCCGTCTGCTCTCTCAGGTGGACGTGAAAGAGCCTATGGCACCATTTATAAGAGCAGGGGAGTTACACCTGGTTCCCTGGCTAATATTTATCCCTCAATCAACATTATAAAAAAACAGATTTTCTGATAATTTTCATATTACTGTTTGTGGGACCTTGCTGTGTGCAAATTGGATGCCGTGTGTAGCAGTCGGCGCAGACTCCATGGATTTTTAGATTATGAACATATACCATGAGATGAAGGCCAGTAAGGGGGATAGGAAGGAATGGCGTCAGGAAGGGGGTAACACCGATGAGTCTAAGACTTGTTTCAAGTGTGGAAGACGGGATACTGGAGGCGGGATTGCCCTGCCCAAAAGTGGGGGACAGGCCGAGAGGGTCTTCCTGTGTGAAAACCCCAGGTCACTGAGGCGAAGGAGACGACCAATGAGCCATTTGCTGTTCTGGTAGCCGCCCTTCACACGGTGCTGGGGAAGGACAAAGGAAGACCAGACGCTGCCGTGAGCAGCATAACGCCGAAGGCACCCACGTGTCCCCCTTCCTCCTGACTAGAACGCACCCAGCCTGAGTACCTGTGTCCGCTCACTTATGATGAGTGTGACAGGCCCTGTGTTAAGATGGGAGTGGAGACGGTGCAGGGGAGATATTTGGTGGACACCGGAGCTTCCAGCACGGTGGCCCATTTGGAAGACCCGACCAATTCACACTGGTCTAAAAAAGTCCCATTTAGTCTAATGGGATTCACAGGGAATGAGCAGGTGGGGGCAATGTCCTAACCCCTGAGAATAGAGTTAGGGTCCCTCCACACGATGTGGAAGTGCATGCCAATGAAATGGGAGCAACCAGGGTGGGGGGCCCTCGGGGCTGATTTCATGTTAGCCAACCAGGTCATTGTGGACCTGAGGAATCACTGCCTGTGGGGTGCAGTGGTCTCGGACAAGATAGTGATCCCCAGAGATAAGGGAGGAGGGAGTAGTGTATGCACCATGAAACCTAAAGGGAGTTACGACCTGGAACAGTTGGTTAGTAGCGCCCCTGCCCAGTACCAGGCGAATGTACGGGGCAACCTCGCCGCATTCGCCACCCACAAACACGATTGTGGCAGGGTGACCGGGGAAGGGGACCCCATGTCACAGCCACAAAAGCAGTATCGTTTCCCCAGGGAGGCAGAAGCCGACTTGGCGACAGCACTGGGATCCCTGGTAAAACAGGGAGTGTTGAGACTAATAGCCATCCACGTGACCAGTGAAGAAACCTGACCATTCGTGGAGAGTCACTGTGGACTATCGGGTCCTCAATAAGAACATCTGGGCTTGCGTGCCCACAATCGCAGCTGTCGCCGATCTGATAGAGAGCATTCCAGCAACCGCAACCACATTCACGGTGCTGGATATCTCCAACGGGTTTTGGTCGCTTCCCCTCAGACGGGAAGACCAATACATGTTTGCATTCACTTTTAAAGGGCAGCAGTATACATGAACATGCCTTCCCCAGGCGTCCACAACAGCCCCTCCATAGTCCAGCAATGCATGGCAGATGCATTAAAAGGCTTCAGCCGACCCCACCAGTTAATCCAGAATGTGGATGGCCTGCTTTTGTTCTCTGCAGAGGGGGAGAACCACGGGCCACTGCTGGACGAGCTGCTAAAGCTGTTGCAGGAGGCGGGGTTCAAGGTCAACCCCAAGAAAGCCCAGATCGGCCAGGAGGAAGTCAAATTTCTCGGGCTGACCATAAGGGCTGGTGAAAGGGCCATAGATGAGGCTAGGAGGAAGGCAGTACAGGAACTACCAGCCCCCAAGAATGTGACCAGGGTAAGGTCTTATCTGGGACTCATAGGGTACTGCCGGGACTTCATCGAGGGTTACGCAGCCACGGTAGCCCCACTGTTTCAGCTCCTCCGCAAGGGAGTCGGGTGGGAGTGGGACCAGAACTGCCAGGAAGCGTTCACCTGCCTCAAGGAGAATTTGCAGATGGCATCCGCATTGGGAGCCATTAACGGTGGGGAAGAATTCTTCTTAGAGGTAGCAGCCAGCGGGGATAGCTTGAGCGCGTTGTTGCTCCAGGAGCGACACGGCAAGCTACGGCCCGTGGTCTACTCATCTAGGGCTTTCACCGAGGTAGAACGGGGATATTCCAACTGCGAGAGGCATCTCCTGGCCACGCATTGGGACATAAAGCGCTCACAGCTTTTTACGGGATATTCCCTGACAGTTCTACTCACCCACCATACTGTTATGTTCATTAATAACTAGACATTCTTATTATGAACAGCTAGCTTCTAGCTAGACATTTATTCAGTACACGTCCTGTAGGTATAGCATCTGTAGAGATTCAACATGTGTGCTTCTGTGTGCAGGCTTCCATCTTGACTACTGCCTTCTGGGTAGCCTAGTGCATCATGGGTAGTGTAGTCTTAAACACATACAACTAAACATACAGCTCTATACAGCTCTACGGCTCCATCTAGTGTACCACTCCAGAATGACATGTTATTGATCATTACATCCCCCTTTCTTTGAGGTTAACAAAATCAATATCAATCAACTTTCAAGAAAAATGATAAAGATGGTATCAGTAACACTTTTGCTGGTGCTCTATAAATATAAACATTTTCACAACAGTCAATACACTTTCAATATAGTTTTTCTTTGTACTCAAAGATTAAGTCTATCAGGCTTTTTTACTACACGTGTGGGTCTTCTCAGCACGGGTAAGTCTGCTGTGTTTTCATGCGATTGTTCTGGTGGTGAATGACAAGATTCAGTTGCGGCATTGTCATCAATCTGCTCTTGGATAGTTTCTTGTGTTTTCAGGAGGGAACGGCGGTTCCTCCTGAGAATCTGTTCTTCCTCAGTTCTAACAGTGTATGACCTTGGTCGTACTTCCTCAAGAACTGTAGCTTTCCTGTTCCATGCATCTGGATCCTCAATCCTGACAACATCATCCCTTGTCAATGGTTTTAGAGTTTTGGATGACTTGTCATAGTATGATTTCTGTTTCAGCTTTAACAGTTGAAGTCTCTGTCTCAGTTCCTCACTTTGCTGTTCTTTTGCACAACAGGGTAGCGTGGTGCGCAACTTGCGACCCATTAGTAGTTCAGCAGGTGAAGAACCACAGTCTAAAGGTGAGGCTCGGTAGCTCAGCAGGGCGAGATAAGGATCAGACTTGCTTTCTGTCGCTTTCTTCAGTAGCTGCTTGAGAACTTGAACACCTTTCTCTGCCTGACCATTTGACTGAGCATACAAAGGACTGGATGTGATGTGCTGAAAGTCATACTGTGCTGCAAACTGTTGCCACTCCTTACAGTTGAAGCACGGACCATTGTCGCTAATGGCAATCCTGGGAATTCCATGTCTGGCGAAGATGGATTTCACATGCATTATGACACTGCTTGCTGATGTGCTTGAGAGCAGCGCCATCTCAGGATAGTTAGAATAGTAGTCAATCACTATTAGATATTCTTTACCATTTAAATGAAAGAGGTCCATACCAACCTTTTGCCATGGTGCTGTTGGTAAGTCAGCTACTATCATTGGTTCCTTTGTTTGTTTGTTTTGGTGTTTCTGACATGTCTCACATTTGCCTATCATGTTCTCAATATTCTTATTTATGCCAGGCCAATAAACAGTGTCTCTTGCTCTCCTTTTGCATTTTTCAATTCCGAGGTGTCCCTCATGAATCCTTTTGAGCATGTCTTGGCGTAGAGCCTGTGGAATGACTATTCTGTTCTGTTTTAGTAATAGTCCACTTGCGATACTCAATTCTGACCTTATGTGAAAGTATTTTGGACAGGAACCTTTTGGCCAACCATGATGAATGTTCTCTATTACTGTTTGTAACACTGTATCTATTACTGTTTCTTCTGCTATTTGCTTTGATTTTGTGTACGACACGGGCAGCGCAGCAGTGACCATACTCACATGAACATCCACGTCTTTTTCAGTAGAGCTCACTTGACTCATTGTGGGTGCTTGGGATAGTGCAGCTGCTAACACTATGTATTTCCCTGGTGTGTAGATCAGTTCAAAGTCATATCTTTGCAGCTTCATCATGAGTCGTTGAATCCTTGGAGACATCTCATTCAGATTTTTTTTTATGATGGCAACCAGTGGGCTGTGGTCTGTCTCAACTGTGAAGGTGGGAAGTCCATATATGTAGCCATGGAACTTTTCTAATCCAACTACCAAGCCTAGACATTCCTTTTCAATCTGGGCGTATCGACACTCAGTATCAGTCATAGACCTGGAGGCAAAGGCAACAGGCTTCCAATCTTCACCCTCTGCTTGTAGCAAGACCGCGTCTAGGCCATCTTTTGATGCATCCATTGACACTTTGATTCTCTTTGTTGTGTCAAAGAAAGTGAGTACAGGTGTGGTTGTCAGCACTGTTTTGAGGTTCATCCACTCTTGTTCATGTCTTTCTGTCCATGCGAACTCATTTGTTTTATGTAGCAGGTCTCGCAGACAGGTTGTCTTGGCTGACAAGTTAGGAATGAACTTTCCAATGAAGTTTATCATCCCCATGATGCGTAGCACTCCTTTTTTATCAGTGGGTCGGGGCATGTTGAGTATGGCGTTTACTTTTTCCATATCTGGCTCTATTCCTTTACCAGATAGTTTATCTCCTAGGAAAGTGACTTCCTGGATGCCAAACTGACACTTGGCTTTGTTGAGCTTCAGTCCATTCTGGCGTATGCTCTGTAGCACTTTAGTCAGTCTCTCATTGTGTTCTTTCAGTGTGGAGCCCCGGATGATGATGTCATCAACATAGACCCGAACTCCTTCCAGACCTTCAATTATGTGTTCCATCGCTCTATGAAAGATTTCAGATGCAGATATTATCCCGAAAGGCATTCTGAGGAAACAATACCTGCCAAATGGTGTGTTGAAAGTACAGTATTTGATGCTCTCTTCATCCAGTTTTAGTTGCCAAAATCCTTGTGACGCATCGAGCTTTGTAAAGTATCTGGCACCTGACATTTCACTGGTGATTTCTTCTCACTTGGGAATCTGGTAGTGTTCACGTTTTATGTTTGCATTTAAGTCCTTTGGATCCATGCATATTCTTAGATCATTGTTCTTTACTTTACACATACCATGGAGTTAACCCAGTCTGTTGGCTCTTCGACTTTCCCGATGACTCCTAGTGTGGTCATTCTGTCCAGTTCTTTCTTGAGCCGGTCACGCAGGGGTGCTGGAACTCTTCGTGGAGCATGTACCACTGGCTGAGCATCCTCCTTTAGTTGGATCTTTTAAGTGAATGGTAGAACTCCAAATCCTTTGAACACATCCTGGAAATTACTCACTACAGAATCCACTGAGTCATCTGGTCTGCTTATGGCACAGTTTATACGGTAGACTCTCTTGACCAGTTCTAAGTCTTCACAAGCTTTCTCACCCAGTAGTGAATCAAGTCCTTCAGCCACAACAGAAAACATGAGATGATGCACTTTGTCTTTGACTGTCACTTTAAGCCTGCATACACCTAAGTTATCTATTTTCTGTCCATTATAGCTCTTCAGTAGTACTGACTTTTTCTGTATTTTGGGCTTTTCTTTCATGTTTTTAATGTCACTCATACTGATTAAGTTTGCTTTTGCCCCAGTGTCTAGTTTCAATGTAACTAATGCTCCATTTACCTGCAGTGAGATCATCCATTTGTCCTCTTTTACTGCATTGACGTCATGTTCAGCATTGTTTATTCCTGAGGGCTGCACATTTTCTGTACCCTTTTCTATATTGTCACATGACACCATTCCTACAAAAAATGTCTCACTTAAATCAGTGTCCTCAATCACATTAACTCGGACTTGTTGCCCTTTCTTTGTTTTTACTTTTGAAAAGCATTGTTTGGCAAAGTGATTCTTTCCATGACATTTTGTGCACATTTTTCCAAATGCTGGGCATTGTTTTAACTGGTGTTTGTAACCACAGCGTTTACAATTAAAAATTCCTTCCTCCGATTGCTTTTCATTTCTGTTCTGCCCATGTTGCTTCCCCTTGTAGAACACAGCACCGACAGCAGCACTTACTACAATCGCATCATTATTGATTTCACTGAAAGTCTTCACGTGCTGTCGAGCTAGCTCACTGGCTTGGCATATATTCACAGCATTTTCCAATGTTAGTTCGGTTTCTCTCAACAGACGTTCCCTGACTTTTTTTATCATGAATACCAAACACAATCTGGTCACGAATCATGGATGCTTTCAGCTCAGAGAAATTACATGTCTGTGCTTTCAGTTTCAGATCGGTCACAAAGCTATCAAAAGTCTCATTTTGCCGCTGTGTCCTCGAACGGAACACATATCTTTCATAGGTTTCATTCTTTTTGGGAGAACAATGTGTATCAAATTTCTTTAGCACATCATCTAAATTTTCTCTGTTCTCCTCTGGATTAAATACAAATGTATTAAATACCTCTATCGCCTGTGGGCCTGCAACCGTGAGCAGCAATGCTATTTTTCTTGCGTCTGGCTTCGTACCGAATCCGATGGCAGCAATGTAGAGTTCGAATTGTTGTTTGAAAGTCCGCCAATTGTAGTCGACATTTCCCGTGTGATTCAAAAACTCCGGTGGCCTCAAATTCTCCATGTCGCTTTTCACAATTTTCAGCAGATCTTCACCAATCCTGGTACCATGTTATATTCATTAATAACTAGACATTCTTATTATGAACAGCTAGCTTCTAGCTAGACATTTATTCAGTACACATTCTCTAGGTACAGCATCTGTAGAGATTCAACATGTGTGCTTCTGTGTGCAGGCTTCCATCTTGACTACTGCCTTCTGGGTAGCTTAGTGCATCGTGGGTAGTGTAGTCTTAAACTCATACAACTAAATATACAGCCCTATACAGCTCTACGGCTCCATCTAGTGTACCACTCCAGAATGACATGTTATTGATCATTACACATACCCCCACTCAGATGTTGTTGGATGGGAGAATAAAGGACGGGACAGTGAGCAGTGCTCGCATTGCTCGCTGGACTTTATTGCTCTCGCAGATGAACTTGAGAATGCAGGGGTTGACCGAGCCAAAGCTAGCAGCCAACATGATTTACCCAGGGACGGCCCACACGTGTACGGTAGAAGGGGTGTGGGATGTAGATGAAGGATTCCGGGCTGGGATACACCCGACAGGCTGGGACATCTATATAGACGGGTCCAGTTCGGTCGTGAAGGGGGAGCGTCTCACCGGGTGCGAAATCTATGACCGTACAGCTAAAATAGCGAAGGCCATTAAACTCCCCAACACCCTGAGCGCTCAGCACACTGAACTGGCAGTGGTGGCGTATGTTGACGTTTTCCAGTGACTCTAGAATCTGGTCAGCATGGCATCTTACAATGCTCTCCCCAACGTCCACGGTATACATGAGAGGTCCTTGTCGTGTGCAAATCGTTCCTGGCTGCCATTTCTCAGTGCGGTAGTCCCGGGCCAAAACTGGTTGACCTATCTTAAAACTCCTGGTCGGCCTTTCATTCATATTCTGAAACTGCCTGTTCTCCACATCTCTTCGGACGTTTGGCTTAACCAAATCCAAGCGGCATCGTAGTCTTCGATTGAAGAACATCATGGCTGGAGTTTGGTTGGTAACCGCATGTGTCGCATTCCGGTAGGCAAAAAAGAAGTTGTCCACCTTGTGTTGTAGGGGTATATCTTCATTACACATTGCCTTGATAGCCTTCTTGAATGTTTGGACAAACCTCTCGGCCAATCCATTAGTGGCTGGATGATGTGGGGCAGATGTGTAATGCTTAACACCATTGTTCTTTAAGAACCTCCGGAACTCTTCAGACACAAACTGTGGTCCATTGTCAGAGCAAATCTGTTCAGGCAGCCCATTCCTGGCGAATATGGTTCATAAAACTGTGATAGTTTTTTCCGTGGTGGTTGAGGACATTTTTATTACCTCTGGCCACTTTGAATGTGCATCCACCGCAATTAAAAACATCGAGTCCATGAAGGGACCAGCAAAATCAATGTGCACCCTTTGCCATAGAGATGAGGGCCACTCCCATGGATGCAGAGGAGCTTGTGGTGGGGTGTTTTGGACCTTCTGGCATCCTGCACAGCTCTTGGTCATCTCTTCGATTTCTCTATCGATTCCCGGCCACCACACAAACGCTCTGGCTAAGTTCTTCATTTTTACCCCACCCAGATGACCCTCATGAAGCTCATTGAGCACTCTATCCGTCAACTTAGGTGGGATTACTACTCTGGATCCACACATCAAGGTTCCTCTGCACACTGACAGCTGGTCTCTTCTCGGCGAGAATGCTGGCAGCAGTGGTTCGCCATGTGCTGGCCATCCCTTCACCGTTAAATCATAGGCCCGTGATAGTGTCGGGTCATTCCGTGTTTCCTTTTCTATATTTGCATTCGTCACAGGGAGACATTCGACTATGGTCGAGTGGAATAACTCCATTGGATCCACTGCAAGGTCTTCTTCTTCCACCGTTGGCAATGGTAGTCATGACAATCCATCAGCATTTCCATGCTGTTTAGTTCCTTTGTACTCGATGTCATATTGGTGTGCCCCTAGGAAAAGGGACCATCTCTGCAGCCGTTGTGCTGCCATTATCGGTACGCCCTTCTGAGGGTTGAAAATGGAGACAAGAGGTTGATGATTGGTTAGTAGAGTAAATTTTTGACCGTGCAGGTAGTGATTGAACTTCTTCACCCCCCACACTAGGCTGAGGGCCTCTCTGTCAATCTGGGCGTAGTTACGCTCGGCAGAAGTTAACGAGCATGACGCAAAAGCTATCGGCCTCTCTAAACCATCAAGGAATTTATGTGACAGTACCGCACCAATGCCGTAGGGAGACGCATCACACGCCAGTCTGATCAGCAGTGCTGGGTTGTAGTGAGCCAATCCTTCCCTTGAAGTGATTAAGTCCTTACTCTTCTGAAAAGCACGCTTACAATCATCGCTCCATTGCCATGCTACCCCCGTTCATAGCAGGGCGTTCAGTGGGTGCAGAATTGTCGACAAATTCGGCAAAAACTTATGATAGTAATTCACCAATCCGAGGAATGACCTCAGTTGTGACACATTTTCAGGCGCTGGGGCCTTAACAACCACTTCAATTTTGTCAGGGGACTTATGTAACCCCTCTTCATCAATCACGTGGCCACAATACGATATCTGTTTCTTAAAAAATTCACACTTGGGGCGGTTGGCTCGCAGCCCATGTTCCCGTAGTCTAGTGAGCACCTGTTCTAGGTTGTTAAGGTGTTCACTGTCATCTTCACCTGTCACAAGGATGTCGTCCAAGTAACACTGAGTCCCCGGAATCCCGTGCAGGACTTGTTCCATCGCTCTTTGCCATATCGCCGGAGCCGATGCTACTCCGAATACCAATCGATGATACTGGTAAAGACCTTTGTGAGTGTTTATCGTGAGATACTTCCTAGAGGACTCTTCAACCTCCATCTGCAAATATGCTTGTGCTTGGTCAATTTTTGTAAAACGCTTCCCTCCAGACAGTGAGGCGAAGATGTCTTCTATCCTTGGAAGAGGATATTGTACTGTGTGAAGGACTGGGTTCACCATCACCTTGAAATCCCCACAGATGCGAACCTTCCTTGGCTCCCCGGACTTATTGCTTAACGTTTTGTTCATGACAGGAACGATGGGTGTCGCCCACTCGCTCCAGTTGACCTTAGACAACATGCCCGCCTTCTCCAGATTCTCCAGCTCTGCCTCGACGGCTGGGCGAATTGCATATGGTACCGGTCTTGCTTTGAAAAACTTGGGAACTGCATTCTCTTCTATTTTTATCGAGGCGGTTACGCCTTTAAGCGTGCCCAGTTCTTGTTGAAATACCTCTTTGGCGTTAGCTAAGATTGTTGACAATCGTCCAGGAGTGACGTCTTCATCTTTTTTACCGTCCACTGTCATTGCATGAATGGAGTGCCAATCTAAGTTTATCTTCCTGATCCATTCCCGTCCCAATAACGGTGGTCCACCATTTGGCAGTATGTAGAGAAACAATTTCCGTATTTTCTTGCCGTTGTATTCGACAGGCACCCTTATTTTTCCTCTGGGATATATTTTTGCCCCGTATACGTCATCAAGATGATGGATGTCTCTCTCTGAATATAGCCGCTCGTAGTCTCGTCGATTCATGATGGTTAGCGCTGATCCTGTATCCAATTCCATTTTAACTTGGGACCCTGCTATCGTGAGGGTGACCCAAATGGTTTGGTGATCCTCTTTTGCGATTACATTGTGAAGTTTGAGACAGCTTAGTCTCCTGTTCCCGGATTCACTATCGCTCATCTGGTCTTCGGAACTACTGTCCGTCATCTTTTGTACTTTCTTGTACGGTTCCTTAGTAGCCTTTTTGTTGTCGCTGGTCTTCTTCCCAGACCTGCAAACTCGTGCAATGTGTCCCATCTTCCCATGTTGCCTGCATATTTTGTCTTTGGACCAGCAGTCCTTCTGGTCATGGTTAGTTCTGCCGCAGCGATAACATTTTGCAAATCCCCGTGTCATTTCGTGGGTGCCGTATTCCTGTGGTTTTTGTTGAATTTCTGCAGCTCCCCTGGCTGCTGCTTCATACAATACTGCCACGCTGAAAGCCTTATCTAGCGTCAGCTCTTTCTCTGAGAGTAACTTCTTCTGTGTTCCTTCACTCAGGAGTCCACAGACAAATTTGTCCCGTAGGGTATCTGCCAGTCCTGCTCCAAACTGGCAGTGCTTTGATAGCTTGTGTAGTTCCGTAAGATACTCAGCATTGCTCTCATCTTTGTGCTGAGTTCTCCTGTGGAATTTAAATCTTTCTGCTATCAACAGCGGTGCAGGGTATAGGTGTTCCTGTAGAACAGCAACAATTTCGTTAAAACTCTTCGCCTTCGGTTTGGCTGGAGTAATCAGGTCCTGCAATAGGCCATATGTTCTAGCGCCCATTAAGTTCAGCAATATCAATGCCTTTTTCTCCTCCGCTATTTTGTTTGCCTCGAAATATACCTCGACTCTTTCCACATACGTGGTCCAGTCCTCTATTGCATTATCAAAAGCAGTGATACAGCCAGTCTTCGGCATCTTGCAAATCTAAAATGGCGCCTCCCGCGCTTTGCCTTCTTCCCCAATTTAACAAAATGGCGCCTCCCGCGCTTTGCTGTCTCCCCCGCTGATTAAGATGGCGCCTCCCGCGCTTTGCCTTCTTCCCCGCTGTTGTTAGCATTGCTTTTCACGGTTTCTTGCGCGTTTAATAATTTTTATTATTTTCCCGTCGTGGAACAACCCTGTGGGACTCTTGCCTCCCTCTTCGCGGGTCTATACGCAGCCCGGCTTCGTAGCACCAGCCGCGCCCTGTGTGCTCCACCCTCTCTCTCTCTTCTTCCCGACAACGCTGCTCAGCCCCGTTGCAAACCACCCGCTCGATTTCGCGACCGCCGCAGCCCAGGAAGGATCAGTGCACTACCTGCCACCAGCCCGATTAGCTGAAGCACCGTCGACAGGAACCAGGCCCCGCATCCGACAGCTTCTCCAGCAATCTTCAACTCTGCAACACAGGGCGGATGCCCACGGTCGACGCCCGTTTCTACTGCCTCTTACTTTCTTTTCTTTCTGGCCTCGACCTCTGCTCACTTCGCTGTAGGAATGGATCCCAGGAGGTGGTGCAGACTGTAGGTAGGTTCGTATCTGCTCGTCGCCAGTATTACGTCCGTGAATGATTGAGACACGGACAGCAGGAGTGGAACAAAATAAGTCTTTACTGCTGGAAGTCAATAGTGAAACTAAAACAACAGAGGCTCACTAGCGCCTTTTATACAGGGGTGGTCACTGCCGGTACTGCAGTCTGGGACCAGTTATTCTATTAAAGGTACATACACAACAACCCCGAGGAGGGGAAAACAAAGGCCAAAAGGCACCAGGGCACAGTCATGAGCCTGGTGGACGCGGGTGTTCCTCCCATGGTGTGGGATGATGATGATCCGGAGGATGGGGTGGTAAGGAGAAGCAGTCGGGTCCCATAGCCTAGGGTGCCGTGGATGCCTTCCTACTTGCCGACCGCGAGCCGCAAGAGGCCTCAATGGGAGAGGTTTTAAATGGGGCGCTTGTTAATGCGGCAGGGAACACTGTAAATATTTTGTAAATAACCAAAACCAGATCCGTGGAGGAAAACCCTTTCACGGAACGGAACTGTTTTGCTTTTGGTTTGGCAGGGAACCAAAGGAGATCGGAGGAACAAGGGGATATGGCCAACAAATTTATCGTACTTATATTCCTAATAATGATCGGGACTGGCAGCATGGAAAGAGGAGACACCGAGGTGTCCTTCCTCTATGGCTGCACAGGAAAGAATGGGCCTACCATGACACAGTGGGGTAGGAGAGGGGACACGGACAGAATAGCCACTTACTTCCACGAGGGAAGGTGGCCAGGGTGGCTGTGATCGAACTCGACTCGATACTCCGGCAGCGAGGGTTTCATGTATGGAGAAGCTTCCATACCGTGTCCCAAACTGCAGGTCACAGCCACATGGGTTAGGGTGACCGAGGGGAAATGCGTCTGTCTAAGATGTGAGGGACACGTTCCCTTGGGACGGTGGTGGTGGTTAAGTAAGTTGGGCCAGGCCAAGGGTAATAGATCCACAGACTGGGAGAAACTGGGGGGATGATACGTACCGACAGATTACGGGGGCAAGGGGGGTGGTAGAAGTGTGCTGGAACAAATGGTGGAAAGAGGAACAGGGAATTTACGTGTGTATGTTGGGGTCGGAATGGGTCTGCCCGGCGGGTGTGTTGATCGCCTTCTTGCGGCGATGGCAGGATTCCGGGGCCGGGATCAGATGGGATCAGAGTGGGGACTCCTGCGTGATCCCAGACCCTCCCAACACAGTAAATTCCACGGAACTGGTAGCACACAAGAAGAAGCCCCTGCCCACAGCCCCACCGGTACAGGAAACACAGATTAGTTGCCCCGCCAGCACACCAGGACCGAGGAATGGGTTAGTGTTAGTTCCGACCGGAAAGATCTTGTACCAAGACGTTCGCTATGAAGTCGCTTCGGTCATTCTAATTTTAACCCGGGTACAGCTGCCCCGGTGGTGTCCGGTAGAAATGGAAAAATTATATGAGGATCTGTTGAAGGAAATTTTCTGACAATTTTAAGAATTAAGTTACGGGGGCATGAATCGGGAAAGTCTGTACGATTTAACTGTAAACCATCGCTTTGGTTCAGGGAGATATAGACGGGGGGTATTGAACGATGCGGCTACAGCCTTCAGCACGGGCACGTCCATTATCAACAGTATGGAAGGTGCACAGTTGCAGATGCAGGTCAGCACCTTAAGCGACCAGCTGCGAAAGATACTGGGGGAGGGTAACGAGCTAGAGGGGCCGGAGTTACGGGAAGATCAGGCTATCACTATACATTTAAAGGAAGTCATAGCCGAGCTGGAGGCACACGATCAGATGATCAATAGTTTGATCAGGGAGGATCAAAATGCCTCGGCGCAGGCAGCGAAAAACGATGCGTGTGTTGCACGGTGCGTGGCTGCTGAACGAAGGGCGCAGTAATTTGTGGACCTACAGCAAGGTCGCGTCCCTTCGTGGGTCAGCAACCGGCACCTCACTGTGCTCAACACATACGAAAATTTAATGAGCCCGTGCCAACTCCGACTGGCCTCAGAGGCATACCCGGTCCCAGTTGACTGTGGCCAGTCCAACCACACTGTAATGGGGATTGTACTCCGGATGCCGGTAATGGGTGGGTCACCGCGGCCAGCGCCGGTATGCCAAGTAGAGAATATTGGCGTCCTAAGGGACAGGGTGCACGTGCGACATCATGGGGTCCCACCATTTGTTGTGAAGTGGGAGCACGCCATGACCGGCACTGACCTCAATGGATGCCAAAGCAGGGGCGCGCACGTGGTGTTGTGTCCCCAGCATGCGTTTAATTGGCCGGTGTGTGGGTTTGAATCAGAGGGTGCGGAGCCCATTAATTGCACCATGGAGGTGATGGCCCAAAGCCATGTTCCACCCCAGGTAGCATATGCGGGCAGAGGGACGTACTGCATCACGACAAGCGTGGACCAGTACCGGGTATACAATGACACTTGGTGCCCGGTCACCGATAAAACTTTCTGCTTCAAACCCCACACAGAAGTTCAGGTGGCTCAAGAGCGCATCATTCCCATTCCAGAGCCCACCACGGTACACCTCACATTGAACGCCATGGTACAGGACCTGCAGCAAACGTAACATGGTTCAGGTATGAATTCCTCCTCTGCCCGAACACCTCACAAAATTAATAAAGGAAGTTGAACTCTCCCAAAAGCATTTCTATACCCTCGAGCAACGGAACAGGGAAACGGGGAATGAGATAAAAGAACTGGTTTCTCCACCATGGTGGGACATCGGTCTGAATATCGAGATTCCCCCATGGATTCGTCTAATTTCTCATGTGATTGTAGTAGTTCAATGTGTGTTAGTGTTTTACCTTCTCTGGTTGTCATGCAGAAAGCAAAGTAAAACACTCCGAAACCGGTGGCAATCTTTGATTAAAGAATAGCCCGGAGTTGACT
Source organism: Somniosus microcephalus (assembly GCF_052327205.1). Taxonomy (NCBI): domain Eukaryota; kingdom Metazoa; phylum Chordata; class Chondrichthyes; order Squaliformes; family Somniosidae; genus Somniosus; species Somniosus microcephalus. Next base: position 34,978,455 of record NC_140997.1, read on the forward strand.
GTCTGTTTGTATATGCATCTGTAACTGTGATGTGATTTGTTGTATAAAGTGTGAGATGCAGGACCCTGGGGTAAAATTTGATGTATGGTTTGGTTGGGATATACAGTGCGCCTCCTGCAGCGGGAGACGACAGAACATTTGATGATATTTCTGTTTGGGAAAAGTTGAAATATCAAAGGGGGGCTTGTAGAGTCGGCGCAGACGCCACGGATTTTTAGATTATGAACATATACCCTTATTAAAAACTGGACAGGCTGTTTGCAAGGGAAGCAGTGAAAAACCACTCAAGCTGAAGATGGCTCACATAACCAGGTTGCATTCGTATGGTAACAAACTGTCCTTGGGAACAATGGCTTGAGAGGCTCACTTCCAAGTCTTGAATAACGAAGCTCGCGACTCATTGTTTCTGGAGAAGATGAACTTGTTAAGTTAATCAGCTGGGAGATCGAAACGAGATCTAAACCATCCAAACCTGGGAGTGTAAGGTTCGCAAAATTTCAGAAAATTTCGGCAGCCCCCAAAGATTATTTGATTAAAGAAAACCTGGTTGGCATGTACCTTAAAAACCCAGGGCATCAAAGATGGCTGTCCGGCCTCGTGGTAAAAAGTAAGACAGCCTGTCTGAATATCTCCCATCACTGGCTGACAAAGGATTGGAAAAAAATACCAGCCTGTGTGAATATGTTTAAGTGCTTGAAATTGTCAATCAACTGCGGTTTAGGAAGTTTTCAATACAGAACAAAGGACTTTGTTTACAAGCCCTCTACAATGTTGACTCAAGGGCTTAAGCACTTAAAGCTGTCAATCGATTGTGGTTGAAATGTAACCACAGGACAAAGGATTGTTTACACTTGTTCTCAAGTACTGTTTACTGAACACTTAAGGATTTGTTTGTCCAGCACGCGAGAAATCGGTGGGACATTTTAAACTGGAACACAGACCAGTTAAACGAATGGGAAACGCATTACAGCCACATGCAAACCTATTACAGTCAATGGGGACAGATCGGTCCCTTTTGTGTAGCCCAGATACATCCAGATTTGGGCACGAAGATAAGGGCTCCCAATGGGATATAAAGTATCCCCTCAGGAAGCCATTCTCTCTCTACCGCCTTGCCTCCAGTGCCCTGCCTTCAACAGGACCATCACAGCCCGCCCAAAGAAGTGAAATATCAGTAGTTACTTTTGAATTACTGGGGTATCTCTACTTTGGGGCGGTGAAGAATCCAAGGCAGACTGCAGGGGCACAGAGCAGGCGTTTACTGGTGAGCATAAACTTTCTGGCCTAGATAAGAAAACGGGGTGGGAATTTTAGGGGAATTTTGTTAAATTGTTATTTTAGTCAATTTTCCCTCGATGTGTCCGTCTTCTCTCCTCCCCGTTAAGTAAAGGTGTGCAGGTGTGCTGTCCTCATAATGATTTTCACTGTATAGCAATTTATTCTTTATTTCAATAAAATACTGGTCTTCTTTGCACGCAACCACGAGTCTCGTTTTCTCTATATTGCTACTGAAATAAGTCCGGCGGTCAGGACCAGAAAGGGAAGCGATTCGAAACTGCACGGGGCCTGCAGCAGGTCAGATACGCCTGACTTGCCAGACACATACCCCAAACCAAAACCCCCTTTCTACAAAATGGCGACCGCAGCAGTACCGTCGGCGGCAGTATGCGATGTAGCAGACCGTGGTCTGGGTCTGGAGAGAGCAGCAGTTATTGGTTTTCTTTTTATCATACCACTGATCTGTTTGTGGTTATGTACCCGCATGCTTAGGGAAGTTAAAGCAGAGAGTTGGGATAAGGAAATGGAGATTGAAGAATACCAGGCCAAGTTAGAGCGCCTGGTGGACCAGTTTAGTGATGGCAAAGGCCACACGAGATATGAGTTAGAGTATCTGAAGTACCTAGTTACAGAGGCCAAGAGTAATGAGATGAGGGTGCGGGAGGAGAACGCCCACCTCATACAAGAAGTAAGAGAGCAGGAGGGAAAGGTTAGGGAGGTAAAGGCAGCGTATAAGCTGGCCTGCGACCAAGGGTTTGAGGAAGCAGATCATGGCCCCTGTAGGGAAGAGATAGAAAGCTTGAATATGGCCTTAAAGAGGGCAAAGGGGATGATATGTCTTATCAGCCAGAAGATAGGCCAGTAGGATTTTACCGGCAACCCAAATAGAACCGTCCCACAGGCAACACCCAGAACAAAGTTGGTTAGGGAATCAGAGGTCCCACGACCGCCACCCACAGCTCCGAGCTTTCAGGAGCTCTGGCAGCAAGGGAGGTGGAGGATGAGGTGGTAGAGGAAGCACAGCAGGCCCCGTTAGATAGGCTGGGACCAGGACCAGTGTACCCCCTCCGACAACGGAGGTACGGTCCGCCCGTTGATGACGATGACCTAGGGGCCGTCCAGAATCAGTTTGTGGTGCCGTATGGCACCCACCAGCTCAGGGACATGGTTAGCCACATCCCCAAGCTCACTAAAAAGGGAGACACCTCACTGCACTTCAGGGAGATAGAACAAGCAGCTTGTGTTAATGACTTTGATGACGCAGAGCAAGCAAAAATGCTGCTGTTTTCCCTGGGAGGTGATCTCCTCCAGGCCCTATGTGGCGAATGCAAAAGGGGGCAGAAGGATTATGAGGATCTGAGGAATGAGATATTGGAGGCCATGGGACTCAATGATGGTAGTCCGTTCGCCCGGGTAGAAAGAACGGTGCAGCTCCCAGGGGAGTCACCGCAGGCGTTCGCAGACAGGCTGTGGCCAGTCTACCGGAGCACATGCACGGGAATGCCAGGGTGGGCAGCACTGAACCCAGTCCAATTGACTCACTGGCTCCGTTGTCTTATGACAAACAGCCTACCCCAGATCCAAGCCCAGGTCGTGGCTTAGTTTGACCCCCGAAACCCCCAGACCACCGAAGAGGCAGTGATCCACCGGCTCACAGTAGCATTTAGAAACATGAGGTGTATCGAGGTGCCCCAACCCAAGAGAAAAGTCCATGAGGTTAAACCTGGGAGCCAGAGTAAGAAAGAGTGGCACCAGGAGGGGAACCGTCCCTCCCAGGCTAAGTTAAATTGTTATGGGTGCGGGAAAGATGGCCACTGGAGAAAAGACTGTAAGAATCCCTGGAAAGATAACAAAGGAAAGGATTCCACAGCCCCAGCCTAAAAGGCAGGGCCAGATATCCCTCCCGCTGCGATCGAGTCATTTTTACAGTCCCTACGGTCTCTTCTGACTGGCCAGGGGAGAGTAGCAGCCACCACCAGTGCTTTGACCCCGTCTGCCCCATCCCACTCCCAGCAATGACTAGAGCCACGCAGCCTGTCGACCTGTGTCCCCACGAAAATGTTGAGGGGAGCAGGCCCCATGTTAAGATGGGGGTGAAGACGGTGCAGGGGAGATATTCAGCGGACACTGGAGCTTCCAGCACAGTGGTCCATTCGGAAGACCTGACCAATTCACCCCGGTCTAACAAGGTCCCATTTAGCTTAATGGGACCCACAGAGAACGAGCAGGCTGGGGAAAGGTCAAAACCTTTGGCCATAAGTTTAGGATCCCTCCATACCATGTGGGAGGGTAACCACAAGACCAATGAGGTGGCCAAGCAGGGGGACAGGGAAGGAGAGTTCTGGGACCCCTGTAGAGCAGGTCCGGTAGCAGTAATCCAGGACAAGGGAGGCACACAGGGGAGAGTTTTGGCCCCGGACCAAAAGCAGGTCCAAGCCCAAGATTCCGCCTTTAAGGCCGCCCTGGTAAGGAGAAATAATTTAGAACAGGGTTACTGGCAGGCTGCTAGTTATGTTAAGCAATGTAAATTGTTTAAGCCGGAGGCAGGGAAACAGGCAGCTGGGATTGAACCTGAGATTAGAAATCCTCAGCCTGCAGCGCGTATACTCACACAGACTGCACATGCAGGCGCAGTCGCGTGTGTGAAGGGCGAAGTTCCCCAGCACTTGGCCAGAGCAATTCCCCCTCTCTTATGGGAGGAGCCTGAACAAGGTTTTAGACCTGAAGGGGAAGACTCTCAGCCACCGGCAGCCGGTGGCGAGGGATTGCCCATCCCCAGCTCAGGTTTGGGAAGGGAGGGACCCGAGGGAGAAGATCCCCAGCCAGCAAGGTCTGTGACCCGAGCTAAGGGTCCGCTCGCCAGGGTAGCCCCACCAGCGACACTCCCTAGGAGGTCTCTTCGGGTACCCCAGCCCAAGAAAGTATGGTCACCAACTTTCCAGTTGAAAACAGCGGACTCCCAAGTCAGGGAGAAGCCAAAAGACAGAAGTCCCCAACCAGCAGCCATAAGCTGCGAGGGACTTGAAATAGAGATCAGTGCAGCCACGCCGCAGGGAGCAGCCTGTGGCAGCCCAAACAGGGATTAGGTTGGCCACCCGGAGATGGGCGGCAGATGTATATAGTTTAAGTAGTTCAAGTTTAATAATGTGTATAACAAATTAGAGTGTGTTAATTTTAATTTTATATTGCAATCGGTAGTTTTTAAGTGTTAAAGTATAAGTTTTAAGTATGGAACCGTTCCAAAGTGTTGTCTACGTGAGCTGAGGTCGTGGGACCCGATCACATTCCCCCGAGCCAGGGGACCTGGCTAGATGTTTTTTTAAGTCTTTTTCAGAGTTTCGAAAGGTGCGGAGGACCATCGTGTCTTTGGATGCTCGGGGAAGGGAGCACCCTTAGCCCACAAGGGGAGGGGTCTGCAGGAGGCAGATGCCCACAAGAGGAGCTGGCCAGGATGACTGGGACCCAGTCAACCCAGTATTCTAGTGAGACTGGCTTCACGTATGGGGAGGCCTCCCTCCAGTGCCCGAGGATACGAACCGTCACCCCAAGGAAAAGATGTTTCAGAAATTCTGTAAATTTTACTTTTCGGAGGTCAATAAGACTGAATTGTAACTAATCATGAGTGATAGCAGATTTGTTTGTATTTTTTTTTTAACAAATATGTTTTGGCTTGGCTCTTCAAAAAAAATGAAAGCTCGTTTTCTTCCGTTTGTATTTTTACAAATATGTTTTGGCTTGGTGTTAATCTCATTAAAGATGTTGTATCGTGATAAAACTATGTCACATGTGGTGCAGGGGCATTGGACCCCTCCATGCTTGAACTATTGTAAATAATCAGTGGTGCAGGGGCATTGGACCCCCTCCGTGCTTGAACTATTGTAACTAATCATGTTTTTCTATCGATAGATGCCTACCGTGCACTGCGATGCTCTCTGAGGACGGGGGATGGAGGTGTCAAGGGATCAGAGATAGATATAGATAAGTATAAGGGAAGGTTGTTTGTGGGGGGGTTCAGAAATTCTTGCTCACATTTAAACAGGATACTGCAAGCAAGTTTTAGTATCCAAGGGAGGACTGTAAGGTTTGCAAAATTTCGTAAAATTTCGGCAGCCCCCGAAGATTATTTGATTAAAGAAAACCTGGTTGGAATGTACCTTAAAAACCCAGGGCATCAAAGATGGCTGTCCGGCCTCATGGCAAAAGAGAAAGACAGCCTGTCTGAATATCTCTCATCACTGGCTGACAAAGGATTGGAAAAAAATACCAGCCTGTGTGAATATGTTTAAGTACTTGAAACTGTCAATCAACTGCGGTTTAGGAAGTTTTCAATACGGAACAAAGGACTTTGTTTACAAGCCCTCTACAGTGTTGACTCAAGGGCTTAAGTACTTAAAGCTGTCATTCAATTGCAGTTGAAATGCAACCACAGGACAAAGGATTGTTTACACTTGTTCTCAAGTACTGTTTACTGAACACTTAAGGATTTGTTTGCCCAGCACTCGAGAAATCGGTGGGACATTTTAAACTGGAACACAGACCATTTAAACGAATGGGAAATGCATTACAGGCTCATTCAAACCGATTACGGTCAATGGGGACAGATTGGTCCCTTTTGTGTAGCCCAGATACATCCAGATATGGGCGCGCAGATAAGGGCTCCCAATGGGGTATAAAGTAGCCCCTCAGGAAGCCATTCTCTCTCTCTCTACCGCCTTGCCTCCAGTGCCCTGCCTTCAAGAGGACCGTCACAGCCCGCCCAAAGAAGTGGAATATCAGCAGTTACTTTTGAATTACTGGGGTATCTCTACTTTGGGGCGGTGAAGAATCCAAGGCAGACCACAGGGGCATGGAGCAGGTGTTTACTGGTGAGCATAAACTTTCTGGCCCATTACAAGGCAACCTAGATAGGAAAAAGGAATGGGAATTTTAGGGGAATTTTGTTAAATTGTTATTTTAGTCAATTTTCCCCTCAATGTGTCCGTCTTCTCTGCTCCCCATTAAGTAAAGGTGTGCAGGTGTGCTGTATTCATAATTATTTTCACTGTATAGCAATTTATTCTTTATTTCAATAAAATACTGGTCTTCTTTGCACCCAACCACGAGTCTCGTTTTGTCTATATCGCTACAGAAATAAGTCTGGCGGTCAGAACCAGAAAGGGATGTGATTTGAAACCGCACGGGGCCCAGAGCAGCTCAGATACGCCTGACTGACCAGACACATACCCCAAACCAAAACCCCCTTACTATAGGAGGAAGCCTGGAAACCATTTCCCTGAGGCCATGTATCCATTAAAACCACAGACAGTGGTCTGTGTATTGGAGGGGTATATTAGAGAGCAGTTTCGATAGCTCTCTCTCTCTCTCCTGCCCTCCACACAACGGAACATGAAGAGGAGCTGAGCCTTGCTCTTCCAACCGAGACAGACTTCGACTAAGGCTGGGACTCGCATGCTGCAAGGCCGATACGGAACCAGGTAGCCAAGACATATGGGAGGAAGCTGCAAGCAAGATCAAAGGGCAAACTAGATGAGCATTGCCAAGCCTACACACCCACAAGATCACTTAGCTGTGTGAGGGGGTGCCTGTATGTTCCTACCAAACAAGAGGGGGTTTAGCGTTGGAAGGGTCCTGTGCTAGTTTTGTTCACAGGAGGGTGTTTTTAGGCCCTGGTAAGTCAGCATGGCAGGGGCTTGTTGGACAAGTCAGGGTTGTGCTGTTTTAAACTGTACTGTTGTGTTCACACTGCTCATACTGTATGCGAGTGGAGTGGATTTGTCAACCTTAATAAACACTGTACGGGTGAGCCCGAAAACGCTGTCTGTGTTCAAATCTGTCCTCAGTAATCCCTATCGTCCAGAACTTGTAGTAAGGGGGTTTGCATGCTCGCTACGGGCGGGGCGAAACCACTTACAATAATTGCCGATTGCGGCAGGGGCCATAGGAAATTGGCCACCGCAAAATCCGGTTACACGTGTTTCCTACATTGCAACAGTGACAACACTTCAAAAGTACTTCATTGGCTGCAGAGCACTTTGGGATGTCCAGAGGTCATGAAAGACACTATATAAATGCAAGACTTTCTTTCCTTCTTTCCACTTTCTCAGTCTAATCAAGCGTCGCAATGGCGCCACCCATCCCGAGCTTCAATGTTTGAGCACCGACAAACTCTTCAAATAACTCTCTCACACCAAGTACTCTCACCAAACTGTGCTCCACAAGGAACTGAGAAAGGACCTGTGAGTAATAAACCTTTATTAACATTGGACATCCTGACATTTAACCACCCCGATAAAGTGCCGAGCAATCTTGCGTCCACTCCTGAGCTTTGAGCTCATAGTCTTGGCTAACACTTCAGTGTAGTGCTGACAGATTGCTGCACTGTCACTTCCAGTCAAATCCAGTCAGCCATTTTAGGTGGACATAAAAAATCCCACGGCGCAGTAAAAGTAATAGCAGTGGAGTTCTCCTGGTGTCCTGCCACTTTCTAACCCTCAATCAGCATCACTAAAACATATTGGGGGCTAAATTCGGTTGATTTGTGCCTCCCGTTAGCGCCCTAAGAGGGAGCTAATTGGGCGCAAATCAACAAGCGCCTGGGCGCGGCGCCGCTAACGTCTCCCGCGAAATTCAGCAGGAGGTTAGCGGCGGCGCTGTGCCGCCGGCGATGACATCATCGCCGTGCGCAGCGCCCCGCTCATGCCCCGGCTGTAATATTGGGTGGCGCCCCCTGACTTACTGCCAGACGCTATGTCCGCCGGGGTCAGGGGGGGCCTACCTGCGGCTGGGGTGGTGCTAGTTAAAGGTGAGGTGGCAGGCGGCCATTGTTGTTGCTAACCACCTGCCTCCGTTGCTGTCCCCGGCCCCCATGAAGCCCCCCTGCGGGGTGCCGGCTGCTCTCCGTGAGTCCGGCACTCCTCTTGAGTGCCGGGCTCGTTTCCCGGCTCTCCCGATCCCTGGTGGCCCAGCTGGGCGGCGGGGCGCGCTGCGCCAGGCCCCTCCCCTTTAATAAGGGGAAGAAGTCCTGCAGTACCACGGCACGTAGCGCCGCGATATTGGTTCGCAGCGCCCCAAGAGGGACGCGGGGAGCTTCCAGTAGCACCCCTCCTCCCTCTCGGGGCGCTACCTGGGAAAATCGGCTGTGGGGGCACTAACTTTTTCGGGGCACTAAAATTTTTACCCCTTATCTGGTCACATGTTTCATTGCTGCTTGTGGGACCTTGCTGTGCACAAATTGGTTGCATTTCTCTACATTACAGCAGTGGCTACACTTCAAAAGTAATAATTAGCTGTAAAGTGCTTTAAGAACACAGGAACATACGAACAAGTGTAAACCATTCAGCACCTCAACCCAATCAATTAGCTCACGACTGACCTGTACCTTAACTCGATTTACCAGCCTTTGTTCCAAATACCCTGATGCCCTTACCTAACATAGATCAATCGATCTCAGTCCTAAAAATTTCAATTGACTCAGCATCCGCTTTGGAGAAGAAAGTTTCAGAGGTTCACTGCGCTTTACGTCAAAAAATGCTTCCTGATTTCAGTCCTAACTCGCCTAGCTCTAATTTTAAGATTATGCCCCCTTGTTTTGCATTCCCCCACCAGAGGAAATAATTACTCTGTATCTATGCTATCGATCCCTTTATTAATTGAAAGGCCTCAATTAGATCACCCTTAAACTGCTACACTCAAGGGAACACAAGTCAAGTTTATGCAACCTGTCCTCATAATTTAACCCTATAAGCTCTGTTATTATCCTGGTGAATCGATGCTGTGTGCCTCCAAGGCCACTATGGGGGAAAAATTGGGTCAGGTTGCACCTCTCGTTAACGCACCTGGGCGCGGCACCGTTGACGTCTCCCGCGGAATTCAGTGGGAGGTTAGCAGCAGCGGTAGCCGGTAACGCCCTGCACCGCTGCGTCGGAAAATATTATGTTATCGCTGTGCGCAGCACCCCGGCCGCAAACGTCCCTTGCGCCCCTTGACCTATCACCGGACGATATTTGCGACAGGATCAGGGGGCAGTTTTGCAGTGGCGATGGTGCAAGTTAAAGGGGCAGGTGCAGGGTGGCCCTTTTTATTTTGGCCGACTGCCAGCTCCTACCCCCTTTCGCTTTTGTATACAGGGTGCTGGCCGCGATCGCTCAGCCCGGCACTCCTCTTGAGCGCCCGGCTATTTCAATGGCACCCCGCTCGCTGGTGGTCCGACAGGGCCCTGGTGTGTGCAGCGCTAGGCCCCTCCCCTTTAGTTAGGGGAGGGAGGCCTGCAATGACGCGGTGCTACGTGCCACCGCACGTGGCACTGCTGCACATAGCGCCGCAAAATTCAGTATTAGCAACCCAAGGAGGAGGGGGAGCACTTTCCAATCGGGACCCACTTCCTGCTTGGGGCGCTATTGCTGAATATGCAGCAGAGGGGTGCAAACTTTTAGGGGCGCTAAAATTAGTGCCCCGGCGACATTAGCACCTTTGGGACGCCACCCAATTTTACCCCCTATATCTTTCCTGTGTTTTGTTGCCAAAATCTGAACACTGTACTCCAGATGGGGTCTGACTAAGGCTCTACACAACTCCAGTATCATAGAGTCACTTCCTCACTTTTGCATTCCAAACCCCTTGAGATAAAGGCAAACATTCAAATACCCTTTTTGATTATCTATTAGATTTAATTAGTTTTTAGTGATCTGTGCACGTCGACACCTAAATCCCATTACTCCCCAACAGCTCTTAGGGCTAGAAATTAATTATAGCCAAGGAATGGGTGGTGTTTAGACTAAAAATGGTGAATTAGCGCCAAGGGGAAAATCGTCTAGACTGCATGCAAAATTCACCCTCACTCCTCATTACAATGATTGGAGCCATAAATCTAGTCTAAACACCCAAGCTCATTGGCGTTTGACTGAAAAGATGGACCAATATCGGGTGTAGTCTAAACGCAGGTAATGATTGCCACAGGCTTTTTTCACTGCTTAAAGGGGAGGCCTATTGATTCTGCAGCACCTCATTCTCAGCATTGTTCGGTGTACAGCTGCCTCAACAACCATAAGAAGAAGGACACTTATTTACAAATCTTGAGGGCAGACGGCTGTCCCAGCGAGAGAGCCCGGGGGTTTTCCCATGAAGCTTTGGAGACATTGGTTTTAGTGGTGGAGAGAAAGCGGCTGGTCCTGCACCAACTGGCAGGAGGCCCTCGCCACAAGTCTGCCATATTATGTGGGGGGAGGTGGTATACCACATCACGGACTGCGCTGTGGTCCTCAGGACCTACACCTAGTGCAGGAATTACTTTAGCAAGCTCACATGTGTGGGCACGGTGAGTGAAGGCTTCAATGAATGCTACATACCACCACCTGTACCACAAGCTTCACACATTGCGCAATGCACTACACCCCCAGTACTCGCCCACCAACAATCTTTACCTACCAACACTCACACACACATCTCACACCTTACACACAATGACAGCTATTCAACTATGGTAGGCACAAGGGTCATTAGTTATTAGAATGCATGTGATATGTTTATGCATACATTTATTAATAGAGTTTGGAATATTTTGTGGTCTCTCTCATTTCACCTTTGTGCCCAGGAGGATGCTGTGATATGTCATGACACAGGGATGGTATGATGGGGATGTGGTGAGCAGCAGGGATCTGGGGTTTCATTCATTCAAATTGGAGTCTGATGAGCTGGTCATGGGCAGCCCGTCTGGAAGTCAGATTGTCCGGCTGCCTCCTCCCTTCCTCCTGTTCCTCATTTTCTTCCTCCTTATCTTCTTCCTCCTCCCCCTGCGGACATGTTCCTCTCTTCCTCTTTGACTGTGCACCCTCCGCTGTAGATCCTGGAGGACAAGTTGGACTGCCAGCTATAAAAAGGAGATCCCAAGAAGGATTAATTGTCACAAAGAGAATTTTACGCCGTGGCCATGAACTTTTGTGCATCCGACTCCTTCCAGGCTGGAGCTGGAGATATTTGCAACACCATGCAGTTTGCTGTCCACTATTGCTTAAGGGAGGTCACTCAAGCTCTGTATTCAAAGAGAGCTGAATACATTTCATTCTCCCTTGCCAGAGAACAGCAGGTAGAGTAACCACATGACTTAGCGAGGATTACAGGCCTCCCCATGATGTGGGGGGCCATTGACTGCATCCACAACACTTTGTGGGCACCGCATGTCAACACTGAGATGTACTGCAACCGAAAGGGAGTCCACTCCCTCAACGTCTAGCTGGTGTGCGACCATAGGCAGAGAACCATGTAGGTCCTGGCAGCAGTCATGATGCCTTCATTCTGCAACAGTCTGCTGTGCAATTTGCATTTGATTCACCATGACAAACAAAAGGGTGACTAGTGGGTGAGAAGGGCTATCCACTGAGGACGTGGCTTATGTGTCTGGTGCGCAACCCACACACACATGGGCAGCATGCACACAATGAAAGCCATGCTGTCACACGAAATGTGATAGAGCAGACCATTGGTGCGCTGAAACCATGCTTCCGCTGCCGAGACTGCTCTGGAGGTGCTCTGCAGTATAGAATCATAGAATCATAGAATGATAACAGTACAGAAGGAGGCCATTCAGCCCGTTGAGCCCGTGCCGGCTCTCTGCAAGAGCACTTCAGCTAGTCCCACTCCCTGTCCTTTCCACGTAGCCCTGCAAATTTTTTTTCCTTCAGGTACTTATCCAATTCCCTTTTGAAAGCCATGATTGAATCTGCCTCCACCACCCTCTCAGGCAGTGCATTCCTGATCCTAACAACTCGCTGCGTAAAAAGGTTTTCCCTCATGTCTCCTTTGGTTCTTCTGCCAATCACCTTAAATCTGTGTCCTCTGGTTCGCGACCCTCCGCCAATGGGAACAGTTTTTCTCCATCTGTCTAGACCCCTCATGATTTTGAATGAAGTTAAAAGCCCATGGGATCCAGGGCAAAGTGTGAAGTTGGATTCAAAACTGGCTCAGAGGCAGGAAGCAGAGGGTAATGGTTGATGGATGTTTATGTGACTGGAAGGCTGTTTCCAGTGGGGTTCCGTGGGCTCAGTACTAGGCCCCTTGCTTTTTGTGGTACATATCAATGATATAGGGGGTATGATTAAAAAGTTTGCAGATGATACTAAAATCGGCTGAGTGGTTGATACTGAAGAAGGAAGCTGTCGACTGCAGGAAGATATCAATAAATTGGTCAGGTGGGCAGAAAAGTGGCAAATGGAATTCAAGCTGGAGAAGTGTGAGGTAATGCATTTGGGGAGGGCTAACAAGGAAAGGGAATACGCATTAAATGGTAGGACACTGACTAGTGTGGAGGAACAAAGGGACCTTGGAGTGCACGTCCACAGGTCCCTGAAGGTAGCAGGCCAGGTAGATAAGGTGGTTAAGAAGACAAACGGAATGCTTGTCTTTATTAGCCGTGGCATAGAATACAAGAGCAGGGGGGTTATGCTTCAACTGTATAAAACATTAGTTAGGCCTCAGCTAGAGTACTGCATGCAGTTCTGGTCACCACATTACAGGAAAGATGTGATTGCACTAGAGAGGGTACAGAGGAGATTTAGAAGGATGTTGCCGAGAGTAGAGAATCTTAGCTATGAGGAAAGACTGGATAGGCTCGGTCTGTTTTCCTTGGAACAGAGGAGGCTGAGGGGAGACCTTATTGAGGTGTATAAAATTATGAGGGGCCTAGATAAAGTAAATAGAAAGGACCTATTTCCCTTTGCAGAGGGGTCAAAAACAGATTTAAAGTAATTGGTGGAAGGTTTAGAGGGGATTTGAGGGGACATTTCTTCAACAAGAAGGTTGTGGGGGTGTGGAACTCACTGCCTGAAAGGGTGGTAGAGGCAAAGACCCTAACCACATTTAAAAAGTACTTGAATGTGCACTTGGGATGCTGTAACCTGCAGGGCTATAGACCAAGAGCTGGGAAGTGGGATTAGGCTGGATAGCTCTTTGTTGGCCGGCATGGACACGATGGGCCGAAATGGCTTCCTTCCATGCTGTAATTTTCTATGATTCTATGAACAACTCTATCAAATCTCCTTTCAACCTTCTCTGCTCTAAGGAGAACAACCCCAGCTTCTCCAGTCTATCGATCTAACTGAAGTTCCTCATCCCTAGACCCATTCTTGTAAATCTTTTCTGCACCCTCTCTAAGGCCTTCACATCCTTACTAAAGTGCGGTGCCCAGAATTGGACACAATACTCCAGTTGAGGCCGAACCAGTGTTTTATAAATGCTCATCATAACTTCCTTGCTTTTGTACTCTATGCCTCTATTTATGAAGCCCAGGATCCCATATGCTTTTTTAACTGCTTTCTCAACCTGCCCTGCCACATTCAACGATATGTGCACATACACCCCCCAGTCTCTCTGTTCATACACCCCCTTTAGGATTGTACCGTTTAGGTTTATATTGCCTCTCATCGTTCTTCCTACCAAAATGTATCACTTCGCACTTTTCTGCATTAAATTTCATCTGTCACATGTCCGCCCATTCCATCAGCCTGTCTATGTCTTCCTGAAGTCTATCACTATCCTCCTCACTGTTCACTATACTTCCAATTTTTGTGCCATGTGCAATTTTTGAAATTGTGCCCTGTACACCCAAGTCCAAGTAATTAATATATATCAAGAAATGCAGTGGTCCTAGTACCAATCCCTGGGGAACCCCACTGTGTACCTTCCTCCAGTCTGAAAAACAACCGTTCACCACTACTTTCTGTTTCCTGTTACTTAGCCAATTTTGTATCCATGCTGCCACTGTCCTTTTTATTCCATGGGCTTCAACTTTGCTGGCAAGCCTAATATGTGGCACTTTATCAAACGCCTTTTGGAAGTCCATATACACCACATCAACCGCATTGCCCTCATCAACCCTCTCTGTTCGCTCATCAAAAAACTCAATCAAGTTAGTTAAACACGATTTGCCTTTAACAAATCCGTGCAGGCTTTCCTTAATTAATCCACACTTGTTCAAGTGCCTTTAAATTTTGTCCTGGTTTATAGTTTTTAAAAGCTTCCCCACTACAGAGGTTAAACTGACTGGCCTGTATTTGCTGAGCTTGTCCTTACACCCTTTTTTATACAAGGGTGTAACATTTTCAATTCTCCAGTCCTCTGGCACCACCCCTGCAATTTCCACCTTTACTTCCCTCAGCATCCTCGAATGCATTACATCTGGTCCTAGTGACTTATCTACTTTAAGTACAGCCAACCTTTCTATTACCTCCTCTTTATCAATTTTTATTTTGCAGAGAGCCAGCATGGGCTTGACGGGCCGAATGGCCTCCTTCTGTGCTGTAACCATTCTATGATTCTATGACCCCATCCAGTATCTCAGCTACCTCCTCTTTCACTATAACTTTGGCAACATCTTCTTCTTTGGAAAAGACAGATGCAAAGTGCTCATTTAGTACCTCAGCCATGCCCTCTGTCTCTATGCATGGCTGTCATGTTTGAATAGCTGGCAGTGTGTGCAAGCTGTGAGATGTGGTTCTTAGACTTCCAGCAGTGCTAAGTATGTGTGGGTGAGGATCAGCTATGAATGTTAGGTATGAGTCCTGATTGATTGAGATTGTTGGTAGATGAGCGATGGGGGTGTGCTTGAGGATGGCATCCTGACCCCCTGTGGATACAGCACTTCTCCCCTCCAATCGCCCTCCTCTACCAAGGCCTCTAGTGCAGTGTCCGAGAACCTTGGAGCATGCTCTCTCCATTATTCAGTCTTATTCCATGTCAGACTGACTTGCACAAGGACTTCCACCACTTGCTCCAGCCACAATGCACCTCCTCTTTAAGAGTTGTAGGCTGGGTTTAAGAAGTGCAGCTAGCTTTAACTTGTGCTAGCCACTCACAGTTTTGGTCCCCCTGCTGAGGTGTGCAGTCACTCAACAGCATGGTTAGTGCTGGCTGCATGCTACAATCATGGCAATGAGCAGGCAGCACGAAGTTGAACGGGTGTGGGGACATCGTGCTTTGTGAGCCCTGTGCCCGTTTTTGAGGGCTGTCCAATTTAGCCCCCTTTGTCGCTCAATATCATTATAACATTATAAAACATTTTCTGCTAGCTTTGATATCCCTTGCAAATTTTTCTCGTATTCACTTTTAGCACCCCTTGTGTCTTTATTTTGCTTTATGTAGCTCTCCCAGTCTGCTAAATTTCAACTTTTCCTTGCATTTGTGTAATCCTTTTCTATTAGCTTGATACTCTCTCTTACATCATTTGTTGATCATGGTTGCTTAACCACAAGCAGAGCATTTGCCTTTGATGGATATGTGCCATTTTTGTATCATACCAAATATTTCCTTGAATAATGTCCACTGTTTGTAAGTTTGGCCATTAGCTGTTTCAGTTTTTCTTTACAAAAAATGAATTAGTCCTTGAAAAATAATCAAACATCAATATAAATTTTATTTGATTTATTCTGAAGATAGCCCGGTAAAGTATCAGTCCAAAACAAAGATGTGCATGTGCAATGAACTTGCACAGTAAATTTCTAGAGGTATTTAACTAGATTCTGCAGTTTAAACTGGTTTGTAACTATTTGAACATGGTGCTCAAATGGTGCTAAGCTGACACAATGTGAACGTGATTGATAATTGAATTTGTTCTGATCATGCACTCGCAGACTTGTGTACGTGCAGTATGCATGACATGCCTTAAACTATAAAGTGCATGTTCATCACTTCAAACCTGATAAAAAAGGTCAACCTCAAAAGATACTCAGCATCTGTCAGAGTCAGATGACTCAGCAGCAAAAGCTGAGCTGAAATTTGCTGCATCATTGTACCAGATGGTAGCCATTGGCCTTGTGTATAGAGCATGTGGTTGGCCAGGATCCTGAGCTGCTCTGTTTTTCTTGGAAAGCATCGTTTTTAGAAAACTAGATTGGTTATCCACTGGCCCACACCTTTTAAACCTACAGATACACTGACACAGCAAAACCCTGAGGTCTTCAGATAGGCTACGCTCCCCATCTCTGTACCACTGATAGCCTAAAAGGGTTTTTTTTTTTGACAAGCTAAAGCTTTAATAAACATTAACCATCTAAGCCAGCTTTCAAATTATGCAAAGTTTTCATTGTTTCATATCATAAAACGTGTTTTCTTTACACTTTAATGCTGAATATTTTAAAGTGATCTAGCAAAATGCACAAAGCCACAGAGCATGTAATACAATGTATTATATATTTATAATTTATTTACAAGAAAACCATCGGCTCAATATTAATGAAATTGCACTGAGAACATGATATGTATTTGCTCAAACTTATCATGAAAGGAAGGCATGAATCCACTGAACAGTCAATACAGACTGGAATGACTCAGTAACGAAACAAGAGAAATATAAAAGGAAAGAAGGTACCAAGGCAATACTTCCTAACACTCCATTACATTTTGTAATAGCAGCATGGCACATCATGAACCTTCAGTGAATCATGCTCTATAACACTCAGGTCTTTCTGTCACTAAACAGCTTCGAGCACACAACCCTGCATGGTGCATACATGCTGGAGGTGCCCCTACCCGAGGACACAACGCTATACTTATTAATATTAAGAAGCGTTTGCCAGATACCGGTCTACTTCCACGTCATATCTGTCTGCAATCTATTTTTCTCAACTAAAGTCCTTCTTACTCCATATATAACATTGCTGACGCCGATCCCTGCAGGACTCCATTAGTAATCAGTTGCTCCTGAGCACCGGGAAACCTGGCCAAAATGGGTAAAAAATAAAAAGCCTGTAAGAATGGAGGCACGCAACCTCCTCAAAAGATTTTACCAACCAACCCGTCTTCTGAGAGCGGATGGGTCACCCAACTCCGACCCACCTCCATTAAAACCGGAAGTGGGCAGTTTGTGGTCGGGTTGGGGTCGGGTTTGAGACTTTATGGGCTGGATTTTGCCAATGGGGGCAGGCTGGGTGCGTGTCAGGTGGTTGGCATTTCCCGACCCCGCCTCCGATGTGATTTGTGACAATTGGCAGATTTTCCCCTAATTGGGCACTTGATTTCCAGCGTGTGGAAACACCTGGCCCAATGAGTCTTTTCATATGGAAACTCGCCTCCGATGATGTCATCTATGCAGCTGGATTTAAGGCCTGCAAGCAGCCTTGCTTCTTTGCTTCTTTTTCAGCCTTCCAACTTTATGACCATTCTTCTGAGTGATTCCTTCTGCAAGTATGTTCAGCACTAGATGAAAGTGTGCACCCACATTCAATGAGGCCTCCCTCCAAGCTCTGGTGGAGGGAGAAAGAGAAAATAAGGAGGTGCTCTTTCCTCCCTCAGGGAGGAAAAAGCCTCCACAACAGACTAAAGCTGTGTGGCTGCATGTGGCACAGGAGGCCAATGCTATTTCTATGTGCAGCAGAACCTGGCTGCAGTGCAGAAAGAGGTTTCATGACCTTCTCCGCAGAAGAAAAGTGAGCATTACATACCCATCACCCTCAATCTGATCCCCATCACCTCTCATCACCAGCACTCTGTTTTGTCAACCTTCTCCTCCACATCCCACTTCACCCTTACATCCCTGCACCCTTACCCATTCCCTCTCTCTCTATGTTCACATTCACTTAACTAATCAACTATGCAGCCCTCACACTCCCTATCACTGTGATGCAATGACAACAACTTACAACACACAGGGAAGGCCCTTGGTCTTGGCACCTCACTCCATCATTGTCTCCTTCTAAGCCTCTATGCTATGGATTCTCTACACTCACTCCAACATTCTCACTCAAACTCCAATTGTGTCCCTCATTGCAGGAAAAGAGAGCCCACAATAAGAGGGAAAGGGTGAGGACAGGGCGACGGCCACTCTCAATAGCCCAGCTCACCATTGCAGAGGAGGCGGTCCTGGAGATCGTGGGTGTGGAGGAGGATGCGCAAGTCGGGGACGGACAGACGGGCGCATGTAGAAATAGGTGGGGGTATACTGGGGTTATTGTCTCTGGCCAGTCAGAAGTATCTGAGCTGCTCCAGAGCCCCGTGCGGTTTCGAATCGCTCCCCTTTTCTGGTTCTGACCGCCGGACTTATTCAGTAGCGATGTAGACAAAACGAGACTCGTGGTTGGGTACAAAGAAGACCAGTATTTATTGAAATAAAAAGAAATAAATTGAAAATAATGAATACAACACACTTTTGCTAAATGCAGCACACCTTTGCTTAATACAGCACTTTTGCTTAATACAGCACACCTTTGCTTATTACAGCACACCTTTGCTTAATACAGCACTTTTGCTTAATACAGCACACGTTTACTTATTACAGCTCAGCTTTGCTTAATACAGCACTTTTGCTTAATACAGCACAACTTTGCTTAATAGGGGAGGAGAAAACAGACACATCGAGGGAAAATTGAATAAAATTACAATTTAACAAGATTCCCCTTAATTCCCCTTATACCTATCTAAGTTGCCTTGTAATGGGCCAGAAAATCTATGCTCACCAGTAAACGCCTGCTCCGTGCCCTTGCGGTCTTAGATCCTTCACCGCCCCGAAGTGGAGATACCGCAGTAATTCAAAAATAACTGCTGGTATTCCATTCCTTTGGGTGGCTGTTGAGTTGTTCTTCTTGCAGGCAGAGCATGGAGGTGAGGCAGCAGAGAGAGAGTTAATGGCTTCCCGAGAGGCTATCTTTATACCCCATTGGGAGCCATTGTCTTCGCACCCAAATCTGGATGTATCTGGGCTATACAAAAGGGAATCGATCTGTCCCCATTGACTGTGATGGGTTTGAATGTATTCCCCATTCTTTTAAACTGGTATGTGCCTGGTTTAAAATGTGCTATCGATAGCTCAAGTGCTGGACAAATGAATCCTAAGTGTTGAGTCAATAGCACGAAGTGGTTTGTAAACAAATCCATTGTCCTGTGGTCAGTCCAACCACAATTGATTGACAGCTTTAAGTATTTAAGCCTTTGAGTCAACATTGTAGAGAGTTCTGTAAACAAACAACCCCTTTGTCCTGTGGTGAAACTTCTTAAACTGCAGTTGATTGACAGTTTCAAGTACTTCATGCATTCACACAGGCTGGCGTTTTTTTCAAATCCTTTGTAGATATACAAGCAGGCTGTCTTTTGTCTTCTGCCTTGAGGTCTGACAGCCATTTTGATACCCTGGGTTTTTAAGGTATATTCCACCCAGGTTTTCTTTAATCAAAAATAATCTTCGGGGCTGTAGAAATTTTCAAAATTCTTGCAAAACCTTACAGTCCCCCTTCGGATACTAAAACTTGCTTGTATTATCCTGTCCAAAGGTGAGCAATAATTTCTGACCCCCCACAAACATCCTTCCCTTATATTTAACTATATCTATCTTTGATCCCCCGACACCTCCATCTCCCCTACCCAGAGAGAATCGCAGTACACGGTAAGCATCTATCGACAGAAAAACAAGATTAGTTACAATAATTCAAACACGGAGGGGGCCCAATGCCCCTGCACCACTGAGTACTTACAGTAATTCAAGCATGGAGGGGGTCCAATGCCCCTACACCACTTGTGACATAGTTTTAACACAATACAACATATTTAATGGGATTAACACCAAGCCAAAACACATCTGTTAAAAATACAAACGGAAGAAAACAAGCTTCCATTTTCCTTTTTTTTTACTTTATAATGCAATTGCCTGGCACTTTAATAAATGGCACCATTCTACAGCCATAAATGTATTTCAAATTTCCACAATCTGTAAACACAACAACTCACAGGCATATGCAATGTTTCAATTAACTCTAAACAAGTAGTACAATCTCACAGTTAGGAACTAAATTCACACATTAGTTCCTTTGGAGTTGGGACCAGTAGATAATACAAAATATAAAATAATTAACAAGCTTTTTGTAAACTCTTAATCTTAACCTGGGTTTCCAATAATAGTTTAAACGCTATGGGCATCTGCCTCCTGCAGACCCCTCTCTTCGTGGGCTAGGGGTGCTCCTTCCTCGAGCATCCAAAGACACAATGGTCCTCTGTACCTTTCGGAACTCTGAAAAAGACTTAAAAAAAACATCTAGCCAGATCCCCTGGCTCGGGAGAGTGTGATCAGGTCCTGTGACCTTGGCTCACGTAATACAATTTCTGGAATGGTACCATACTTAAAACTTATACTCTAATAATTAACACTACCGAATTGCAATATAAAATTTAAATTAACACATTCTAACTTAATCCTCTATGCACATTACTTGAACAAAGCTATATACAAGCGCCGCCCATCTCCATGCGGCCAGCCTAATCCCTGTTTGGGCTGCCACAGGCTGCTCCCTGTGGCGTGGCTGGACTGATTCCAACTTCAAGTCCCTCACAGCTTATGGCTGCTGGTTGGGGACTTCTGTCTTTTGGCTTCTCCCTGAATTGGGAGTCCGCCCTATTCCACTGGAAAGCTGGTGACCATACTTCCTTGGGCTGGGGTACCCAAAGAGATCTCCTAGGGAGTGTCGCTGGTGGGGCTACCCTGGTGGGCGGACCCTTAGCTCGGGTCACAGTCCTTGCTGGCTGGGGACCTTCTCCCTCAAGTCCCTCCCTTCCCAAACCTGGGCTGGGGACAGGCAATCCCTTGCCACTGGCTGCCGGTGGCTGAGAGCCTTCCCCTTCAGGTCTAAAACCTGGTTCAGGCTCCTCCCCGGAGTCCCACAAGAGAGGGGGAATCGCTCAGGCCAAGTGCTGGGGAACTACTCCTCTCACGCACGCGATTGCGCCTGCATGTGCAGTCTGTGTGTGCTTATGCGCTGCAGGCTGAGGATTTCTAATCTCAGGTACAATCGCAGCTGCCTGTTTCCCTGCCCCTGGCTCAAACAACCTGCATTGTTTAATATAACTGGCAGCCTGCCAGTAATCCTGTTCTAAATCCTTTTCCCTTACCAGGGTGGCCTTAAAAGCGGAATCTTGGGCTTGGACCTGCTTTTGGTCCGGGGCCAAAACTATCCCCTGTGTGCCTCCCTTGTCCCGGATTGTTGCTACTGGGCCTGCTCTACAGAGGTCCCAGAACTCTCCTTCCCTGTCCCCCTGCTTAAACAACTTACACAGGTCAGGAATGGCTCCTCCCCTAACACAAGCCACAGCGCCTGCCTGTGCAGCCTGTGAGCTTGTACCCGCTGCGGGCTGAGGATTTCTGACCTCCGGTTCAATCCCAGCTGCCCGTTTCCCTGTGGGTCCCATTAAGCTAAATGGGACCTTGTTAGACTGGGGTGAATTGGTCAGGTCTTCCGAGTGGACCACTGTGTTGGAAGCTCCAGTGTCCACCGAATATTTCCCCTGCCCCGTCTTCACCCCCATCTTAACATAGGGCCTGCTCCCCTCAGCATTTTCGCGGGGACACAGGTCGACAGGCTGCGCTGGCCCTAGCCATTGCTGGGAGTGGGATGGGGCAGGCGGGGTCAAAGCACCGGTGGTGGCTACTACTCTCCCCTGGCCAGTCAGAAGAGACTGCACTGACTCCAATAGTGACTTGACCGAGGCGGGGGAAATTCCTGTCTCTACCTTTTGGACTGGGGCTGTGGGATTCTTTCCCTTGTCCTTCCAAGGATTTTTACAGTCTTTTCCCCAGTGACCGTCTTTCCCGCACTCATAACAATTTAACCTGGGAGGGACGGCTCCCCTCCTGGTGCCACTCTTTCTTACTCTGGCTCCCAGGTTTAACCTCATGGCATCAACGAGCGGACCGTACTTCCATTGTCGGAGGCGGTACACTGGTCCTGGTCCCGGCCTATCTAGTGGGGCCTGCTGTGCTTCCTCTATCACCTCATCCTCCACCCCACTTTGCTGCAAGAGCTCCTGAAAGCTCGGAGCCATTGGTGGCGGTCGTGGGACCTCTGATTCCCTGACCAACCTTTTCCTGGGTGTTGCCTGTGGGACGGTTTTATTTGGGTTGCCGGTAAAATCCAACTGACCTGCCTTCGGGCTGATCAGACATATCATCCCCTTTGCCCTCTTTAAAGCCATATTCAAGCTTTCTATCTCTTCCCTACAGGGACCATGATCTGCTTCCTCAAACCCTTGCTCGCAGGCCAGCTTATATGCTGCCTTTACCTCCCTAACCTTTTCCTCCTGCACTTTTACTTCTTGTATGAGGTGGGAGTTCTCCTCCCGCACCCTCATCTCATTGTTCTTGGCCTCTGCAACTAGGCACTTCAGGTACTCTGACTCGTGCCTCGTGTGGCTTTTGCCCTCACTAAACTGGTCCACCAGGCACTCTATCTTGGCCTGGTATTCTTCAATCTCCCTTTCCTTATCCCAACTCTCTGCTCTAACTTCCCTAAGCCTGCGGGAACTTAACCACAAACAGATTAGTGGGATAAAAAGAAACCCAATAACTGCTGCTCTTTCCAGACCCAAACCACCGTCTGCTATATCACATACCATTGCCGATGGTCCTGCCGTGGTCGCCATTTTGTAGAAATTGAGGGGATGGGGGCTATACTGGGGTTATTGTCTCTGGCCAGTCAGAAGTATCTGAGCTGCTCCAGAGCCCCGTGCAGTTTCGAACCGCTCCCCTTTTCTGGTTCTGACCGCCGGACTTATTCAGTAGCGATGTAGACAAAACGAGACTCATGGTTGGGTACAAAGACCAATATTTATTGAAATAAAAAGAAATGAATTGAAAATAATGAATACAACACACTTTTGCTTAATACAGCACACCTTTGCTTATTACAGCACACCTTTGCTTAATACAGCACTTTTGCTTAATACAGCACACCTTTGCTTATTACAGCACACCTTTGCTTAATACAGCACTTTTGCTTAATACAGCACAACTTTGCTTAATAGGGGAGGAGAAAACAGACACATCGAGGGAAAATTGACTAAAATTACAATTTAACAAAATTCCCCTTAATTCCAACCCCTTATACGTATCTAGGTTGCCTTGTAATGGGCCAGATAATCTATGCTCACCAGTGAACGCCTGCTCCGTGCCCTTGCGGTCTTAGATTCTTCACTGCCCCAAAGTGGAGATACCCCAGTAATTCAAAAGTAACTGCTGGTATTCCACCCCTTTGGGCGGGCTGTTGAATTGTTCTTCCTGCAGGCAGAGCACGGAGGCAAGGCAGCAGAGAGAGAGATAATGGCTTCCTGAGTGGCTATCTTTATGCCCCATTGGGAGCTGTTGTCTTCGCACCCAAATCTGGATGTATCTGGGCTATACAAAAGGGAATCAATCTGTCCCCATTGACTGTGATGGGTTTGAATGTATTCCCCATTCATTTAAACTGGTATGTGCCCGGTTTAAAATGTCCTATCGATATCTCAAGTGCTGGACAAATGAATCCTAAGTGTTGAGTCAATAGCACTAGATGGTTTGTAAACAAATCCATTGTCCTGTGGTCAGTCCAACCGCAATTGATTGACAGCTTTAAGTATTTAAGTCTTTGAGTCAACATTGTAGAGAGTTCTGTAAACAAACAACCCCTTTGTCCTGCAGTGAAAGTTCCTAAACTGCAGTTGATTGACAGTTTCAAGTACTTCATGCATTCACACAGGCTGGCGTTTTTTTCAAATCCTTTGTAGATATACAAGCAGGCTGTCTTTTGTCTTCTGGCATGAGGTCTGACAGCCATTTTGATACCCTGGGGTTTTAAGGTATATTCCACCCAAGTTTTCTTTAATCAAAAATAATCTTCGGGGCTGTAGAAATTTTCAAAATTCTTGCGAAACCTTACATGCATCACAGCAAGCTGGTGACAGAATAGTTTTGCATCTCTCGCATTGACATTACATGAGTGACTGATAATGATTCTGATGCTCTAACAGATTAACTTATGATCATCCGTGTTGTGGAGCATTTTAAACCAACACTCGACACAAGGTTTTCAGATCGATAATCAAGTCGTCTTTATTACACCATTGGGGAGGCAGTCTGCTCTGTCTTAGCCAGACTTCTCCCCACTGGTGTAATAAAGACGACGTGATTATCGATCTGAAAACCTTGTGTCGATTGTTGGTTTAAAATACTCCACAACAATTGGCATCATGAACAGGATATTCACACGGATGGGAGGCATGGGCGAGTGAAGCTGAGCCAAAAACGTGAGTACTTTTAAACACCACATACAGTTAGGGCAAGGCAATACCGTCTTGTGTCCACCGCCCCCTTTGGAATCAAAGAAATAAATCGTTTTATTCGATAAGTCAAGCAGTCTTGGGGATAGGGTGAAACGCGCGGAAGTATAGACATGGTATGAGTTGCAAGTAGTGCGTTAACTTCGGAGTAAAAGTCTAAAGCATACCTCTGACAACTCCAGTTGCAAGTAGTGCTAAGCATATCTCTGACAACAAATTACCTGAACAAAATTGTTGCAAGTACTGTCTAACTCTGCGAGAGTAAGCAAGGGAGGTACCTCTGACAACTGCAGTTGCAAGTATCGTCTGACTCTGCGAGAGTAAAGCAAGAGAGGTACCTCTGACAACTGCAGTTGCAAGTACCATCTCACTCGGCGAGAGTAAAGCAAGAGAGGTACCTCTGACAACTGCAGTTGCAAGTACCGTCTCACTCTGTGAGTGTAAAGTAAGGGACGTACTGCTGACAACAATTAACCATGGGAAGTGAAAAACTCGAGTGGGGTCTCTGACACACTATTTAGCGGACAAAAATAAAAGATTAATTGACAAAATGGTTAAAAACGATTGGCAACCGAATGACCCACCGGTAAAACAAAGAGAATGGTGGGCTAAAGAACCAAAATTAAAGGAAGAAAAGTCCATCATTTTAGTGGCTCGCGCATATTATGAGTTGAGTAGACGTACTCGAATTTGGACCAAAAACGGGTGCCAAAATTGTACCCGAGTCGCAGTAATTTAAGAAAGGGAATAAGGAAAAAATTAAAGTTTTATCGACACAGATGCTATCAGCTTCTGTCCAAAACAAGTAAAATACCTGAGTGAAAGGAATCTTAAAAGGAATGCTGGAATCTCAGTTTGTGTGAAAGTGTGTGTTAAAAGTGTGGAAGTTTTCTGTCTTTGTAAGAAAATGTCTGTTGTGTTTGTTTTCGCTCCACCCACTCTTTTGTACAGAGAGCTAAAAGCTTTGAAGACTAGTCTTGAATGATGGACAAGTGTGGGCTGTTTTAAGTTTGTTAATTGTTTAACAAAAGATAAGCTTCAGCCTTGAAGTTACAGTTGCCAATGTGCCTGGAAGAAAATGAATTTCAACGTTTACAAAGCATGGGTGATTGTTTCTTTGTTAATGTTGTAAGGGGTTTGTTTGCTAAGGTCTCTCTCTTTTGCACAGTAATTTACCGAGTGGCTCGACCCACTCACCCCTTAGGTTCTATACACTGGACTTTGAGGCAGGAACTACAATGCAGAGAATACTCTATAGACCAAGTTTAATGAAATGAAGTGAAATTTTATTGCATCAAGGAAAATTGAATGTAAGCCAATAAGGTACATGGGAGGGAAAAACAAATCATTATACAGTACCAACCAATATATCCACAGGCATATTATACTTTACAAGGTTCACCATGAAATAGGGAAACACACGGAACATCGAGGGACAACAACTCATTGTTAATTATCCCCTAAAATGCCCACCCCCTAAAACCTATCCAGATTAGATTATGAGGGGCCAGAAACATGCTCACCAGTCCCAGTTAGAAAAATAGAGGTTTTGAAATCTGCGGCTTGGTCCTCTCAGGCATCCTCTCTCCACGTGGTCAGCGGAACGCAGCGGGCTGCGACACACTCTCTTCTCCCTCGAGGTGATGGACACGGACCGGTTGGATGTTAGCAGGCCTGGACGTCGGTGTGGAGAGAGCCCATTTGTTTGACCATCTTTTTATGGGTTTCTTCTCTTGGAGGGTTGCCGCCTTATCGTCTCGTCAAAGGCCCTGGGCTTGTCGATGATCTCCCGATAGCTACCCCGGGTCTGGACGCTGACTCACCCTGAACCACCAATGGCTACTCTGAGTCTTCCAAACGCCTCCGCTCCCAATCGTCTACCGAATCCTCCCGAACGGCTCGAATGTTCCAGATCGAATACCCTACCGATAGCTACCCCGGGTCTCCAATTATACTTCTCATCGAGGCCCTTATCTCTCGCCATCTCAAGGTTAGTCTTTGTTTAATTTTTGGCGGGCTTGTAGCACAGAGGGGTAGTCATTGTGTTTAAAGTACTTTCGGGATGGCTGGTAACTGCCATCTCTGGTCTGGAATGACCTTGTATTGTCATTAATGGGTCTTGATGTCCCCCTTTGAATTTGAAGCTGTTTCCCTTTGTCTGGGTAAACATTTTGATGGCCTTTATCTACAGGCCGATCTGATTGGATCTGCATCCAATCTATATGTATGGGGTTCTGTCTGGTTTTGCTTTCTCCGAAATTGCATTCCAGAACTTACTGTGGGCTGAATCCACAAAGCTGTCTGTGGACTGCAGGAATCCTTTTAAAATGTCCCAAAAAGCTGGTCACGGGGTCTGGCAGCCATTTTGTGTGCCCCTTTTTCTGGGTTTCTTTAAAAACAGTCTTTAAAAATTAAGGCCTTTTCTGCCAATAGACCCTTTACTGTTTAGTGATCATAGACCAGTTTACAAGGTGGGTGGAAGCATTCCCTACCAGAGACTGTAGTGCTCAGACTGTGGCCCGAATATTTGCATACGACGTGATACCGAGATGGGGGGTCCCGTTGCAAATAGATTCAGATCAAGGCACCCACTTTACGGGAAAGGTAATGAAAGAAGCTTGTAAGTTACTCGGAGTAAGACAGAAGTTCCATATCCCCTATCATCCTCAAAGCTCAGGCATGGTAGAGCGAATGAACAGAACCCTGAAAACAGCCTTAAGCAAGGCCAAAGCTGAAACCGGACAGGGATGGGTGGATGTCCTTCCGTGTATCCTGATGAGGCTGAGAGCCATCCCAAACAGGGCGAACGGACTGACACCATATGAACTCATGACTGGGCGAGCAATGTGTCTGCCGGAAGGAGTAGCATCTGGTAGCGAGGGACTAGGACCCTTAAAAGATAAAATTGGGAAATACATACAAACATTGGATAATCAATTGAAGGAGCTCAAATAAGAAGTTAAAGAACAACAAGACATCAGAGATAAAAAAATACACAAAAGCAGGGGGCCTCGGAGCCCCTACCTAAGGTGGGCGAGCAGGTATTTGTTAAAATATGCCAGCGAGATCGGGAGTCTCACCTAGATGGACTGGACCATTTGAGGTTATCATGACCAGTGATACGTGCGTATGTATAGATATGAGAGGAAAGTGTAGATGGAAACATTGGACCCAACTAAAATGGTACAACAATAACCCACCTGATCCTAAATCCCACAGGAACAATGGAATAAACACCGGAGATAAACTAACCTCTGGTGATGACCAGGCTTCTGCTTAATTTACAGGGAAACTTCACCATGAAGGTGGGATTACTGCTGGGAATCGTATGCATCACGAAATAAGCGAAGGGACATCCCACATTACACGACAAGTACATGATGAGGAAGCACCATGTTTTAATGGAACAATCACATTCGGAGTCTCATCCATGGCTCCTAATATACAGAAAGAAGAGGCAAGCGAACCGAGGATGCTACAATGTCCAGATATGAAACCTGGACCTACGAATGGACTAGTATTATTTACCGAGGGAGAACAATTGTATGATAACGTGAGACACGAAATTGTACCGGTGCTAAGGAACTTAACCATGTTACAATGGCCAGGATATTGTGAAAGGTTTACTAAAACTAGAGAATTGTATGCATATGTGATGAAGAATGCAATTAACCAAGCTGCTGATGCGACAGAGGCCACTAGTTTCAGGGGACATGCTGCATTCCACCAAAGGATCAAGAGGAGCTTAGGAATCGATATACTCACGGGAATCAACACGGGGACATCATTCATTAATGCCCTAGATATACAAGGAGTCCAGAGTAGTGTGGAACGACTACAAAGGGTAACACAACAAATTTTAGAGATGGAAACTGGTTTGGTTCGACAAGGATCAGAGTTAGGAGGAAACACGATAAGGAAATTACTCGAGGGAATCAAGGTTATAGAGGGCCATGCTAGCGTTATCAACAAACTAAACCATAGAGATGAGGAACAGGCAAAAGACGGGGTAGGGCAAGGCTTGTGTCATGCCTATGGCCAATGGATCACCAGACAGTTGAAACCTAATCTGGCACAGATAAAGCAAGGCAAGGTACCAGACTGGATTAACAGCACACAGCTCCATGGCATGAGCCAGAATCCAGGCTCTCTGAGTGCTTGCATCCTCAAAGGGATGACCAGAGTATATCTGGTGATACAAAAATGTAAAGCAGAAGTGACAGCAATGATAGGCATGGTACTCCTGATGCCAGTGGTGGGACTAGACATGACTCCATACCCACAGTACCAGGTAACAAACATAGGCATAGTGAGGGGTGAGACATACCTCGAATACTATCCAATTGATACCTATGCCATCAGAAAGAATGGTACTATGAGAGGAGTCTCCCTAAACGGATGCCATGGGAAAGGCACGCTTACGATATGCCCACATCCGATAGGAGAAGGCCCTAAGGATGAGTGCGGCTATAATAAGACAGAGGGGTGTGTGTTGGAATTATCACATGTTGATCACCATCACACCCACTCGGGATATAGAGGCGAAGGGAAGTATTGTATAACCACCACAGAGACTGAGTACCAATATAGTAACCTTGTATGTGCAATCACAATGCCTAACTTCGGCTTTGTGTCAAAGATCCCTGTGACAGTTGGACACACCAGATTGGTGTATGTACATTCAAGGAAGGAGATAAAACTAGATGTGCCAGATAGTCTAAAGAACGAGTTGGTCAATTATGAAGATCCGGTAGCAGCCCCAATACACCGCCTGCAAGAGGATCTGCAAGAAATGAAAGAGGGTTTAAATAAAATGGTGAAACAAGACATAGTGTTGCAAAGGAATCTTCGGGAATTAGAAAAGGACATAGGGTTAGAGCTACAGGAAGTCCCGTGGTATGCGAAGCTGTGGAACTGGGGAATGAATGTCAACATTCATCCATGGATCCGCATCATTTCTCATATATATTAGTGATAGTGTAGGAATTGACGAATTCCTAACCAATAACTGAGGTCGACTCAGGAGACCAAACAAACAGGTCTTTAATGTAAGACTAAACGAGTTCAAACAGTTTGTTGAGATCGATACAGGAGAACCACGAAAACAGGTCTTAACAAGATGGAGATTCCATGAGGACTGCCCGGACAGTCACATGGTTTGCGACGTGACGTCATCGCATTTGCCCGCGTTTTCCCGCGCTCTTAAAGGGGCCACGCCCCGTACATACAAACACTATATACAAAACACAGTAATGTTTAACACAATAGTACCGGCTTAGGCTGGTGTTAGAACATCGTTAAAGGGAATTATATACAGTTGCCCAGAGTCATTCAGTGGCTCTGCCACATGCGCCCCCCCAGAATTCACTTTAACGGACAAAGTCAAACGGTGAGGGGGTCTGACGAGCCTGTCAGAATGACTCCTGTACTCCTGAGGCGGAGGCTGTAGGGCGGCTGGTGGTCTGGCGGGCGGTTGCACTTGGTCTGCTGTAACGGCGATGGGTGGCCGACCTCGTCTCAGCGGTTGTGCTGTCTCGACGGGGCGGTCGAGGTCCAGATGTGCTGCCTTTAAGCGATCGACCGAAATGTGGTCTGGTTTACCACCGACCTCTACCGTGAAGGTTTTGTCCTCTGCCTCCAACACGCGGAAGGGACCAGTATATGGGGCCTTGAGTGGATCCCTATGAGCATCATGGTGAATAAAGACATACTCAGCCTTGTCAAGCTCCGGGGGAACGTGCGAACTCTGCAGCCCGTGGTGCGAAGTGGGCACCGGTGCGAAGCGGGCACCGGTGCGAAGCATCAGGCCGCCTCCTGGTGACTAGTAAGCTGGTCAGATGCGGACCATGGCTTCGTCGATGCTGGCAGGAAATCCCCCGGGACTCGCAGCGGCTGACCGTACACCAGCTCCGCTGATGAAGTGCAAAGTTCTTCTTTGGGGGCCGTGTGAAGGCCCAACAGGACCCACGGTAGCTTGTCTGCCCATCCAGCATCCTGGAGGCTGGCCCTCAGGGCGGCTTTCAGTGATCGGTGGAAGCGTTCACAGAGGCCATTCGCCTGTGGGTGGTAGGCTGTGGTGCGGTGTAATTTGACACCGAGTCCTTGGGCCACTGCATTCCAGAGTTCGGAGGAAAACTGCGGTCCTCTGTCGGAAGAAATATCTGCGGGCACTCCGAAACGGGTGACCCAGGTGGAAATGAATGCCCTGGCCACGTCCGCCGAAGTAGTGGATGACAGGGGAACCGGCTCCGCCCATCTGGTGGTGTGGTCAACCATGGTCAGGATGTGTGAAAAACCATGGGAGGGTGGGAGTGGTCCTACCAGGTCCAAATTGACGTGGTCAAAACGTCACTCCGGAACTGTGAAGGTGGCCAACGGAGCTTTGACGTGGCGCTGTACTTTGGCCTTTTGGCAGACCACGCAGGTTTTGGCCCAGTCGCGGACATCCTTGTGCATGCCATGCCATACGAATTTCGCTGACATCAGCTTCTGAGAGGCCTTCATTCCTGGGTGTGACAACCCATGTATGGCATCGAACACTTTATGGCGCCAGATGACCGGCACGACCGGGCGAGGGTCCCGTACGGAGACGTCACACAACAGCGTGGTACCTGCCGAATTGAACTTGACGTCGGCCAACCGGAGGCCAGTGACGGTCGTTCTGCAGGCTTGGACTTCTGGGTCTGAGGCTTGGTCCGCTGCCATGAGGGATAATCGATGCCCAAATGAACCGTATTGACGGTCGCGCGGGAGAGGCAGTCTGCCACCAGGTTGTCCTTACTGGCCACGTGCTGTATATCCGTGGTGAATTCGGATATGTAGGTCAGTTGACGTTGCAGTCGGGATGTTCACGGTTCGGCGGTCTTGGCCATGGCAAAAGTTAGTGGCTTATGGTCCACAAAGGCGGTGAAAGGACGTCCTTCCAGGAGGAAGCAAAAATGGCGGATGGCCAGAAAAAGGGCGAGCAACTCCTGGTCGAATGTGCTATATGCTCTCTCGTTCCACCGTAGTTGACGGCTGAAGAATGCCAACAGCTGCCACGTCCCGTTCACCCACTGCTCCTGCACAGCGCCGATTGTTTAGTCTGACGCGTCGGTGGTGAGGGCGATGGTGGCTCCTGGCAGCGGGTGCGCCAGCATGGTTGCGTTGGCTAAGGCGCTTTTGGTGTTGGCGAACGCTCAGGCCATGTCATCCATCCAGTCTACCGGGTTCTTGCCAGTCTTGCCCTTGAGGGCCTCGTACAGGGGCTGCATGAGTAGTGCTGCCTTAGGCACGAAACGGTGGTAAAAGTTTACCATGCCTAGGAATTCCTGCAGGGCCTTAATGTTTTGCGGGCGTGGGAAGGATATCACCGCCTCTACCTTCGCTTGTAAAGGAACCGCTCCCTCTGCGGTGATGCGATGTCCCAGGAAATCAATTTGGCGCAGGCCAAACTGACACTTGGCCGGGTTGATAATCAGGCCGCGTTGGCTGGGGCATTGAAAAAGGGTGCGTAGGTGACAGATATGGTCTTCTTTAGTAGGACTGGCAATTAGGATATCGTCCAGGTAGACGAAGAGGAACTTGAGGTCCCGCAGCATGGAGTCCATCAGGCGTTGGAAAGCCTGGGCGGCGTTCTTTAACCCAAATCGCATTCGCAGAAACTCGAAGAGGCCGAATGGGGTGATGACTGTGGTCTTCTGGACGTCCTGTGGGTGCACTGGAACCTGGTGGTAGCCCTGTACGAGGTCGACTTTCGAGAAGACGGTGCTCCCTGCCAAATGGGCAGAGAAATCCTGGATGTGGGGGATCGGGTACCGATCAGGAGTGATGGCGTCGTTTAGGCGTCGATAGTCGCTGTATGGTCGCCATCCGCCGCCAGGCTTCGGGACGATGTGGAGGGGTGAAGACCAGGGACTATTCGACCGGCGAATAATCCCTAACCGTTCCATGGACGTGATCTCCGCCTTTGCGACCGCCAGCTTGCCAGGTTCCAGGCGCCGGGCCCACGCGTAGACCGGGGGGCCGTTGGTGGTGATGTGGTGTTCCACACCATATTTCATGGATGTGGAGGAGAACGTGGGTCTTGTGAGGTCGGGAAATTCGGCGAGCAGACGAGCGAACTCGTCAGGATTCGGGAAAGCACAGGCGACGGTGCGCGACGTAGTGTTACTGCGGTAACAAGGGATGGAATTGAAAGTTGCCGCGTTGATCAACCGTCGGTTCTTCACGTCGACCAGGAGGCTGTTAGCGCACAGGAAATCCGCGCCGAAAATGGGTTGAGAAACCTTGGCCGTCACAAACTCCCAGTGAAAACGTTGCCCCCTGAAGCACACCGCCACTCGCCGTCTGCCGAAGGTCCGAATTGCTCCGCCATTGGCCGCTTCAAGGGCGAGGCCGTGATTCCCTGCCTGCACATCGAGGGCGGACGCGGGTAAAATGCTGCACTGCACGCCGGTGTCGCACAGAAAACGACGACCGAAGAGCGTATCGGTGATGAAAAGCAACTTGCCCGCATTGCCGATCACCATGGCGGCCGCGGGGTGCCCGTTAGACCCGTTCCTCCTCAGTAGTCGCAGTTGTTTTTTACTTTGGGGAAAGCTGCAGGGAGGGCGGCAACGTCTCGCCTTCTCACTGAACTGCGCGTGGTAGAAACACAGCCCAGCAGGCTGACGAGCTGGGGCGGCGTCTGTGGGGGATGGGCGCCTCGTGGCGGTACAGTACTGCTGCGTTACCGCAAAACTTTTGTCCGCTTCTGCCGCGAGTGCCACGCAGTCTTCCACCTCGGATCTGGCCGGGGCAGCTTGCACCTGCTCAGGCAGCTGGCTGAGGAATTGTTCATGGAATAGGAAGCATTCCGATTCTGAGCCCAGGAGTGTGAGCATTTGGCTCATCAACTCCGAAGGCTTGGAGTCCCCGAGCCCGGGCATAGCGAGCAATCGACGGGCGCGCTCCAATTTAGTGAGCCCGAAAACTTGCAGCAACCGCGCCTTGAGGGTTTCATACTTGCACTCCGTTGGAGGGCTCTCGAGGAGGCTGACGATCCATGAGGTGGTAGAGCTGTCGAGTGCGGAGACCACATAGAGATATTTGGTCTGATCCGCAGCGGTGTCCCTCAGGGCGAACTGGGCCTCGACCTGAATGAATCACGAGGTCACTTGCTGCTCCCAGAACTGCGGTAGCTTCAGCAAAACGGCGTTGGCCTCCATGTTGTGTTCTTTTTGCGAAAAATGTTCACAAAAAACGAGGTCACCAATGTAGGAATTGACGAATTCCTAACCAATAACTGAGGTCGACTCAGGAGATCAATCAAACAGGTCTTTAATGTAAGACTAAACGAGTTCGAACCGTTTGTTGAGATCGATACAGGAGAACCACGAAAACAGGTCTTAACAAGATGGAGATTCCACAAGGACTGCCCAGGCAGTCACATGGTTTGTGACGTGATGGCATTGCGTTTGCCCGTGTTTTCCCGCGCTCTTAAAGGGGCCACGTCCCATACATACAAACACTATGTACAAAACACAGTAATGTCTAACACAATGGTACCGGCTTAGGCTGGTGTTAGAACATCATTAAAGGGAATTATATAGAGTTGCCCAGAGTCATTCAGTGGCTCCACCACAATAGTACAGTTAGTCATGGCTATAGGATGGGGAATAGCAGCATGCAGCAGCTTGTAAAAAGAAATGGACCAAACAAAGAGCTAAAGCGAGTCAGAAAGAGTTGGAAAACACAAGTTTGCTCTAAACATGATGGGTATGCAGGGCCTTAAGGCCTATCCTGCCTCTTGGAGGTGGGATGGAAGCGGGGTCTCAAACCATGAATGTGTGAAAATTGCTCAGAGGCGGGATGGAGGCGGGATCGGATCCGCCCGCCATTTTTTGCGATTTTAACACCTCACACGCCTCAAAACCCACATCCTTGGGCCTGGCAAAATTGAGCCCTAAATATTTTTAGTTCTCACCCGCACCCAACACACCCGTTCTCGGGGGCTAAAGTTACCACCATTGTGCAGTAGGGTTCGCCACTGTGTGGTAAATAATGGAATTACAGTGTGTTGAGTTCCAAATGCTTTCAAAAACAATAACACACACTGACAGGTACAGGAATATAGGAGCTTAGGAAGAGGAGTATGCCATTCAGTCCCTCAAGCCTGTTCAGCCATTCAATGAAATCATGGCTGATCTGTATTCTAACTCCATTTACCCGCCTTGGCTCCATATCCCTTAATACACTTGGCTAGCAAAAATCTCTCAATCTCAGATTTAAAATTATTAATTGAGCTAACATCTACTACTGTTTGTGGGAGAGAGCTCCACACTTTTACCACTCTTTGCGTGAAGAAGTGTTTCCTAACTTCTCTCCTGAATAGCCTTGCTCTGATTGTAAGGTCATGGCCCTGGTCCTAGACTCCCCCAGCAGCGCAAAAGGTTTCTCTCTATCTACCCAATCAATTCCTTTCAAAATTCTAAAAATCTCAATTAAATCACCCCTTAACCTTCAATATTCCAGGGAATACAAGCCTAGTTTGTTTAATCTCTCCCCATAATTTAACCCTTGGAGCCCAGGTAAGATTCTGGCGAAGCTACGCTGCAGTCCTTCCAAGGTCAATATATCCTTTCTAAGGTGCAGTGCCCAGAACCGTGCACAGTACTCCAAATATGCCGGTGCAGACTCGATGGGCTGAATGGCCTCCTTCTGTGCTGTACTATTCTATCTCCTTCTGTGCTGTACTATTCTATATGGTCTAACATGAGCTTTATATAGATGTCACAAAACCTCCTCACCTTTATCTTCTAGCCCTCTAGTTATAAAGGCTAACATTCCAGTTAGCCCTTTGATTATTTTTGTACATGGCCACTCCATTTTAGCGATCTGTGTTCATAGACCCCTAAATCTCTTTGGACCTGCACTGTTCTTAGCTTTTCACCATTTAAAAAATACTCAAACCTATCCTTTATTGGTCCCGAAATCGATGATCTCACATTTACCTGTGTTGTAATCTACCTGCCACAGTTTTGCCCACTCACTTATTCTATCAATGTCTCTTTGTAATTTTATGCTCCTGTGGCAGAGACCACATAGGGACAGTAACACAATTCACGATGTTTAGCCAATGTTGTTCTCGCTCCACGTTATGTACGGAACTTGGTTGGGTTATCAGGGCAGGGTCCCTTTAAGAGTTGTCGATTGTGTGATGATGTCATAGCCCTGCGACGAGGCCGAGTCCCGCAGTCCATGCAGAGAGTTAATAAAGCTAACACGCGTTTTTCTTTGCTGCTACGAAAGTCTTGCAGTCTGTTGATTTCCAGCGACTCCTACATTGGTGACCCCGTTTCTCTTTTGGACGTTTCCAAAGGCTTTATCCAAGATGGCGACGAACGCAGTTTCTCTCAAATTACCGGAGTTTTGGGAACGACAGGCTGCCACTTGGTTCGCCCAGGCCAAGGCTCAGTTTGCACTCTGGAACATCACCGCGGATGACACGAAGTATTATTACGTTGTCTCTGCTCTTGGCAGCTCCACCGCGGCCAGAGTCGTGAGCCTGCTCGAGGACCCCCTGGAGCACCACAAATTTGCGACGCTGAGAACGCACCTCCTAGAGACTTTTGGACTAACTGAACCCGAGCGCGCACGCCAGCTTCTCTCTCTACACGGGCTTGGCGACTCCAAGCCCTCAGAACTGATGGACCACATGTTAACCCTCCTGGGCAAGCACAAGCCATGCTTCCTCTTCAGAGAACTGTTCCTACAACAGCTGCCAGGGCAGGTACGGTCGGCTTTAGCCAATTCTCATATTAGTGATTTCCGCGACCTGGCCAAGGAGGCCAACAAATTTTTCTCCGCCGGGCAACAGTACTGTGCGGCCATGCAGGGCTCTGCCCCCACCGCCACAGCCCAACGGCGGCAGCCCCCAAGCATGTGCTTCTACCACGCGCAGTTCGGCCCCAAAGCTAAGAAGTACCAGCCCCCATGCAGCTTTACCGCGTCGGGAAACGCGAAGGCCCACTCATTAGCTACCATGGCTGTCGGCCGTTCAGGTAGTCTGTTATTCATTACGGACACTGACTCTGGACGTCGTTTCCTCTGTGACACGGGTGCCCAGGTGAGCGTCCTGCCCGCGTCAACCATAGACATACAGGGGGGGAACCATGGCTCCGCCCTCGAAGCCGCCAATGGCAGTTCCATCCGTACCTTCGGGAAACGGAGCGTGGCGCTGTGTTTTGGCAGGCAGCGTTTCGCTTGGGACTTTGTTACAGCGAAAGTGTCCACCCCCCTTCTCGGCGCTGACTTCCTCTGCGCCAATGGCCTTTTGGTGGACGTCAAGAACCAACGTCTCATCAATGCTGAGACTTTCAGTTCGTTTCCGTGTTCGCTCAGTGGTTCCGGCACGACGAAGTTGTCCAGCGCACTCTCGGCCTCCGACGAGCTTTCCCGCCTCCTCGCCGGGTTCCCGGACCTCACGAAGCCCACTTTCTCGTCCACCGCCACCAAGCACGGGGTAGAACACCACACCCCGACCACCGGTCCGCCTGTCTACGCCCGCGCTCAACGCCTCGACCCGGGGAAACTCGCCATCGCTAAAGCCGAGTTCGACACGATGGAGTGCCTCGGCATCATTCACTGGTCGAACAGTCCGTGGGCCTCGCCCCTCTACATTGCACCGAAACCAGGCGGCGGTTGGTGCCTGTGCGGCGATTACCAGCCTTGCTGGATGACAGGCAAAAGCAATGGCACTGGTGGAGTGGCAGGGGTGAGAGGATGAAGGCTGTCATCCTGAGAGAGGACAGCAGGCTCGTGCTCCACAGAGCTACTGCCGCTCCCATGGTGCAGCGGCTCAACAATCCTAGTAATCTGTTGGAGGACAGATTGCTGGACTGCTGTGACATGCTGCAAGCCCCTTTCAACACTGGTAACCGTTGCCATGATGGCAGCAGTCTGTGCTTCTGTGGCAACCAGCTGAGCTTGCATGACTTGAGTCTGAGCTTCCATTGCGGCACTCAGACTTTGGGTGGCTTCTGCTTGTGATGGCCATCAGATGCTGCATCATGGTTGGGTCCACAAATATGCTAATGGTTTTACCTAACACTTCCATGCTGGAAAGGATGGGCTCCAAGCTCTGCACAAAGCCTTGTGCAAGTTTGGTGCTGGACTCCTCCATGCTCCTTGGACATTGCATTCAGGGTTTCTGGCAGGCCTGCCAACGCACCAAGCATTTCATTGTGCATATCCATCAGCATTCTTCTGTAGGCCACCCCATCGACGTCCTCATCTGAGTCCTGTGCAGCAGACCTTGTGTGCGACCTCAACTTCCGGTGAGCTGGCACCTGCACTATCCTTTCCCGCTGCCCTGGCTGCAGCCCATTCATGCCTGGTGACTCATCACTTGACGATCCAGCCTCTACGCTCCCCTCTAAAGTATGTGGAGAGTCAGTATCTGATCTGGTGGCTGCGAGTGTGAAATTGAGTGACGGTGCTGTGTCTTCAGCATCACTGCCTTCTTCCTCTTGCAGTTCCTGCTCATCCTCCACTGCCTGGCCAGGTTGTAGTTCTTGGCTATCTGAAAGGAGAAAGGCACATGGGTAGGGTTGTAGTGAGTGGAGGAATGACAGCAAGATGTGCATGCTTACACCATCTGCAGCTTGTAAATCAGAAGAGATTGTGGGTTGAGGGGGAAGTTGGGATGTGAGAAGGAGGATTAGATATGAGGGTACCATCACCTTGCAGTGTTTCGGCTGTGCCGCTCGCCACAGGCTGAGTGATGGCCACTCCAATGATCTCCAGCACCATCTCTTCCATTACGGTAAAGTTATGCAGGTGCGCCTGTCTCCCTGTGGATAGCCCCTGCTGCCTGTGGTTATGAGCCACCTTGTCCTGCAAGAGAGAGGGAAGTGTGTCAGTGAATGTGGTGCAATGTTTTTGGGTGCATAGCTGGCAGTGTGCGCAAGGTGTGAGATGTGGGTGTGAGGCTTGCAACGGTGCTAAGTGTGTGAGGGTGAAGTGAAGCTATGAATGTGAGATATGAGTTGTGATTGATAGAGATTATTGGTAGATGAATGAAGGGGGTGTGCTGAATTGGGTAGTGTGTGAGGCTAATGGTTCAATTGTAAGGATATGGCATTTGAAGATGAATTCACTGACCTTGACTATGCTGACTTGCGAGACTGATCTTTTAATAACATTTATTCTGAAAATAAGGGTGCCCGGCAGTCGTTTGCAAGCTCATTTACCTAAAATGTTATGGATTTATTTCATGAACTTCTTGCGGCACTGCATCCAGGTCCTCGGGGATACACTGCTGGCATTGAGCATGAAGGCTCTCTGCTCCCATTGCCTTTTCCACATTTGCCTGGAGGGCCTCCTGGCCCCCTCTGGAAACAGGACC
The DNA here is from genome assembly GCF_052327205.1 of Somniosus microcephalus. Classification (NCBI taxonomy): domain Eukaryota; kingdom Metazoa; phylum Chordata; class Chondrichthyes; order Squaliformes; family Somniosidae; genus Somniosus; species Somniosus microcephalus. Next base: position 35,017,156 of record NC_140997.1, read on the forward strand.
GCTCTCCGCCTGTCCACCTCCTGCGCCATGGCCTTTCTGTGCTGCATCCGAGAACCTTGGAACATGCACTCTCCCCTTTTGTGCCATTGTACTTCTTCCTGCTCACACTCTTTTCCCCTGCCAGTTGAAACACTGGCTACATCCAGAAAGCACCTCTCCTTTAAGAGGTGCAAGCTGGCTTTAAGAAGTTAGCTTTAATTGGTGTTAGCTTCGCATGAACTTGGAAGCCCTGCTGAGCGTGCAGCCACTCAGCGGCTCATTCAGCACTGGGCTGCACATCACAATCATTCTAATTAGCATGCAGCACGATGTTTGCATGCTGCTTGCTATACTTGGAACAGTTGATCCCGCATCGCGATCCCCGCACCTGTTTTGGGGGGCAAACGAACTTTTAGCTCTCTATCTCCTTAACCAATGAGACTAAACAATTGTGAAATAAACAGAGGAAGGACTGAGAAGGAGGGTGAATTGGAGTGGGTGAATTCAATGTCAAAATAGTAATAAAGAGAGGGAAATTAAGATTGGATTAAGAGAGACAGAAAGGAAAAGTAAAGAAAATAGATACAAATTGAAATTGTGACATTTTTAAAATCTCCTAAAACAACTCACAACCTGAAGGAATGAGACTCCATCCTTATAACTGTTCATTTTCTGGGTAAGAAAGGTTGATTGACAGTCATTAACACTTACCACATCATTAAAAGGGTAGTTACGTTGATAATTACTGGACTTAACATGCTGTGGCGAGTTTAATGGGTAATTAATGTGCAAATGCAGCAACTTCATGAAAATCACGAAGCAGTTAAGGACGAGATGCCATTTTTGCAAAACTAACGACGGAGTGGCGCAAATTGGCCAGCAACTTGTGACGATTCGCAATTCACGGGGCGTCTCTTCATCGCTATAAGTTGCTGACGGATTTGCAAATTTATAATGGCGGGCACCATTCTAACACATGTTTGCAAGCTCATTTACATAAAATGTTGTGGATTTATTTCATGAAAGTAAACAATTTGTTGCCTATATATGTACTTTATAAAGCAAGATGCATTACAATTAACTGCATAAGGGCTAATGTCCTGGAATTTTCTGGAAAGTTTCGGCGTAACTGTGGCCTAAAAGTGGCGTTGTGTCATTTTTTCCGAGGAATTTAGCTCGTAACTGGCAATGTTACCGCATGTAGAAAGGAGAGGCTAAACCAGAAATAAGATCCAATCCAATAAACCTGGTCAAATATCAGGGATCTCAACTGTCCTTGCGGGCTCCGTGCGTACCAGGCAGCTTGGTGCGCTCGGCTCGTTATGAAAAAAGCATTTCACTGACTGGATTTCACTTGTTGTATTTGGTTATGTGACAAATAAAATTGAAATTGAATTGAAACTGGACAGGTTGGGAGTTGAATAAAACTGCACTGGATAATGTAGCATCGTTTAATTTGTGGTTTAATACTACCAGAGACAGGATGATTGAAGTGGAGCTAATGTGAAATAGTGCAACACTTAACATTTGGTCAATATGCATTAAAATTAAACACAGCAATAAAAAGCTTTTCAAGTTTTAGATCATAATAATGTAATACAACATTCCATGTTTCTGAGGAGGTACCTGTAACATTTTTAATCATTTGCATAAAATTAATACTCTGTGTAACTTCAAACATTGCAATTAACTGTTCGGCATAATCAGCTTTAACTCAATGCTCATAAGATCCCTTTTGCTACACATACTGTATTTGAATTAGCCTATTACAATATATTTATTAAGTATTCATGTTACTAACTAATCTAAACCATTGTGAGTGTGTTTCAAGTGAAATGTGCGGGAGGTGGAGTTTGGCAGCTTTTCTCAAACAGGCTAATCTTTGCTAACAGTTGTAAGTGAAACAGATGATTGGCTTTTCACTCGGCGTTGCCTCTTATCGTTACATTTCCGATAAATCCAACAGAATTTGAATAGAGACCGGCAACCAATCGGACAAGTGCGGACAGACGGGCGGGTCTACGAGAAATGCAATAAAAACAGGAGACAACCAGCCACAGGCATCTCGGATGTGCTGAGAAAACTGAAAGAGTGACAAGACCTGCAACCATGCCGCTCTCTGCTGCCGACAAAACCATCATAAAGCATTTAACCGGCTCAGTCAGAACTAACGCTGAAGCATGGGGTGCAGAATCTTTGGCCAGGTAATTTAGATTTACATTATGTTAAAAGTACTTTAAGCAAGAATCTATGGGCAAGAATATTTTATTTGGATTGCCCTGGAATAGTGAGACAACTAATATGCGTGCAATGACATTCTCTACATAGAATCAAAGATTTTCTAAAGCAGTGTGATTGGTGGTCAGAGAATAACCACATGTAATGCTAGGTGAGATTCTGATGCTTCCGTATGTTCATCAGCAGTTGATTTGTATTCCAGAGTAAACTTTAAATATGGAAATCCGAGTAATGGGTTTGGCTTGGGTTGTGTATTGGTGGTTTAAGAAGATAGAATAATGTTTTTAAAAAGACAGAATAATGTTTTTACTTTCCATGTTCCTGAAGGTTGTTTGCAACCTCGCCGTCAACCAAGACCTACTTCTCTAAATTCAATGACTTCACGGCCAATGGTAAAAGAGTCAAAATCCATGGTGGGAAGGTACTGAATGCTGTGGCAGATGTGACTGACCACTTGGACAACATTGCTGGGCATCTGGAACCTCTTGCTGTGCTACATGGGACAACTCTTCTTGTGGATCCTCACAACTTCCCAGTAAGTAATTGTTGAATCAATTCTTACCCGTCTCCATTTCCCCAAACTCTGATGTGATCAGAACAGTAACTGTGCACATTTAGATCGATTTATTGAAATTACATGAAATGTCAGTCTGAAAATGCAACCACGTTCACGTTTACTGGTTAGCGGGGAATATTTTGGCCCTGTACACATAATTTAAGGTGGTAGTAAAAGTACAAATGACCAGCACTCATTTAACATTTAAAATAATGTGTTGTGAATATTAGTGGGAACACCTTCCAACTGATTTTTTTTTGTCTTTGCAGCTGATTTCCCAAAGTATCCTGGTAACCTTGGCCGCCCACCTGTCGGATTTCACACCTGAAACCCACTTGGCGTTGGACAAATTCCTTGACGAAGTGGCAAAAGCATTGAGCTCTCACTACCGTTGAAAATGCAGCCAAGAAATTGCGGTCGAAAGCAGCTGGATCATCATCCTTTAAACTTCATGTGCGCGTTTCCTCAAACTGCTTGGCAATAAATCGTTATTCTCAAATACACTTGTTTTTGCTGTAGCTCGCACTGTTTAATCCAGTTTTCATATTTCATCATTGAATAATTTTCCATTTCTAATTGTTAAACTGCTTCAACCGAAATTGCAACTGAGGAAAAATAAAGATTTCCTTTCATCAATGCTGTGTAGTCTGCTGTGGATCATTTACACAAACACACTTCATTTAAGAATTAAAAACTGCCAGACATGTAGAAATAATAATAAATTTAGAAACTGACCCACCAGTCAGAAGTTTGACCCGAAACGTTGGCCTAGAAATTGGGTTTTGGCTTAGCCAGGGCTTTAGCGCTGGAAATTAGTGCCGGCGCTAAGTCCCCTGCGCGCGCCAAAAATTCAGTGGCGCCGCGCCCAAACGGCTGCTGGCGCTACTGAAGGGTCTTAGCGCCTGGAAAAGGGTGCTAACTGCCGTTTCGCGCCGCAATTCCGGCGCTGCGGCACCCGATGCGGTGCGGCAGGCTGGGGAAGTGCAGGCCTCCTCCTTCCGTTAAGGAGGAGCTGCCTGCACCCGGCCGCGGCCTGCGCAAATCTGCTTAAAAATGAGCCCGGCACCTCGGACAAGTGCCGGGCTTGCATCTGTTCCGAGGGGGGGGGGGGAGAGAAGTCCGGGGAGGGAGCTGCGGGCAGGCGGCCGGCGGGAAAGCGGCCGGCCGCCGCGGGGCCTTTAATGCGCCGGCGCTAACTGTAGTAAGGCACCTCTGACAAAACGCTGGTTGCGGCTGCCACGGGCGAGGCGGCCGCAACTCAATTTCGGAGTTCGGGCGGGTTACCATGGCAACCGGGACGCTGCGCACACCGATGACGTCATCTGTGCCGGCGCAGCGCTACCGGAGCAACGCCGATTTAGGGCCCCAGGGAATTTCACTACTGGCCATAACTCCGGCGCAAGGCCCTCTAGCGCCTCAAATGAGGCGCTAAGGCTACTGAATTTTCAGCCGAAAGACTCTATTTTCTCTCCACGGATGTTGCCTGGCCTGCTGAGTTTTTCCAGCATTTTCTGTTGTTATTTCGGATTTCCAGCATCTGCAGTATTTTGCTATCATATCTATTACCAAGACTGCTTAGATTCAAGTTTAAATGTTAGCTCACCTGGTTAAATAACTCCGGCATTTAAATCCCATGCTGGATAGCAGACAGGGAACACATTTGTGCACTTTTATCATTCTCAAGATCATTATGGTTAAGGGAAGTTATTGGATCCATCTCGAATCCTCCCATTGCAAGATCCAATTAGTTCTCAATTGATTCCTGGGTTTCCTTCTTCATTACTCTCTGGGAATCTATTCCAAGTGTTGGGCATTCTTTATGTGAAAAGAACACCCTGGTATCACTCCTAAATTTGTCTCTCAGAGCTTTGAACCTGTGTCCCCTTGTCCAGGTAAGTAATTTATTTATTTAAGAACATAAGAAATAGGAGCAGGAGTAGGCCAATCGGCCCCTCCAGCCTGCTCCGCCATTCAATAAGATCATGGCTGATCTGATCCTAACCGCCAATCTACTATCACAGAACCATCTCCTGAATCTAACAGAATTAGATACACAAAATAGGAGCAGGATCAGGCTACATGGCCCCTGGGCCCGCTCCGCTACCCACAGGGCTATGACCGATCCGAACCTAGACTCATGTCCAAATTCCTGCCCGCTCCCCGTAACCCTTAATTCCCTTCACTTTTGGAAACTGTCTATTTCTGTTTTAAATTTATGTAATGATGTAGCCTCTACAGCTTTTTGGGGCAGCATATTCCATGGACCTACCACCCTCTGAGTGAAGTAGTTCCTCCTCATCTCAGTTTTGAAAGAGCAGCCCCTTATTCTAAGACTATGCCCCCTAGTTCTAGTTTCACCCATCATCGGGAACATCCTCCCCGCATCCACCCGATCCAACCCCTTCACAATCTTATGTTTCAATAAGATCGCCCCTCATTCTTCTGAACTCCAATGAGTAGAGTCCCAATCTACTCAACCTCTCCTCATATGTCCATCCCCTCATCCCCGGGATTAACCGAGTGAACCTTCTTTGTACTGACTCGAGAGCAAGTATGTCTTTTCTTAAGTATGGACACCAAAACTGTATGCAGTATTCCAGGTGCGGTCTCACCAATACGTTGTACAACTGAAGCAATACCTCCCTATTTTTATATTCTTTCCCCCTAGCAATGAAAGCCAACATTCCATTGGCCTTCTTAATCACTTGCTGCACCTGCATACTAACCTTTTGAGTTTCGTGCACCAGGACCCCCAGATCCCTTTGTACTTCAGTACTTTCCAGTTTCTTGCCATTAAGATAATAACTTGCTCTACGATTTTTCCTGCCAAAGTGCATAAACTCACACTTTCCAGTATTGTATTCCATCTGCCAAATCTCTGCCCACTTACTTAGCCTGTCTATGTCCCCTTGCAGGTTTTTTATGTCCTCCTCACTCACTACTTTCCCTCCCATCTTAGTATCATCTGCAAACTTTGATATGTTACACTCGGTCCCCTCCTCCAAATCGTTAATATAGATTGTAAAGAGTTGGGGACCCAGCACTGACCCCTGCGGAACACCACTAGTTACAGATTGCCAGTCTGAGAATGAACCATTTATCCCAACTCTGCCTTCTGTTAGATAGCCAATCCTCTATCCATGCCAGAATATTACCCCCATTCCCGTGATTTTTTATCTTAAGCAATAATCTTTTGTGTGGCACCTTGTCAAATGCCTTTTGGAAGTCTAAATACACTACGTCCACTGGTTCCCCTTTATCCACCCTATATGTTACTTCCTCAAAGAACTCCAGCAAATTTGTCAAACATGACTTCCCCTTCATAAAACCATGCTGACTTTGTCCTATTAAATTATGATTATCCAAATGTCCTGTTACTGTCTCCTTAATAATGGACTCTAATATTTTACCTACCACAGATGTTAGGCTAACTGGTCTATAGTTTCCAGCCTTCTGTCTACTGCCCTTTTTAAATAAGTGCATTACATTAGCAGTTTTCCAGTCTGCCGGGACCTTTGCTGAGTCCAGGGAGTTTTGGAAAATTATTACCAATGCATCCACAGTCCCTACCGCCACTTCCCTCAAGACCCTAGGATGTAAGCCATCAGGTCCAGGTGATTTATCCACCTTGAGTCCCATTATTTTACCGAGTACCACTTCCTTAGTGATTTTGATCATGTTTAGCTCCTCCCCCACTATAGCCCCCTGTTTGTCCAGTATTGGGATATTCTTAGTGTCTTCTACTGTAAAGACTGATACAAAATATTCATTCAGTGTTTTTGCCATCTCCATATTTCCCACCATTAATTTCCCGGTCTCATCCTCTAAGGGACCAACATTTACTTTAGCCACCCTTTTTCTTTTTATATAACTATAAAAACTCTTACTATCTGTTTTTATATTTTTTGCTAATTTACTTTCATAATCTATCTTCCCTTTCTTAATCAATCTTTTTGTTATTTTTTGCTGTCTTTTAAAGTTTTCCCAATCCTCTATCCTCCCACTAGATTTGGCTACCTTATGCGCCCTTGTTTTTAGTCGAATACTATCCTTAATTTCTTTACTTAGCCACGGATGGCTGTCTTTTCTTTTACACCCTTTTCTTCTCAGTGGAATATATATTTTTTGGAAGTTGTAAAATAACTCCTTAAATGTACACCACTGATCATGTATCGTCTTACCCTTTCATCTATTTTCCCAATCCACTCTACTCAATTCCGCTCTCATACCTTCATAGTCTCCTTTATTCAAGCTTAGCATGCTTGTTTGAGATCCAACCTTCTCACCCACTAATTGAATATGGTATTCAACCATGTTATGGTCACTCATTCCAAGGGGATCCTTTACTAGGACATTTTTAATTAATCCTGTCTCGTTACACAGGACCAGATCTAAGGTTGCTTGCCCCCTGGTCGGTTCAGTTACATACTGCTCAAGAAACCCATCCCTAATACACTCAATGAACTCATCCTCAAGGCAGCCCTGCCCAATTTGATTTGTCCAATTAATATGATAGTTAAAATCCCCCATAATTATAGATGCTCCCTTATTACAAGCCTCAACTATTTCCTGATTGATACTCCGTCCAATAGAGTTGCAACTGTTCAGAGGCCTATAGACTACGCCCACTAGTGTTTTTTTCCCCTTATTATTCCTTACCTCCACCCAAACTGTTTCATTATCCTGATCTTTTGACCCAATATCATTTCTCTGTATTACAGTGATTCCTTCATTTATTAACATAGCCATCCCACCTCCCCTTCCTTCCTGCCTGTAGTTCCTGATCGTTAAATAACCTGGTATGTTTATTTCCTAGGCATTGTCACCCTGCAGCCATGTTTCTGTAAGGGCCACAAGATCATACCCATATGTAGTTATTTGTGCCATTAACTCATCTATTTTGTTACGAATGCTACGTGCATTCAGATAGAGAACTTTCAAATATGTTTTGTGACACTTAGTTCCTGCTTTTGCCCTTACTATTACTCCATACCTTCTGCCACTTCCTGACATGCTCTGGTTTTTAATTGCCCCACTGCTACCTAAGTCTATGACCTTCTCTGTTGTCATTTTTATTATTTGCTCTCTAGGAACCTCCCCCCCACTAGTTAGTTTAAAGCCCTCTCTACAGCCCTAGTTATATGATCCGCCAGGACTCTAGTCCCAGCACTGGCCAAGTGAAGCCCGTCCCAACGGAACAGCTCCCTCCTGCCCCAGTACTGGTGCCAGTGTCCCAGGAAACAAAACCCATTTCTCCCACACCAGTCTTTGAGCCACTCATTTAACTCTCAAATTTTATTTGTCCTAGCCAAATTCGCTCGTGGCTCAGGTAATAATCCAGAGATTATTAACCTTGAGGTTCTGTTTTTAATTTGACCCCTAGCTGCTCCTACTCCTTTAACAGAACCGGCTTCCTAGTCCTATCTACGTCATTTGTACCAACATGGACCACGACAACAGGATCCACCCCGTCCCACTGCAAGTTTCTTTCCAGCCCAGAGGAGATGTCCTTAACCCTGGCACCGGGTAGGCAACACAGCCTTCGGGACTCTCGCTCTCGGCTGCAGAGAACTCTATCTATCCCCCTAATAATACTATCCCCTACCACTACAACATTTCTATTTACTCCCCCCTCTTGAATGGCTCCAGGTTCCACGGTGCTGTGGCCAGGTTGCTCATCCTCCCTGCAGTCCCTGCTCCTGTCCCCACAGCGAGTAAGAACCTCGAACCTGTTGGTCAAGAGCAAGGGCTACGGCTCCTCCAGCTCTACCTCCTGGATCCCCGTACCTGCCTCACTCGTAGTCACACCGTCCTGTCCCTGACCATGGGTTACATCTGAATTACTTAACTTCATAGGTGTGTCCACCTCCTGATACACAGAGTCCAGGTACTTCTCCCCCTCCCTGATGTGTCGCAGTGTCTGAAGCTCAGACTCCAGCTCATCAACACAGAGCTGGAGTTCCTGTAGCAGCAGACACTTGTCACAGACGTAATCACCGTGAGCCTCAATGGGGTTCACTGGCTCCCACATCTTGCAACAGTAACACATCACCTGCTCCATTCTATGTAATTAATTAAATTTTTTATTGTTAGTTATGGACACCCTCTGCCCGATTTTAGATGCTAGTATCCCCTTTAATTAATTGGATTTAAATTAAATCAATCCCTCTAGTTACACCAGTTAAATGGTTTACCAACAGTCACTCTGCACCAGAGAGGCCTTATTAACTACAACCCACGGAGTTAAAGTTTGAAAAGAGCACCTAACACCCCACTTACCCCAACTCACAGCACTCTTTGATGACTCGCACTCAGTGCTTGCTCACACTAGGACTGGTCTTTTTATGCTGTTTGTTTGTTTACAGCCAAATGAGTCACCCCTGCTGATTGGTTAGAAAACTGGTTTCCACTGCCTGCTGTGCCAATTTACTCCTACTGCAGTGTAACCTTGTTTTACTCTTCTTAAACCAACAGAATCCCAAATATTTAACTTTTCCCCTTTACTTAAACTGCTTAAAGTAATCTTATCAAGAATGATTTAAAGAGAAATAACAATTAAAGAACTCTCACTCTTACCCAAACTCACAGCACTCTTTGATGACTCGCACTTGCCCTTTAACTAATTAATAAAAATTAAATGAATCACACCAATTTCACTACAGTTAAATGCCCTGGTTTACAAACTGTCCCTGGTACACCACAGCAACCTTAAAAACTATAAACCACAGACTTAAAGCTTTAAAACGAGAGAAATGCTCCAACCAATCACCTACCTGTTTTGTGGTGACGTCACACCTTGAATACTTTTTACCTCTCTCCTTGCCTGAGATTGGTACGCCTACCTGAGCCTCTGGGGCCTCTTGTAGTCGCTCTGCCGCGCTGCTTTGCCTCCACCCGCTGCCGATGCCGCACTGACGTCTAACTGAGCCTCTGGGGCCTCTTGTAGTCGCTCTGCCGCGCTGCTCCGCCTCCACCCGCTGCCGATGCCGCACTGAGGCCTTTATGGTAGGTTAAAATATTTAGGCATCTGTTTATTAATAGCTCACACTAGACTTAGAATTTCCTGTGATTACAGTGGACCATAAGCTAATACAAATTGTTATGTATTTGTACAATAACATTCCAAGAATTAAAAGGCAATAAAAAAGTTATAAAAATGTACATGGTGTGATTATTAAACATTGGATTTTGTCATTGATGCTCTGATAAATTATTTATTGCCTGTTAATTGTCTCACCAATGTTAGACTTTGAAGTATGAAGTTCTGAACTGTAAATGTAATAGGGATGTTGCATTGTTCTTACACAACTTTGATGTCACAGTGATGATGGACATCCAATATAACTGCAGCTGGACCTGTGTGTTGCTAAATTACATGTTAATCGCTCAATTAGATCAATATTTACACCAACTTTTCAGTTTAACTTCGGGTCCACCGATGTCCCGGGCTTCCTTAAACTCACCAGTGAAAGTAAGGCAGCAACACAGTGGCAATTGAGGGGTCAATCCATCTCCTGGAATACAGCTGCTTTCTTACCTGGGAAAGGGTGTTCACAGTACTTTTGCTGATGGTTTCCTTTCTACACTTTGGAGGATTGTTCTTTCACGTCAGGATGGGCGGCACTTTGGCTGCCTTAGATTGGACCTCAGATGAGGAGGAATATGACCAGCAGCAGCAGCTCTCGTACCAGCATCCTACTGGATGCAGAACTATAGCTGCACAGGAGAGGGGGACGCAGCAGAGAGGGACACAGCAGAGAGGGACCCAGCAGAGAGCGACACAGCAGAGGGTGATGCAGTGGGGAGGGATGCAGCAGAGAGTGACGCAGCAGAGAGGGACGCAGCAAAGAGGGACGCAGCAGAGAGAGATGCAGTGGGGAGGGACGCAGCAGAGAGGGACACAGAACAGAGGGACTCAGCAGAGAGGGATGCAGTGAGGATGGACACAGCACAGAGGGATGCAGCAGAGAGGGACCCAGCAAAGAGGATGCAGTGGGGAGGGATGCAACAGAGAGGGACGCAGCAGCGAGTGACCCAGCAGAGAGGGACGCAGCAGAGAGTGATGCAGCAGTGAGGGACTCAGCAGAGAGTGATGCAGCAGAGAGTGACGCAGCACAGAGGGACGCAGCAGAGAGTGACGGAGCAGAGAGGGATGCAGCAGAGAGGGATGCAGCAAAGAGGGACGCAGTACAGAGGGACGCAGCAGAGAGTGACGCTGCAGAGATGGACGCAGCAGAGAGGGATGCAGCAGAAAGTGGTGCATCTCACAGAAGGCACTACCCGCGTAACAGCATCTAGAGGCAGAGGCTCAGTTTCCTTGACCTGTCTGAACAGCACTGTCTCACGAGGCTCAGGTTGTTGCGTGTTCTGGTGACAGACATCTGCAACCTCCTGAAAGAAGACCTGCTCCCTGCTGAATGTGATGGCCACGCATTACCCAGTAGCTGTCAAAGTCATCACCGTGCTCAAATTTTGTGCTTCCGGATCCTTCCAGGGCTCTGCCAGAGACATATCCAGAATCTCCCAGTTGGCGGCCCACAATTGCAGAAGTCAGGTGACTGATGGTTTGTTTGAAAGGGCCTGCAATGACGACAACTTTGACTGCGATGACGCCAGTCAGAATGAGCGGGCGCTTGGGTTTACAGCTCTGGCTAGCTTCCCACAGGTACAGGGTGTCATCAACTCCACACACATGGCAATCAGAGCATCCACAGATCAACCAGGAGTATCCGTCAACCACAGGGGCTTCCACTCCATCAATGTGCAGCTGGTGGGCATCCACAAAAAGATCTTTATGCAGGTGTGTGCAAGACTGCCGGGGAGCTGACATGATGCCTTCATCCTGCAGCAGTAATTAGGGATGGGCAATAAATGCTGGCCTTGCCCGCGACGCCCACATCCCATAAACACATTTTTTAAATGTTCATATTTGTGCTCAGGCATTCTATCCCTAATGACAGATTCTAGTAGCTTCCCCACAAGTAACGTTAGACCGGCAGGTCTGTAGTTAACTGGTTTCTCTCTCCCACTCTTCTTAATTAATAACAACATTAGTAAATTTCCAATCTAACAGCAAAGTTTCAAAATCAAGACAGCTTTAAAGATTATGACTAACCTTTCTGCAACTTTCTCACCTATTTCTTTTAATACCCTGGGTTGAAACTGTCTGGTCCAGGAGATTCAGTTATCCAAAAGCCCATTATTTTCCTCCATGCCCTATTTTTAATTATGTTGAATCCAATAAGTTCCTCCCCTTTATTTATTCCTAGCTTTCTTTCTAACACTGATATTTTATCCTTTTCCTCTACTGTGAAAATGGATACAAACTGTATTCATTTATTAAATCTGCAATTAGCGGCCATAAAGTCTCCACTGCCTGCTTATCTCTCATTGTATCCTTTCTTATCGTTGAAGTAATTTCATCCTTAATCACGAAGGCTACTTCTTCCCCTCTACCATTTCCCCTATCTTTCCTGTAGACCTTATAACCTGGTATATTTAGTCCCCAGTCCTGATCGCCTTGCAGCCACGTCTCAGTAATGGTTACCATGTCATACCCTCCACTTGAATTTGCTCCTGCAGTTCATTCAACTTATTCCTTACATGTGTTTATATAAAGAACGCTTATTTGGGCCACACACCCTAGCCTGTCCTTCAGCTCTAATGTTGTACTCACATGTTTCTTACTTCTCTCTCCTGGTTTAATCATTTTACATTTGTTAGTTTTCCCTTTACCTGTAGTGCCTAAAGCACAATCTCTGACTGTTACTCTACTCTCTTCCCTTTCATTTGTTTTTGAACTATTATTTGTACTACATTTTCCACCGGAGCCCTGTCCCACATTTATTAGTTTAAAGTACTTGTGACCGCCCTATTTATCCTTTCCGCTAGGGCCCTGGTCCCAGACTAGTTGAGCTGGAGCCCGTCCCAATGGTACAGATCCTTCCTGTCCCAATACTGGTGCCAGTGCCCCATGAAATGGAACCCCTCTTTCTCACACCACTCCTTCAGCCACATGTTCACCTCCCTAATCTGCTTATCCCTACACCAATTTGCACGTGGCTCGGGTAATAATCCAAAGATTATAACCCTTGAGGTCCTGTTCTTTAATTTAGCTCCTAGTTCCTGGTACGCCCCAAAGAGAACGTCTTGCCTACTCTTCCCTATGTTGTTGTTCCCAACATGGAACACAATGACTGGATCCTCCCCCTCCCTCTCCAATATCCTTTAAAGCCACTTCGAGATGTCCCTCACCCTGGCACCGGGTAGTGTAAGGGGTTTTAGATCGCAGAGGTTTCTCTCTCTAGAGGCCTCTCTCTCTTGCACAGTAAAACTTTGAGTGGTTCGACCCACTCGCCCCTTAGATTCTATACTCTGGTCTTTGGGGCAGGAACTACAATGTAGAGAAAACTCTTATAGACCAAGTTTGATGAAACGAAATGAAATTTTATTGCATATGGTAACACAAATCAAATGCAAGCAAATAAGAGAGTACATGGGAGGGAAAAACACAAACAAATCATAACGACACAATACTAACTAAGGCAAATACAGGCATATTATACTCTACAAAAAATCATCATGAAATAGGGAAACACACGGAACATCGAGGGATAACAAGTCATGTTAATTATACCCTTAAATATCCACCCCCTTAAACCTATCTAGATCTGATTATGAAGGGCCAGAAACATGCTCACCAATCCAACTGGGAAGTGCAAGGTTTTGAAACAGGTCTGCGTTTGATCCTTTCAGGCGTCCCATCTCCACATGGATCGTGGAGCCCCAGCGAGCTGCGCCTCACCTCTCTCCTGAGGTGGGGGTCGGGGGCGGCTGGACACCGGCTGGCCTGGATGTCGGCAGGGTCGGGGATCATTGGCTCGACCTCGGTCAGAGGAGCCTTGGGCTGGCCCCCATCATTTCTTCAGTTTCTTCTTATCTCTTCTCCTGGGCCTGGAGTGGGTCGATGGCCTCTTGTTTCGTCAACGGCCCGGGGTTGGTCGATGATCTCCCGATGTTTTACCCCGGGGCGGGACGCCCGCTCGAATGACCTTCTTGATGGCGGCTTAGTCTTCTTCTTCTTCCTCTCCGATGATGGCCGCTCCGTTTATGGCTTCCTCCTGTTTTTCCACGATGCCTTCTTTCGATCCTTTCTTTTTACCTCTGGGTTCCCAGAGACACTTCTCACCAGAAACCCTTATCTCGCGCCAAATCAGGTTAGTCTTTGTTTAACTTTTGGCGGGCTTGTTGCACAACGGGGTAGTTATTATATTTTAAACTGTTCTTGGATGGCCGGTAACGGGCCATCTCTGGTCTGGAATGACCTTCATTGTTTTTAATGTCCTGGTGATGTCCTTAACGGGTCCTTGATGCTCGTCTCATGAATATGAAACTGTTCCCTTTTGTCTGGGTCAACATTTAGATGGCATTTATCTACAGGCCGATCTTGACTGGATCTGCATCCAATCTATATGTATAATGTGGGTGTCTGGTTTCGTTCTCTCAGAAACAGCTTCCAGAACTTACTTTGGGCTGAATCCACAAAGCTGTCTGAGGATTTGCAGGAACCATTTTAAATTGTCCCAATAAGTTGATCACGGGGTCTGGTGGCCATTTTGTATGCCCCTTTTTCTGGGCTTCTTTTAAAATAGTCTTTAAAATCATGGCCTCTTCTGCCATTTGACACTTTATAATATAAAATTCAACTTTGCGAATCCTACACTCCCCCCTGATGATACTGTAACTTGCTTGGAGTATCATAATTCTGGGTGAGCAAAATGTTCTGACTTTCCATAATCTAACCATCCCCAGTATTTACCTATCTATGACCCCACGACATGTGCATTTCCCATTTCAGAAAAACCTAGTGTACATTGAGCATCTACAGATGGCAATACCTTGGAGTTAAAATCTGACAACTTACTTCCAGGCGTGGAGGGGGGCCTTATACCCCTACATCACCTGGTGCATACACACTATCTTTTAATAATAACAACACATCTAATAAACTTCAATAATAAAAATAAAGTACACACACAAAAATTAAAATGCACATGAATACATATCAAAATAATACAGAGGAGGGAGGAAAAACTTTAACTTTATACAAAGCAGCAAAAATCTAAACGGGTGTCTCTTCTTCTACCCGCACATAATGCTCCCTCCATTCCCCTCTATTCTCGTACTTTTGTGAATGTTTGACCTTTTTACAGTGTACAAACAGTAAATAAACAACAATGATAACCTGGCACACTACAAGAATGTGGGAGGCTATCCTAATCCAAGAAGGGACTTCTATATTAGTGAACAGGTCCCACCACGGTGGGGTCACTATATCCAATATGTTTGCCCCTATCTCTAAAGTCTTCTGCTCCAGTGTATAGAAATGTTTCTGTGAAACAACAACGGCTTTTAATATCTTGGTGAGGTGTTCAGGGAGAGGGGGAATGATATATCCAAAATGTGCAATGAATCACTGCAGATCGGTGAAATTCTCTTTAACAGTGATGTGAACAGTGGAAGGTTCAGGAATGGGGACAATTTGCTCTTGGGCCACTTGAACTTCTGCCCTGGGCTTGAAACAGAAGCTGCTGTCACTAACCAGACACCAACCGTGCTGTTCATGTTGGTAGTGGGGCACTGCAGTGGTGACACAGTATGTCCCACCTCCTATATATGCCACCTGCGGGGGCACATGGCCTTGTGCCATTGCATCCATGGTGCAATTTATAGGCTTTGCGCCAGCAGTTCTGAACCTGCACTGTGGTTTTGAGTGGGCATTCAAGTGCTGGGGACACAGGATGATGTGTGCTCCCCGGCTCCGGCACCCCAAGAGGTCGGTACCCATCATTGCATGCTCCCATCGAATGACGTAAGGTGGGACCCCTGTGTAGCGAATGTGCGCACCCCCCTGAATGACTCCAATGTTCTCCACCCTGTATACCGGGGCGGGTTTAGCTGTCTTTCCCATCACTGGCATTCTTACCACTATACCCATAATGGTGTGATTAGACCGTCCACAGTCCACTGGCACTGGGTAGGCCTCTGAAGCTAGTCTGAGCTGGCACAGACTCAATGCATTCTCAAAAGGGTGAAGGGCTGCGAGGTGCTTGTTGCTGATCCAGGAGGGGATGAAACCTTGTTTCAAAGCCTCCAGGTTACTGCGGCCCTCGCCCAGTAACCACGCCCCGTATAGCACACAAGCTTCGTCCTGCGCAGCCTGATCGGACGCTTTCTGATCCTCCCTGATGAGAGCATTTACTGTTTTGGCGTGTTTCTCCAGCTCAGCTATTATCTCTTTTAAGTGCAGTGTCATGGCCTGGTCCTCATGTAACTCAGAACCCACTACCTTATTTTCATCAGTCAGTATCTTTCTTAACTGTGTTTTCAAACCATTGACCTGGGTTTGCAGCTCCATATCATTCAGTGTGTTTATGACGGAAGTTCCTGTATTAAAAGCTGTGAAAATATCATTTACTGCACCCCTTCTTTGCCTCCCTATCCTGTCCAAGACCTCATGTGGTGTGGTGTACAATTTGGCTCTGTCGACATCGGCAAAGTCGAATTCGTAAAACTGTTTAAACATGTTTGTTAACAGGACCTTGTTGAGATACCGCGGCAAACGTGGGAGTCGAGACCAGAGCTAGTAAAACACAACTGCTTTTATTCTACCTCATGGCAAAGAGGAACTGGAAAAACCCGCGCATCCACTTAAATACTTCCCAGAGAGGAAGTGCTCCCGGCAGCCTGTCCCTGCGGGAAACAAGTAGCTGGAGGAAAGGGCCCCCAGCTGGGGGCGTCTGCTTAAACTGTCCGTGCCGCCGTGAGCGGATTATGTCCAGTGGTGGCGTGTCGCCACAGAGCTCCCCCCAGAATCCGCTTAGGAGGAGTGGACGAGTCGTGACAGTGGTCTGATGGTTCTGCCGCAGCGGCTCTGAGTGGTCGCCGGTCTAGTTGGTGGGGCCGGGCGGTTCGCCGCCGGCTGTGCTGGCTTGCTGGCGGGACGGCCTCTAGTTGGAGGCTGGGCCACGGGGATCTGTTCCCCTGGTTCTGTGTGTGCTGGTTTGAGCCAGTCGATGGAGACTGTGTCGATCCTGTCGCTGAGTCGCAGCTTGAAGACCTTGTCCCCGGTTTGTAGTACCTCATACGGTCCGTCGCACGGGGGTCGCAGGGGCCCGTGGTGCACGTCGTGTCGCACGAAGATGAAGCGCGCCTGCTGTAAATTTGGCGGGACGTGAGGTGCGAGTTTGCCGTGTCGGTTGACCGGAAGTGGGGCGAACTGCTGAGCGGAAGAGAAAGAGTTGAGCCGCTGCTGTTCGGCCGACCAAGGCGTGGTAGCCTCTGGAAGGAATTCGCCTGGGACGCACAGCGGTTGTCCGTAGACTAACTCCGCTGCCGAGGACTGGAGGTCTTCCTTGACCACGGTGCATAGGCCTAGTAGCACCCACGGTAGGCGGTCAGTCCAGGTACTGTCCTGCAGGCCGGCGCGGAGTGAGGCCTTGAGTGACCTGTGGAAGCGTTCACAAAGCCCGTTGGCCTGCGGGTGGTACGCCGTGGTTCGGTGGAGCGTCACCCCGAGGTTGCGTGCTGTGGTCGTCCAGAGTTCGGAGGTGAACTGGGCGCCTCTGTCGGAGATTATGTCGGACGGTACGCCGAACCTCGCAACCCAGGTGTTAACGAACGCCCTGGCGATGTCGACTGTGGTGGTGGAGGTCAGCGGCACTGCCTCAGGCCAGCGTGTGTAGCGGTCGACCATCGTGAGGAGATAAGTTTGGCCTTGCGATGGCGGCAGGGGACCGACGATGTCGACGTGTACGTGGTCGAAGCGGCAGCTGGGTACCTCGAAGTCTCCCAGGGGTGCTTTTGTGTGCAGCTGTACCTTAGCCCGTTGGCAGGCGAGGCAGGAGGTGGCCCAAGTCTGAACATCTCTGCTGAGGCCGCGCCAGACGAAGCGCTGGGAGAGGAGTTTGACGGATGCGCGGGAACCCGGGTGGGAGAGCCCGTGGAGCGCGTCGAAGATGCGGCGGCGCCAGGTTTCAGGGACGACCGGCCTGGGTTGGCCGAGTGAGACGTCGCAAGTGACTGCTGTGGCTTTGGGCCCGTGCGCGACCTTGACTAGGCGTAGCCCTGGCAGGCTGGTAGCCGCCGAGAGGAGGTCTGGGTCCGTGAGCTGGGCCGCTGCTAGTTGCGCGTAGTCGACCGCGAGGTGATTCGCGCAGATGGCGGGACGGGAAAGGCAGTCGGCGACAACGTTGTCTCTACCGGAGACGTGCTGGATGTCCGTAGTAAACTCGGACACGGCCGCGAGCTGGCGTTGCTGCCTAGCGGACCAGGGTTCGGTGTGCTTGGCCATCGCGTATGTGAGCGGCTTGTGGTGCATGTACGCGGTGAAGGGGCGGCCTTCCAGTAGGAACCTGAAATGGCGGACCGACAGGTGGAGCGCAAGAAGCTCGCGGGCGAAAGTGGAGTATTTGACCTCCGGGGGGCGCAGTTGGCGGCTGTAGAAGGCAAGTGGCTGCCACGCGCCATTGACCCACTGCTCAAACACGGCGCCGACCGCGTGGTCTGAGGTGTCGGTGGTGAGCGCGACCCGGGCATCGGCCCTCGGGTGCGCGAGCAGAGTGGCGTCGGCGAGCGCGTTTTTGGTGGCGTCGAAGGCGGCTAACGTGTCAGTGGTCCAGGCTACGTCCATCTTGCCGGATTTACCTCGGAGGGAGTCGTATAGGGGCTTCATGAGGGCTGCAGCTCTGGGGATGAACCTGTTGTAGAAGTTCACCATCCCGAGGAACTCCTGGAGGCCCTTGATGGTTGTGGGGCGGGGGAATTGCTGGACGGCCTGCACCTTGTTGGGCAGGGGGACGGCCCCAGCAGGGGTGATGTGGTGACTGCGAAAATCGATCTCGGTTAGGCCGAATTGGCACTTCGCCGGGCTGAGGATGAGCCCGTGTTGGGCTAGGCGCCCGAATAGGATGCAAAGGTGTTCGAGGTGTTCCTGTTTGGAGGCGCTGGCCACGAGAATGTCGTCTAGAGAGACGAATAGGAAGTTCAGGTCCCGGAGGACTGAGTCCATAAGGCGCTGGAAAGCCTGGGCTGCATTCTTGAGGCCGAAGGGCATCCTCAGGAACTCGAACAGGCTGAATGGGGTGATGACGGCCATTTTGGGGATGTCCGCGGTGTGTACGGGGACTTGGTGGTAACCGCGCACCAGGTCGACTTTGGAAAAGACGGTTCGTCCGGCCAGTCGGGCCGAGAAGTCCTGGATGTGTGGCACCGGGTATCGGTCGGGGGTGGTGGCGTCGTTAAGGCGGCGGTAGTCCCCGCAAGGGCACCAGCCTCCGCCGAGCTTGGGGGCGATGTGGAGGGGCGAGGCCCAAGGGCTGCTGGAGCGGCGGATGATGCCGAGTTGTTCCATGGTGGTGAACTTGGCCCGCGCGATTTCCAGCTTGGCCGGGTTGAGTCTGCGGGCATGGGCAGAAACTGGGGGGCCGGTGGTGGGGATATAGTGCTCCACACCGTGTTTGGCGGCTTTGGCCGAAAAGGTCGGGTTAGTGAGGGCGGGAAGCTCGGCTAGGAGTGCCGAGTAGTCGTCCGTGGCTCTGGCGAGGCAGTAGGTCGTCAGGTCGGCCGAATGGGCCGGGGTAAATGTGCCGGGGATGGGGGCCATAGTGTTGATGTCGACGAGGCGGTGCCTCGGAATGTCAACAAGGAGGCCGTGGGCGCGTAGGAAGTCGGCGCCGATGAGTGGGCAGAGGACCTTGGCTGTGAGCAACTCCCAGCGGTAGCGGCGGCCCGCGAGGTCGAGCGTGACCATACGGGTGCCATATGTGCGGATGTCAGAGCCATTGGCTGTGGCCAGCGTGATACCCCGTGTGCCGCGTTGGATTTCGAGGGCGGAGGCGGTGGTGATGCTGTGCTGGGCCCCTGTGTCGCACAGAAATCGATAGTTGGTTCTGTCGTCGGTGACGTACAGTAGAGGCCCCTTTTGCCCCGCGGCCATCGCGGGGGCCGGTGCGGGGGGGGGTTTGAAAGTACACGGTGGCGTGCAGCATTGGGCCCTAGTGCCAAAACGGGTGTGGTAGTAGCAGTGACCCGGAGTGGTAGGGCGGTCGGGCCTAGTGGGCCGGGAAGACCGCGTGGTCGTTGCCGTGAGGTCGGGCGCGACGTCGCGAGCGGACTGTGCAGAGAGCAGCCGGTCGGCCTTTTCGGCTATGTCATTCAGGTCCGTGGAGCCAGACTCCACAATGAGCGGGCGGATGCTGGCGGGGAGCTGTCGAATGAAAAGCGTGCGAAAGAGGGCGCCGGGGTTTTTGTCGTCCGAGAGGGACAGCATGTGGGAAAGCAGGTCTGATGGTGAAGCATCACCAAGGCCGGGGAGGTCAAGGAGTTGGCAGTGGCGCTGGTAAGAGGACGTTTGAAATTTTTTAAGGAGCGCAGCCTTCAGATGTTCGTACTTGCCATCCGGTGGTGGATCCTGCAGCGCTGCCCAAACCTTGGGGACTGTGGCGTAGGTGAGAGAGGAGACGAGGTAGCCGTACTTTGTGGCGTCGACTGTTATGTGTTTCAGCCGGAATCTGGACTCAGCTTGAACGAACCAGGCTTCGGCCAGGTTCTCCCAAAAGTCCGGTAATTTAACCGTGACTGCGTTTGTATCCGCCATGCTAGCTTAGGATTCGTCCTGAGCGTCGGGGTCACCAGTGTTGAGATACCGCAGCAAACGTGGGAGTCGAGACCAGAGCTAGTAAAACACAACTGCTTTTATTCTACCTCATGGCAAAGAGGAACTGGAAAAACCCGCGCATCCACTTAAATACTTCCCAGACAGGAAGTGCTCCCGGCAGCCTGTCCCTGCGGGAAACAAGTTGCTGGAGGAAAGGGCCCCCGGCTGGGGGCGTCTGCTTAAACTGTCCGTGCCGCCGTGAGCGGATTATGTCCAGTGGTGGCGTGTCGCCACAACCTGGTATAATTGCTCCGTTTCCCTGGGGCACCACTCTGGCAACCGCACCTCAGTGAGGTTTAAAACCACCGAAGCCACCGCGTAGTGCGCCCCTTGGTACAGCACCTGACCTGTGGGTACCAATAAGAATCCGTTCCCGGGTCCCTTTGTTGTGGTGGGGCACCCTTCCTTGAGGGCTTTAGCTACCGGAATTGTGGGCAGGGGCTTGCGGGGTCGGGTGATGAGCTCAGTGGTGTTTACTGGGATCTGAGAGTATGGGACTCCGCACGCCCGTGTGCTGACGTCCCACCTCATTCCTTGTCCAGCATCCTGCCACTGCCTTTGGAAAAAGATGGAGACGCCTGTGGGGCAAGCGCGTTCTGAACCCCACATACAGATGTAGATCCCCTCATCTGGTTCCCACCATTTGTCCCAGCAGACACTCAACCCCCATGGGTTCCCGTAATAGTCCGATGGGTGTTGTTACCCAGTCTTTCCCACTCAATTGTGGAGTTCTTCATGGTGCTGCTCAACTTGCGCAGCCACCACCAGCGATTCAAAGGTACCTGTCCGTTGCAAACAAGGCAAATCTTCTTCCCGGTGGTGACGCTGATCCTGGGTGCGATGACCCTCACCCTGGGGCACATCAGAGATGTTTCTCTGTATGCAAACCTCGTCTGGCTGGAGTATTCAGTAGAGTTCGACCCCAGCCAGCCTGGCCATCTCCCTTCATGGAAGTATACGGCAGTCTCTTCAGCGTCCCGTGGGCCAGTTCCATCAGTCGCGACGGGGCCTCTGCTGCCAGAGCACCCATAAATGGTGGAGTCCTTAGTGCAGCCCCGATAGGCTCAGCTCCATCCGATCATCATGAACACGACGAGGATCCTTCTCATCTTTCTCCTGGTTCCTGCAACAAATTAAACAATGCCGCCAGGCTCCCGAGAGATTCTGGCTTAGGTGACGGCATGATCGGGTCTTTCGACCTCGATCCAAAATAGCACACATACTGTAATGTATGTACCTTTAAGGGGAGAACTACTTTTTACAGCTCCTGTATACTGTAGTACCGGCAGTGACCACACCTGTACATAAACCCTGAGTAGTGATCTGTATAATTAGTTCCAGAGTAACCCTCATTCAGTAAACACCTGTTGATCGTTCCCTGCAGTCTCTTGTCTGATTATTGAAGGACACAACAACAAGATACACGGATCTAACACATACCGAGCAGATTTAAAACTACTTATAACCCTTATCACTTTAATATTTACACACCTTAAACTTAAAACTTAAACTTAACTTATGTACAGCGCCGCCCGTCCCCGGGCGGCTTGCCTAATCCCTGATTGGACTGCAGCTCGCTGCTCCCTGTGGTGGGGCTGCAGTGACCTGTGGCTTGGGTTCCCCGCAGCCTTTTGCTGTCAATCGGGGACTGCGGTTTGTCAGGGAATTCTCAAGTCGGCGTTTGCTGAGAACGGGGGAATCGGGCCAAGGTTTTACCGGCTGAGGCGTTCGAGTCGGCCTGCGAAGAGATACTTAGGACGTGGCTCCCTTAGCGAGCGGACTTTCGGTTGGGACTTTAGCCCACACAGCCCGTGGCATCTCCACGGCTGCCGGCTTCGGCTCCCTTCCTTCAGGCTCCGCCCCTTTGGGATTCGGGTCGGCTCCCTTGGCGAGTGGACCTTCGGGTGTGACTTTAGCTCTCACCGCCCGTGGCTCTTCCACGACTGTGGGCTTCGGCTCCCTTCCCTCAGGCTCCGCCCCTTCGGGAATTGGGCCTGTGGCAGACGGCTCCTCCTCACCTGTCCCTACAGGTGGAGAATCTCCGCCCCCAATTTCTACCTCCCCCACGCTTGAGTCGAGGGCGGGACCTCCGTCCTCCGACTCCACCTCCTCCAGCTCCTCCAGAATCGTGTCGAGGGCGGGGCCTTACTGTTCGGGCTCCTCCGAGTCCCAGGCCCAGGCCATAGGGGAAGCCTCCCCCCAGGTGGGCGGGACAGTTTCTCCCCTCAAGCAGGCTGCTGTTCCAGCTTGTGTGGTCTGTGACTCATCGCACGCCTCAGGCTGAGGATCTTTACCCTCAGACCTGGCTTCCGTTGCTGGTACTCTTGCACCCGGCTTAATCAGTTTGCACTGATTGATGTGAAACCATTTACAAGCCCTTAGCTGACCCTCTAAACTGCCAGCCCTCGCTGTTAACCTAGCGTTCTCCTCCCTTAAAGCCTGCTCAACTAACTTAGCCTCCCCAACATGGCACCACAGGTATTCCTCCATTTTACAGGCGGTCTCTTCCTGTGCGTGTCTTTCTGGGGGCCACAGGTCGACAGGCTGCGCTGGCTCTAGTCATTTGGGCACAGCGGTCGGGGTTTCGGGAACGACAAGACCAGTGGTGATGGCTATCTTCCCCTGCGAAATCATAAGAGACCGCATTATTATCTCTATAATTGATTCTATCGCAGCGGGATCCATAGCCGCACCAACTCCTTGTGCTGGGGCAGGAGCTACGGCTTGGTTTTGGGCTGGTGCTGGGGCGGCGGTCTGGGCTTGGGCTTGGGCTGCGGGAAATTTTCCCTTATTATCCTTCCACGGATTTCTACAGTCCTTCCCACACCCGTAGCAATTGAGCTTGGTTTGGGCAGGGCGATTCCCCTCCTGACGCCACTCCTTCTTGCTTGGGGCTGCGGGTTTTGCCTCATGCACCTTTCCCTTCTGGGGAGGTGTTTCCTGACCTCTACAATTCTTATACGCAACGTTGAGCTGGCGGAGCACCGTCTCCTCCGTGACACCGGGACCTTGGGGATCAAACCAAGATCTGGCTAGGGCCCGTATCTGCGGCAAGCTTTTGGTAACCAAGCAACGGAGCCAATGAACCCGCTGTTCATCATTCATTGCAACCTGTTCAGGCATGCCCAGACAGCTGCATCGATACACTGGCCACAGCCTTTCAGCGAAAACCGTGGGGGTTCTCCAGATAGCTGCACGGTCCCTTCCACACGGTCGAACGGGCTACCGTCATCCACTCCCATTACTTCTAAAACTTCTTCCCTGAGATCCGTATACCCTTTCCGTCCCCTCTTACTCTCATCTGAGAGGCACTGAAGGATTGTGCAATCCAGGGAGAAAAGCAACAGTTTCACCTGTTCCTGTTCATCACAGTCATTAATGGCTGCTGTTTCCTCTATCTCCCTGAAATGAATCGAGGGATCTCCCTTTACTGTGAGTCGTGCGAGGTGGCTCACCATGGACCTTAATTGCGGGGCAGCGTAGGGCATCACGAGCTGGTTCTGGAGGGGTCCGACATCGCCATTGGCGGCGTTGGGACCGAACCTCTGGTGCCAAGCGGAACACATTGGTGCCGGTCCCGGCTTCGCTACCAGTGGTTGTTCTTTCTAACATTCCACCTCGGCTACCTCCTCTTTTACCACCACCTCCTTTTCCGGCCAAGTCTCACTATAGCTCGGCGGTGCTGAGGGCTCGGTTGCTGGTACCACAACTACTTCAGCTGGAATCGGCTGGTTCGGTTCCTTTAAAAAGTCCATGTGACTGGCTTTCGGGCTGACGAGACACACCATGCCTTTTGCCTTAACCAGGGCTGTTCTTAGGTCCTCTATGGTCTTTTGGCAGGGGCCATGGACTGTGCTCTCAAACCCGTGCTCGAGGGCTAGCTTGTAAGCTACCTTAACCTCGACTACTCTCTCCTCCTGCGCTCTTAGCTGTTGTGCGAGGCGGGCGTTTTTCTCACGGATCCTCGTTTCATTGATCTTTGCCTCAGTAACCTGGCACTCCAGGTACTCTATCCTAGCCTGATGTTGACTAGCTACCACTTGGCGTTCCTGATTCAGCGCTTGAAGCGCTGTGATGAGTTTGTCCCCACCCATGGCCTTTTCCTCTATCTCTGCTGCCTGGGTTGTGATCCTGGCTGCCTGTGCTGCAACGACCCGGTCAAAGATCTGGACCTGCTTCTTGTAACACATCAGCCACACTGCCTTCTCCACTGACTTCTTATGCTCTTTGCTCTCTGTCCACCTGATGGCTGCGTCCACCGGACGCCCATCCAGTAAGAGATCGGAAATCCACTGCTTAGTGAGATTTACTTTGCCAAAGACATAATCCGCTATCCTCTCATCCATTGCATTTTGGCCATTCAAACTTGGATCTACTACATTGCAATCCTGCTGCCAGAGTCCTGCCGCGGTCGCCATTTTCTGTAAGGGGTTTTAGATCGCAGAGGTTTCTCTCTCTAGAGGCCTCTCTCTCTTGCACAGTAAAACTTTGAGTGGTTCGACCCACTCGCCCCTTAGATTCTATACTCTGGACTTTGGGGCAGGAACTACAATGTAGAGAAAACTCTTATAGACCAAGTTTGATGAAACAAAATGAAATTTTATTGCATATGGTAACACAAATCAAATGCAAGCAAATAAGAGAGTACATGGGAGGGAAAAACACAAACAAATCATAACGACACAATACTAACTAAGGCAAATACAGACATATTATACTCTACAAAAAATCATCATGAAATAGGGAAACACACGGAACATCGAGGGATAACAAGTCATGTTAATTATACCCTTAAATATCCACCCCCTTAAACCTATCTAAATCTGATTATGAAGGGCCAGAAACATGCTCACCAATCCAAGTAGGAAGTGCAAGGTTTTGAAACAGGTCTGCGTTTGATCCTTTCAGGCGTCCCGTCTCCACGTGGTTCATGGAGCCCCAGCGAGCTGCGCCTCACCTCTCTCCTGAGGTGGGGGTCGGGGGCGGCTGGACACCGGCTGGCCTGGATGTCGGTGGGGTCGGGGATCATCGGCTCGACCCCGGTCAGAGGAGCTTTGGGCTGGCCCCCATCATTTCTTCAGTTTCTTCTTATCTCTTCCCCTGGGCCTGGAGTGGGTCGATGGCCTCTCGTTTTGTCAACGGCCCGGGGTTGGTCGATGATCTCCCGATGTTTTACCCCGGGGCGGGACGCTGGCTTGAACGACCTTCTTGATGGCGGCTTAGTCTTCTACTTCTTCCTCTCTGATGATGGCCACTCCGTTTATGGCTTCCTCCCGTTTTTCCACGATGCCTTCTTTCGATCCTTTCTTTTTACCTCTGGGTTCCCAGATATACTTCTCACCAGAAGCCCTTATCTCACGCTAAATCAGGTTAGTCTTTGTTTAACTTTTGGCGGGCTTGTTGCACAACGGGGTAGTTATTATATTTTAAACTGTTCTTGGATGGCCGGTAACGGGCCATCTCTGGTCTGGAATGACCTTCATTGTTTTTAATGTCCTGGTGATGTCCTTAACGGGTCTGTAGTTTATGTGCTTTAAGTCAGAACTACTTTTTACAGCTCCTGTATACTGTAGTACCGGCATTGAACACACCAGTATATAAGCGGTGTGCCTGCCTCTGTACCCCAGTCTAGAGATTACCCTCCTCCAGTAAAGACCTGTTATTTGTTTATGTACAGCATCCGTGTAATTATTTATCCACTGAACCACGGATCTAACAGTGGCGACGAGTGTTGATGCGAATCTACCTGCAACATAAAACAAAAAAAATAGTCGAGTCCAGGAACACGGGCGTCGACCGCGAGCAACCGCTCAGCAGTCAGGCAGAGATCCCACTTCGCTGGGGAGGCTGTGGAGAGCCGGGCTTGGTTCCCCAGCCACAACGAGCAGTAAGAGACCGACGACAGGTCCAGAGCAGACCCTTCCCAAGCAGCGGCGGCTGGAGCCGACCGACGGCAGAGAGAGAAAGCCGAGCAGCATCGACGGGGTAAGAAAGAGGGTGAAGAGAGCAGGGCGCAGCCGGGGGTTGATCACCGAGCGGCGTCGAGGAAAAATACTGCAAACCGGAGAGAGAGAGGGTAAGAAACAGTCGGCTTCTAGACTGAGCGGCGTCGACAAATATCAAGAGAAGAACGCGCAGAGCACAGCCAGAGATCACGGGCTGATCAGGGTCCGCGGGGCGAAGCAAGGGGAGACACCATTGAGCCGCGGAGAAGCAGGGAGAGCGCGGGAGACGCCATTGAGCCGCGGAGAAGCAGGGAGAGCACGGGAGGCGCCATTGAGCCGCGGAGAAGAAGGAAGAGCGCGGGAGACGCCATTTTGCAAAGCGGCAGCGGAGAAGACGGGCGAGCGTGGGAAGGAAGGAAAGCGCGGGAGACGCCATTTTGTGCCAGCGGAGAAGAAGGGGAAGCGCGGGAGGCGCCACTGATGATAGTTAACGCACAACCAAGGATGCCGAAGAGTGGCAGTATCTCTACGTTCGACAATGAAGTCGAAGATTGGGCGACATATGTGGAACGTATTGAGGTGTACTGCAGGGCGAATGAAGTGCCAGATGCTAATAAAGCACTGGTTCTGTTAAATTCCATGGGTGCAAAAACTTATGGGTTACTGCGAAATCTAATAACCCCAGTGAAATAATGAATAGATTTGCCTTCCAAAGCTAGGCTTTATTAACTTTAAAATCTGCAGCACATCTTCCCACATCCAGTCCCAACCAAAGCTGGAAAAGAACTGAATTTAAGGTGGCCACAACACATCATGTGATCATCAACTACCAATGAGATTACAACATATATCCCAAGGCAGTTAACAAACAACCAATCACAATACTTTTACTAAACAAGGAATAATCACCACATTCACCCCTCCTTTTAAAATATACTCCAACCTAAATAACCTTTACAATTTATAATTAATTATTTACAACTAAAACTATGCACAACAAGAATAACACTGTTCACATGACACAATACTAAGTGAACAACAACAAATAGTAACATTGCACATGAGTATTAAGTATCTCTCAACTAAAACAATATACTATAATATTTCAACAATTTTAAAACATTACTATCAATTTAAAAGTCCATTTTCAATCGGTCGACCGGATATCTTGTTCGTGTCGACCGTCTTAACCTTGGTGAAATTCCTTGCCCTCCCACACCAGAAGGCACAGAAGTATCTTCAGCAGGAAGGCTATCCATATCCCAATTTTCAACGGTTTCCGGATTAGAAATCCCATCAGAAGGTAAACTGGGACGGTCATAAACATCTATCAAGGACTGACTAATAGAAGTATAATTATCTGCAATCGGATTGGAAATATTCGTAGTATCTGTAACAGCATCCACATTATCTGAATCATGACCATTATTATTATCCTCAGAAGAGGGCTGGCCCCCACAAGGAGCCAAGTCTTTAATTGAAACAGTACTTTCTTTCTCATCTTGGAATCGAATATGAGCATATTGGGAATTTGCCTCCAACAGCTCCACCTTCTCCACCAAAGGATCATATTTTGACAATCTAACATGGCGTCGAAGCAGCACAGGTCCCTGCATAGTAAGCCATGAAGGTACCGAATATCCCGTAGTAGATCTGCGCGGATAGTTAAAGAGCCTTTCATGGGGGGGTCACATTAGTAGCCGTTGAAAGCAATGATCTAATGGAATGCAGGGCATCAGGCAGTATCATTTCCCACTGTGTATTCTTAAGGTTCCGGGATGTCAAAGCCAACATAACTGCCTTCCAGATCACCCCATTGTATCGTTCGCACTGTCCATTACCCTGGGGATTATACGGGGTAGTTCTACTAGTAGAAATTCCCCGACTCTGAAGGTATTCCTTCAACTGGGAAGACATAAAAGAACTTCCCTGATCCGAATGGATGTACGCAGGCATCCCAAAGATGACAAAAAGTTGAGTCAGACATTTAATAACCGTAGCAGCTGATACATCTGCACAAGGAAAAGCTAAAGGGAACCTTGAAAACTCATCCACAACAGTAAATATATATCGGTTTTGAGTAGTTGAAGGAAGAGGCCCCTTAAAATCGACGCTCAAACGTTCAAAAGGAGAAGTAGCCTTTATAAGATGAGCTCGTTGAGGCTTAAAGAAATTCAGTTTACACCGAGCACAGATAGAACATGATGAAGTCATCCGCTTGACGTCTTCAACTGAAAAAGGCAAGTTCTTACTGCGTACAAAGTGTATCATCCTCATAACCCCAGGATGACATAAGGCATTGTGAAGATTAATAAGCGTATCTCCGTGAATCACAGAACAATAAGCCCTCGACAGTGCATCAGCAGCAACATTATCCTTCCCCGGACGATAAACTATGCCAAAATGGTAACATGCCAACTCAATCCTCCATCTCATTATTTTATCATTTTTGATCTTTCCAAAATGTTTAACATCAAACATAAAGGACACAGATTTTTGATCAGTTACCAACGTGAAATGTCGCCCCGATAAATAATGTCTCCATTTACGCAATGCTTCTACTATTGCATATGCCTCTTTCTCTATTGAAGAATGTCTTTTTTCACTATTGTTCAAAGTACGTGAGAAAAAGGCCACAGGTCTTCCATTTTGGTTCAGAGTAGCCCCAATTGCAAAATCCGAAGCATCCGTCTCGATCACAAAGGGAACCTGCTCATCAATAGAATGCACAACTGCTCCTAAAATATCCTTTTTAAAATTCTCAAAACATGTCCTGGCCTCCCATGATAGAGGATATGTCGTAACCCAAATAAGAGGCCGGATCTTCCGTGAAAAATTTGCAATCCAATTAGAATAATAAGAAAACAGTCCAACAACTCGTTGCAAGGCCTTAGAATTAGTAGGACAGGGTAAATCAATCAATGGTCGCAGACGTTCTGGATCTGGTTTAATCTTGTTTCCCGAGATAATATACCCCAATAGATTTACCTCAGTAGTCGAAAAGATACATTTCTCTTTGTTAAAAGTTAAACCAACTTTTTCCGCAGCTTGAAGGAATCTTTTTAAATTAGAATCATGCTCCACCCTTGATTTGCCACACACTGTGATGTCATCTAAGTATGAAAAGGTGTCAGAGAGGGAGTTATCACTTATAAAAGCATCCATTGCCCGTTGAAAACAAGCAACACCATTAGTAACACCAAATGGTATTCGGCAAAACTGATACAGCTTTCCACCAGCCTCAAAGGCCGTATATGGTTGATCCTTCTTAACAATAGGAATCTGATGATAAGCACTCTTTAAATCAATAGTGCTAAAAACCTTATACTGAGATACTTTGTTGATAAGCTCATCAATCTTAGGCAAAGGGTACGCATCTAATTGAGTATACCTATTAATAGTTTGGGAATAGTCTATCACCATTCGTTTCTTGTGTCTCTCGTTAGTCGTGACAACTACCTGTGCTCGCCAAGGCGAACAACTAGGTTCAATGATTCCTTCCAGTAAGAGACGTTGAACTTCAGAATTAATAAATTCTCTATCCTGACTACTATATCTTCTTGACTTGGTAGCAATTGGCTTACAATCTGACATCAAATTGGAAAAAAGTGATAATGGAGAAATAGATAAAGAGGTTAATCCACAAATAGATAAAGGTGGCTTAGTCCCTCCAAATGAAAGACTAAGAGACTCGTGTAACTGAAGCACATCATGTCCAATCAAAATATCCGCACAGAGATTAGGCAAAACAGATAGGCGTATATCAGTATACGTATTACCTAGAAGAATCATTTTCACAAAGCAACAACCAGCTATTTGTGAAATAAGGGTCGTCTGAGCCATACACACCTGATACGTAACAGGCGAAATTTTCAAATGCTTCTCCTTCGCAAACTGAAGACTTATAAAACTCTCAGTACTGCCCGTATCTATAAGGGCCTTCACTTCCAACCCATTAACTTGAGCCGTAACTATAGCTTTGTTTAGGCCATGAGCAAATGCAGCAGAAATTGATGCAATAAACGCCCTATCTAAAGGCTGAATAGTCACAGAGGAGGTAGTGGAGGAAGGCCCTCCCACACCAGGAGAGGAGGAGGTAATTGAACCTGATGATTTGCACACGCGTGCATAATGACCTCTCTTGCCGCATTTACTACACACAGCCTCCCGAGCAGGACACTTCAGACGAGGGTGCCGGATATTCCCACAAAAATAACACTTCTGAATCCTAGAGGCAACAGCTGCCGAAGTAGAAACTGTTTCAGAATCTAGTAAACCACTCCCATTAAGTCCACATAATTCCTTTTCATCCGAAACTGCCGAAACCATAGTCGCAGGCCGATTAAAAAGAGCACAAGAATCCGAACTTCTCTGAGCCACATCCAATGTAGAAGCTTGCTCAAAAGCACTTTTAAGATCCAAAGTCTTATTTTCTAACAACCGCTGACGAATTGATCTAGACAGTAATCCATTAATAAAAGCATCCCGTACCAATTCTTCCTTATATTCTTCAGCCGTCACGGCCTTATAATTACAGTTAACACTAAGGTACCGAAGTGCTTGTAAATAAGTATCCAAAGATTCTCCCACCTGCTGCCTACGGGCAGATAGAAGGTGACGTGCAAATACCTCATTCTTTGGTTTAACAAAAATCTTTTCCAATGTAGAAATAGCCACTTCGTAAGTTTTACAGTCCAAAATATATTTATATACATCCGGAGCAATGTAATTGATCAGCATATTCAGCTTATTTAGAGACTCTTGATCCAACACGCCCAAAAAGTTTTTAAATGTACAATACCAATGTTTCCATTTATCATCCACTCCAGCAGAATTGGAGTCAGCCTTGAATCGTTCTGGTTGAAGATATCGCTCCATTCTAACATAAAGTTAATAAATTGAAATAAAGAATAGATTTGCCTTCCAAAGCTAGGCTTTATTAACTTTAAAATCTGCAGCACATCTTCCCACATCCAGTCCCAACCAAAGCTGGAAAAGAACTGAATTTAAGGTGGCCACAACACATCATGTGATCATCAACTACCAATGAGATTACAACATATATCCCAAGGCAGTTAACAAACAACCAATCACAATACTTTTACTAAACAAGGAATAATCACCACACCCAGAGAAGCCGGTAAACAAGAATTTTGAAAGCATAGTAGAAATCCTACAGGACCACTTAAACCCCACACCGCTGCTGATAGCAGAACGATTTAAGTTCCATAAAAGGAACCAACAGAAAGACGAAAGCAATGCTGAGTACCTAACGGAACTGCGCAAGCTATCGAAATACTGCCAGTTTGGAGCGGGACTAGTAGACACGTTAAGGGACAAGTTTGTGTGTGGGCTACAAAGTGAAGGAACCCAGAAACGGCTTCTATCAGAAAAGGACCTTACGCTGGACAAAGCTTTCAGTATGGCAGTATCACACGAAGCAGCCGCAAGGGGCGCTGCAGAGATACAACGGAAACCGCAAGAATATGGCACCAACGAAATGACCGATGGAACAGGGAAGTGCTATCGCTGCGGCAGAACAACACATGACCAGAAAGATTGTTGGTTCAAGGACCAAGTGTGCAGACAGTGTGGGAAAGCAGGACACATAGTCTGCAGGTCTGGGAAGAAAACCAACAGTAAGAAATCTCCACAGGAGAAGTACAAAAAGGTACACCAGGTGATGGACAGTGGTTCAGATGAACAGAAAAGTGACACAGACTCCGGAAGCAAGGAGCTGGGTTGTCTGAAACTACATAATGTAACTGAAATGGAGGATCACCAGACTATCTGGGTTACACTCAAGATTGACGGAGTCCAAGTGGAAATGGAATTGGACACAGGGTCAGCTCTAACAGTCAAAAATCAAAGAGACTACAAGCGACTATTTTCACACATACCCTTGAAAGCTACAGAGATTGACTTGAAGACGTATATGGGGCAAAAAGTCTACCCCAAAGGAAAAATAAGGGTGAAAGTGACATATAAAGGTCAGGAAATACCTAAAATGGATATATATGTATTGCCAGATGGAGGACCACCATTGCTAGGACGTGAATGGATCCGGAAGATACATTTAGATTGGCATTCCATACAGGCACTGAAGGTGGAGGCCAAAAAGGATGACGACGTCACACCTGGACGACTGTCAAAAATGCTAACTGACGCAAAAGAAGTGTTCCAGGAGGGACTAGGAAAACTAAAATCATCATAAAATAGGGAAACACACGGAACATCGAGGGATAACAAGTCATGTTAATTATACCCTTAAATATCCACCCCCTTAAACCTATCTAAATCTGATTATGAAGGGCCAGAAACATGCTCACCAATCCAAGTAGGAAGTGCAAGGTTTTGAAACAGGTCTGCGTTTGATCCTTTCAGGCGTCCCGTCTCCACGTGGTTCATGGAGCGCTAATTAAAGGGAAGGGTTTGCAGGTAGGCCAACCTTTATTATTTGCACCAGTCTGGTGCCTGCTCAAAGTTTTTGATGTTTCATTGCTGCAAGATGTCCAAGCCCTCCACTTTGTGAGAGTGTTTGGGGCTGTAATGGCAGTCGCGCAGGTAGCCTTGCAATGCAGAACTGCCGACAAGTAGGCTGTGCACCATCATTGGCCCTTCCCTTTAAGCGAGGGATGCAGCCTCCGATGCCGTTAGCAATGCGCTCCAAATTGTTCAGCACTCTGCCGCTACCACCCCGCTCTCGGACTTTGGCGCCCTAAGAGAAGTGGTTAGCGCTTGATTTAGCGCCCCACTTCCCTCTTGGAGCGCTATAGCTGAATTCCCAGCAGGAGAGAATCATTATTGCCTGGTGCTACTTTTTCTATTTCTAGCCCTTTATCCTTATCCTCAGAGGAAGCAAGTACTTTGTACCTGCTGAATAGGATCAGTTTCTGTGGATTTTTGTTCTCAATCTCACCTGGGTTCTCCTTACTCTGCAGACTATCGGTCACACCAACCCCGTTCTGAGCTGCACCTCTCTACAAGGTGTAACCGAGCTCTGGAGCAAACTGTCCAGATACTCCTCCCCCTCACTTGTTTGTCGTAGTGTCTCCAACTCACACTCCAGCTCAATGACTCTGGGCAGGAGAGATTCGAGACGGAGACATCTACTGCAGATGTGTTCGCTCGGGACAGTCTCGCTGTCCGCAAACTCCCACTTACTATCGTCCAGACACATAACTTGCTCTGCCATACCTTAGTATAGATTATTTATATTATTTATATCTCTTCTTCTTAGGCCGTCCCTCGGAACCGAGGATGACTTGCCTCCACATTAAAAATGAGTTCTCAGGTGACTGATGAGTCCAATGCGGCACCTATCATCTCTGTCACAGGTGGGGCAGATGGTGGTTGAAGGGGCGGGTGGATGGGGTGCTTGGGTTGATGTGCGCTCCTTGCGCTGCTTGAGCTTGGCCTCCGCTTGCTCCCGGCGAAGATAATCGAGGTGTTCGGTGCCTTCCCCGATGCTTCTCCTCTGTGTGGTCTTGGGCCAGGGATTCCCAGCTGTCAGTGGGGATATTGCACTGTTTCAAGGAGGCTTTGAGGGTGTCCTTGAAGCGTTTCCTCTGCCCACCTGGGGCTCTCTTGTTGTGTCGGAGCTCTGAGTAGAGCGCTTGTTTTGTGAGTCTCGTATCGGGCATGCGGACAATGTGACCCATCCATTGGAGCTGATTGAGCGTGGGCAAGGTTTCGATGCTGGGGATGTTGGCCTGAGCGAGAACTTGCGGAGGCAGCGCTGGTGGTACCTCTCCAGTGCTTTGAGGTGCCTGCTGTACATGGTCCATGTCTCTGAGGCATACAGCAGGGCGGGTATCACTGCTGCTCTGTAGACCATGAGCTCTGGAAAGCAGTGGGGAAACCTGGGAGACCAGGCTTCCCGTAGGCCCTGCCAAATTTAATGGCAGGGCCTGATTAGCATTTGGAATCACTGTTTCCCGCCCGTAGCCAGTCCATGGAGAGGCTGACTGGCTGTCGGGCGGATAGGGCTGCTGCACCAGGCCACAGAGAGGAGGGAGGGAGAAATGGGAGGGGGATTAGAAGCTGGCGGGGGATTTGGGGCCAGAGGGCGAGGTCGGAAGGCCAGAGGGTGATCGGGGGCTGGAGGGGTGAGGTAGAAAGGCCGGGGGGCATCGGGGACTGGAGAGGGTAGGTCAGAAGGTGACTGCGGGCCGCAGCGGGGAGGTTGGAAGGGCAGAGGGTAATAGGAATTGAAGGGGGGAGGTCGGAAGGCTGGAGAGGGGGCGAATCGAGGCCGGAGTGGGGAGGTCAATAAGCTGGGAAGGTGATCAGGGGCAGAGTGGGGAGACTGAAAGGCTGGAGGGGGAATCGGAGGCCGGGGGCCGAGGATGGAAGGCCAGCATGGGGATCGGAGATCAGAGCCTCGTTGGGGGTGGAGTGGTTGAAGGCATCGGTGGTGAGCTCGGTGGGAGATTGGAAGGGTTGGGTGGGTGTCCGATTGCGGAGGGTTGGCCTGGTGGGAATGCTGGATCCAGCAGGTACGTGGAAAGGCACTTTCCTCCTGGATCCAGCAGTCCTCGCCTCCCTTGAGCTGGCGGGTTCCTCGAGGCCTGAAAAACCCACCCGCCCACACTTAAATTTAAAATGGTGGGTCACCATGAGAGACGGAGCCTCATTATAATATTTAAAGTGCCAACCCGCCGCCTGGAAAAATAACCAAAAAATAAAACAGGAGGTGATACGAGCAGAAGTCTGAGTGCAAATATTCCGCGTACAGAAAAGATTACACCTGCCTTTGGTTAGCCATTACGGTGACCTGGCTACAAGCAGCGCATGATTGGGAGCTAACTATTCCAGTTTATAGGATCTTCTGCATGTTCAGGGAAATTGGAAAAGGAGGATGAAAGATTTAACATCAATAAGGTTAAAGACAGGTTAAACACAATGGGTAGAACTAAGGAACAGTAAAAGGTGCAGGTCTCAGTGGGAGTTGTCTACAGATCTCCAGACAGCAGTAATGTAGTGGGTGGTGTATAAATACAGCGATCAGAGAAGCATGCAGCGGAAACAACGTGGTAATAATACGAGACTTTAATTTTCACATAAACTGGGAGAAGCAGAATAGTGGAACTAGGAAAGGTGATGAATTTCTAGAACGTATGCGAAACAGTTTTCTGGAACAACGGAATAGAAATTTGGCCGACCATGTGCACAATATGGAGGGCAGGAAGGGCGCGCACTTTTCCAGCTGGGAGGGTGCTACTCGCCGTGTTAGTATAGGAGGTTGTGCTGGCGGCAGGAGCGCATGCTGGCAGCATTCAAAGTGGAGAATAATATATTTAAATTAGGGTCCTGCCCTTCTTGCAGCACCTGTTTTCCATTGTGGAGCGCCCCAACATTTCACTCGCCATGTACTGACCTCGCTCAGCACAACGTGGCACTAATCGGCATGAAGGCCCCCTCGTCAGTGTCATTACAGGCATCAAGCAGAACTTACGGGTTAGTTGCTGGTTTAGTATTTCTGGCCACTGCTTAACTTCAAGGTGTTTTTGTTGTGTTCGATCACTCTTGAAAGTTCATTTTATCTACACAGAGAGAGGTTTTGCTGGTCTTGCTCTGTTGTTGTTCTTTGTCTCAGAGATAGTCTGGGTGGTCTCATACAGCAGCCTTGGGGGCTAGAGGATGAGAGGGAGCCGCCAGGAAGACACCATAAAGCAAGAGAAGTTGCTGGAAGAGCAGGAGGAGGAGGAAGAGGACGAGGGCACTGTACAGAAGGCCATATCCACAGAATGTTTTCAGGGGGAACTTCTCTTACCTCAACTTGACTGGGGAGCAATGTATGAGGTGCCTTTGCTTCACCAAGATGGCTGTCACCGAATGATGTCACCTGCTGCTGTCACAACTCGAGCCTCAAACCTGGGCACGGACAGCACTGCATCGGGCTGTCATTATCACTGTGGAAACATGTGAGATCAGCAACATCTCCCAGTTCGCAGTACAGCGCTGTGTCAGTGATGTCGCCGAGACTCTCTACACCTGGATAACAAACTATATCTCCTTCCCTATTGACAGAGTGAAGCAGGATGAGACAGCACTAAGTTTTGCATGCATGGCAGGCTTCCACAGGGTGCAGGGTGCCATGGACTGCACACACATTTTCCTGCATGCTCCCTATCAGCAGCCTGGCATCTTTATTAAGCGAAAGGGCTTCAACTCCCTCAAGGTTTGCAACCAAAGGCAGTGCACCCTGCAGGTCTGTACCTACTATCCCAGCTGCAGTGCCAACTCTTTGATCCTGTGTCAGTCCTCTGTGCCGCATTTATTTCAACCAGGCAGCAAATTACAGGCTGGCTTTTGGGCGGCAGAGAATATCTTTTCTGTACCTGGCTTATGACTTCAGTCAAAAACCTACGTACAGCTGCTGAACATGCCTACAACGCAAGCCTTGCTGTCTCAAGGGACATCATTGAGCAAAGATCAGCATGTTCAAGCATTGCTCCTGCTGCCTGGATCGTTCTGGGGAGCTGTGCAGTAAAGCCGTGAGCGGGTATTCTCATTTGTTTTCATATGATGCATGCTCCACAATTACACCATGATAAGCACCTCACCACCATATGGCAGCAACAAGTACAGGAGGAGGAGCAGGAAGAGGAGGAGGAGAAAGAGCAGGAGGAGCTGCAGCGAGCACCATAGCCTTTATCTGCCCGAGTTCTCCGAGTCAAGCTCATCAAGGAGCACTTCAAATAAATCAGCCCTCTCATTTCCCACTCACGAACAGTCCAGCAATTGTTACCACTCTTCTTACAACCACCATCACTGGTCTTGCCCTCACTTCACTATAAAGTCAAATACCAACAACAAATCCAGATCCAAAACAAATATATCAAACAAATGGTGTCAGCATTGAAAAAAAATACTAATCACCCTTGTGCAAGCCCTTAGTGCCTATCTTGTGTGTGTGATGAAATATGCCTTCATCAGACCTGCTTGTATTTTACCTGCTTGTATTGTGTGAACCGCACCCTTTTGTTCCTATTGTGTGTATTGGCTACGCCCCTGTCTTTTGCCATATAAAGGCCTCAGGAGCTGTATGAGTCATTCACTACCAGACGAATCCGATGTGGGAAGACCTGCTATGCTGCTATGTTCTTAGTGATTAAAAGCCTTCAGTTGAATCCTTGTCTTTGAGTCATTGATGGCATATCAATTTTAATCACTAAGACACCAAGATGGATCGACTCCTGAAACCAGAGCGCTTGGATCTGGACCCCCATGCCTCAGACGCAGCCACACAGTTCGGACACTGGTTCCAATGCTTCGAATTTTTCATTGCAAACTCATCCACTGCCATAGCCGCAGCCGAAACCGCTACCGGAGACATGAAACTGGGAATCCTGCGAAACTGGGTGAGCCATCGGGTCTCCCCTCTCATCCAAGATGCCACCAGCTACGAGGATGCCTGCACCATCCTGAAGGCCCACTACGCGCAGCCAATAAACGTGGTGTACGCCAGGCATCTTCTGACTACTCGCACGCAGCGGCATGGTGAGTCACTAGAGGACTTTATACTAAACCTAAAAGTACTGGGCAGAGACTGTAACTGTAAGGCCGTGTCTGCCATCGTGTACACGGAGGAGCTGATTCGAGACTCCCTTATTGCGGGCCTCAGTTCAAATTATATTCGGCAGAAACTGTTTGAAAAGGAGGGACTGGACTTAAAACAGGCTATAGATATAGCGCGATCGCTGGATATGGCCCAGAGGAACTCTGAATCCTGTTCCCCAGGGCACGCGGCCCACTCCGCCTCGTGCGCGCCGTGGAGGCCGCCATCTTGGAAGCCATCTTCACCTCCCAGGTCTCAGGCCAGCCCAGCACCATCGGAGCCCCAGCCCCTACCCAGGAGCCCCACTACTGCCGCGATGCATCGGGGCCCGAAATGCTACTTCTGCGGTCAGGACAAACACTCCAGGCATCTGTGCCCAGCGAAGGGCACCACCTGTTTTAAATGCGGGAAGAAAGGACATTTCAGCAAAGTCTGCAGAGGGAACCCCGCCTCCAACTCCACCACCGCCGCGTGCGCGCCGTGGGAGCGGCCATCTTGGAAGCCATCTTGTCCACCCTCATGGAGTCCACCATCTTGCCCCGACGACATGGACCTCCAGGACCCACTGGTGGCCTCGATCACAGTGGATCAATCCAGGCCACATCCGTTGTCTAAATCAGTGATGGACATAGAGGTAAACGGGAACAAGGCTAAATGCTTGATTGACTGCGGGAGCACCAAAAGCTTTATTCATCCTAGCCTGGTAAAACGACTTTCTCTAACGATAGTCCCCACACAGGGCAAAATCGCCATGGCCGATAAGACTCATACCTCAAAAATTACAGGTTTCTGCACGGTTATGTTGTCGGTAAAAGGCAATGATTACAGAGACTTTAAACTATTGATAATGCCAGATCTCTGTGTGAGCGTGATCTTGGGTCTGCACTTCCAGTGCCACCACCAAAGTATCACGCTTACCTACGGTGGGTCCCAGCCGCCCCTCACAGTGTGCGGTCTGGCTACCCTGAAGGTCAAGCCGCCCTCTCTGTTCGCCAACCTCGCACCCAACTGTCGACCCATAGCGACCAAGAGTAGGCGGTACAGCTGGGAGGATAGACGGTTCATTGCGTCGGAAGTAGAAAGACTCAAGCGGGAGGGTATCATCGAATGCAGTACCAGCCCGTGGCGCGCCCAGGTAGTAGTAGTTAAGGGTAGCGAAAAGAAGCGGATGGTGATAGATTATAGCCAGACGGTTAATCTATACACCCAGCTAGACGCCTACCCTCTGCCCCGCATAGCGGATATGGTTAACCAAATCGCGCAATACCGGGTGTTTTCCACCATCGACCTAAAATCGGCATACCACCAGCTCCCCATTAGGCCGGAGGACCGTCCATACACCGCCTTCGAGGCGAACGGACGTCTCTACCACTTCCTCAGAGTCCCCTTTGGGGTAACGAACGGGGTCTCAGTCTTCCAGCGGGAGATGAACCACATCGTCGATGAGAACCAGTTAACAGCCACCTACCCATACCTAGACAACGTCACCATCTGCGGCCACGACCAGCAAGACCACGACTCGAACCTCGCGAGATTTCTGAAAACCGCCCTCAGACTCAATCTCACCGACAACGAGGATAAGTGTGTCTTTAGCACCACGCGCCTCTGTATCCTGGGCTGCGCGGTGGAAAACGGGGAAATCGGTCCGGACCCCGACCGATTGCGCCCCCTACGGGAGCTACCCCTACCAAACACTCCCAAGGCCCTGAAAAGGTGCCTGGGGTTCTTCTCCTATTACGCCCAATGGGTCCCCAATTATTCCGACAAGGCCCGTCCCCTCCTGAAATCAACGTCCTTCCCGCTCACAGCCGAGGCCCACGCCGCCTTCAATAGCATTAAACACGACATTGAGAAGGCCGCGCTGCGGGCAGTGGACGAAAACATCCCTTTCCAGGTCGAAAGCGATGCGTCCGACTTCGCTTTAGCAGCCACCCTCAACCAGGATGGGCGGCCCGTAGCCTTTTTCTCAAGTACCCTCCAAGGGCCCGAGATCAGGCACTCCTCGGTAGAGAAGGAGGCCCAGGCCATAGTGGAGGCAGTGCGGCACTGGAGGCACTACCTAGCCGGCAAACGTTTCACCCTGCTTACCGACCAGCGGTCGGTAGCCTTCATGTTTAACAACAAACAGAGGGGGAAGATCAAGAACGACAAAATTCTCAGGTGGCGGATCGAACTCTCCACGTTTGAGTACGACATAATATATAGGCCGGGGGCCCTCAACGAATCCCCTGACGTCCTATCACGAGGGATGTGTGCCAGCATCCAGGGGGACAGGCTACAGGGCCTCCACAATGGCCTCTGCCACCCGGGGGTCACCCGGCTATTCCACTTTATAAAATCCCGTAACCTGCCCTATTCCATCGAGGAGGTCCGGTCTATGACCAGGGACTGCCGCACCTGTGCGGAATGCAAGCCCCATTTTTTCAGGCCCGACCGAGCCCACCTGATCAAAGCTACACGGCCATTCGAGCGCCTGAGCTTAGATTTCAAGGGACCACTCCCCTCCACCGACCGCAATGTGTACTTTCTCAACATTGTGGACAAGTACTCCCGCTTCCCATTCGCCTACCCCTGCCCAGATATGACCAGTGCCACGGTCATCAAGTGCCTCGGCAACCTGTTTTGCACGTTCGGCATGCCTAACTACATCCACACTGACAGGGGGGCGTCGTTCATGAGCGATGAACTGCGCCAATACCTGCTGTCGAAGGGGATAGCCACGAGTCGGACCACTAGTTATAACCCCCGGGGTAATGGGCAAGTGGAGAGAGAGAACGCGACAGTGTGGAAGGCGGTCACCTTAGCACTAAGGTCTAAAGGCCTCCACACCTCCCGCTGGCAGGAGGTCCTCCCAGACGTACTCCACTCGATAAGGTCGCTACTGTGTACTGCTACTAACGCCACTCCTCACGAGAAGATGTTTGTTTTTCCCCGCAAATCAACCTCAGGAGTATCCCTACCCTCGTGGCTCTCCACCCCAGGGACAGTCCTGTTACGGAAGCATGTGAGGGGCCACAAAATGGATCCCCTCGTGGAGGCAGTACACCTACTCCGCGCAAACCCACAGTACGCGTACATCAAGCACGCCGACGGGCGTGAAGACACCGTGTCCATAAAGGACCTCGCCTCGGCAGGAAGCGACAACGACGACCCATCACCACCACCCCCAGAAGAACCTCCACCATCCCCAGAGGTATCCTCACCACCCCCAGAAGTACCTGCAACACCCCCAGCACATGGGTATGCCCAGGAGGGCACCACGGACTCCCGGTCGGAACCCGAGGTACTGTTGCGACGTTCAGGAAGGACTATCACACCCCCGGACAGACTAAATCTGTAGAAGGGGTGAATGTGATGAAATATGCCTTCATCAGACCTGCTTGTATTTTACCTGCTTGTATTGTGTGAACCGCACACTTTTGTTCCTATTGTGTGTATTGGCTACGCCCCTGTCTTTTGCCATATAAAGGTCTCAGGAGCTGTATGAGTCATTCACTACCAGACGAACCCGATGTGGGAAGACCTGCTATGCTGCTATGTACTTAGTGATTAAAAGCCTTCAGTTGAATCCTTGTCTTTGAGTCATTGATGGCATATCAGTGTGGATGTTCCTGGTGCTCCTATGAGGTGCTTTCCCAATCGCTACAGCTTGCGAGGTGGAAGGCTGCTGAGTTGCCATTGAGCACACTTCCGATGGCCTTGGATGATGACCTCGAGCAGCTCTAGTCGACCCGACTGTCGCATCTCGGCATGGTTTGCAGGAGTCTGGGCCTGCTGGCTGTGTGTCACCAGTGAGGACACTGGGGGAGTGTCTGGCGGGGGAGGAGTACGCTGTCATCCTGCGAAAGGACGTTAGGACTTAGAGCAAAACCCACATACCTGGGAGCGTCTTCTTTGGTAGCCTAGGCATTACTCCCACTCTGACATCACTGCACCCGACCTCCTACACTGTTCTAATGAAGCTCAACAGAAGCTCGAGGAACAGCACCTCATCTTTCGATGAGGCACTTTACAGCCGTCCAGACTTAACATTGAGTTCAACAATTTCAGGTCGTAACCATTGCCCCCATTTTTTCAGACAGCAGTTGCTGGTAATAATTCTGCTGTTGTCGTTTACAGTTCCTCTAGACCCATCTTTTGTATCTTTTCTTAACCCATTACCACCTTTTGCTTTGCACCATCATCCCTTTTGTCATTTAATTACTCCTATCTTCCAACCTATCACAGACATTCCCTTATGTTCGTTCCTCCCCTCCCCCAATTTCCCTGCCTCTATAGTTGCTTAAAACCGGTTACATCTTTAACTTAGAATCATAGAATCATAGAAAGTTACAGCACAGAAGGAGGTCATTTCGGCCCAGTTCAGATGGAAGGTCATTGACCTGAACCTTTGGCCGCGATTTTCCGAGTGGAGGCAGGTTGGATGCGGCTTTGATGTTCTGTGGGTTCCGGTCCCACTGCCGGTTTCAGCCGCCATGAAATTACGATTTTTGCTTAAGTGGACTGATTAAGCCCGTCGTGCGCGCTACCCAGCCCAATCAGTGGGCTCGGGTCTGCTGCTCGCCTCTGCTGACGTCTTTCAGCCAGCTGTATTTAAGGGGCCCATGCTGCAGCTTTGTTTTTGATCAATCCTATTCTGCTGCTTCTCGGTGTGGCACTTCTGAAAATGACTGCTTCAAGACCCAAGGCATCGCCCAGATTTGATGATGACTCCCTCCATGCCCTTGTGGAGGGAGTGAGATGGTGCCAAGAGGTACTGTTCCCCTCAAATGGACGGAGGAAGCCTCCTCGGCAAACCAAAGCAGCCTGGCTGCAAATTGCTGAGGAGGTTAGCGCCAGGTCTTTGTGTGGTCGCACCTGGGTTCAGTGCAGGAAAAGGTTCAATGACCAGATACGCACAGCAAAAGTGAGTATAACATCACACTTACCTTCAATCTGCTCCCCATCTCCTCTCATCACCAGCACTGTCAACCTACTCCTGCACATCCCACTTTACCCTTACATCCCTTGCACCCTTAACCATCCCTCTCTCTCTATGTACAGAATCACTTCACTATTCTACTATGCACCCCTCACACTCGCTATCACTGTTGTGCAATGACAACAACTAACAATGCACAGGGAGGGTCCTTGGTATTGGCATCTCACTCCATCTTTGTCTCCCTCTAAGTATGTATGATATGGATTCTCTACCCTCACTCCAACATTCTCACTCAAACTCCACTTGTGTCCCTCATTGCAGGAAAAGAGAGCCCACAATAAGAGGGAGAGGGGCAGGACAGGAGGAGGGCCACCTTCGATTGCCCATTTGACCATCGCTGAGGAGGCTGCTATTGACATCGTCGGAGGTGCTGAGGAGCTGGAAGTGGGGGGCGGTCAGACGGGCGCAGTGGAGCAAGCTGGTGACAGAATAGATTTGCAGCCCTCTCATTTAGATTGCATGAATGACTGATATGGCATCTGATGTTCATACAGATTGAGTTCAGATCATCTGCACAATTTGATGTGCCTGCTACATGAATATCACATGTCTGTCACGGGGCCGTTTTGCTAGGGTTTCGGTAGTGGACCCAAGCGCAGGAAACCTATCCAAGGACTCGAGACCGGGTAGAACTCGAAAGATGCTTCCTTGAGACTCGAGAACATAGAAACAGGGTAACACTCGAAAGGAGACTCAGTTGAGACTCGAAAACACAGAGACATGGTAACACTCGAAAGGAGATTCCTTGAAACTCGAAAACACAGAGACTCGAGAGAGAGCTGCTCCTTGCAGGCAGGCAAACCCAGGACTGAGCAAAGAGGACAGGAAACAGGAAGCTTAAAT
Organism: Somniosus microcephalus; assembly: GCF_052327205.1. Classification (NCBI taxonomy): domain Eukaryota; kingdom Metazoa; phylum Chordata; class Chondrichthyes; order Squaliformes; family Somniosidae; genus Somniosus; species Somniosus microcephalus. Next base: position 35,060,977 of record NC_140997.1, read on the forward strand.
ACAGGCCAAAGTGGTCACGTGACATAATTAATCAAATGAGACAGGAGACAAATACATAAACAACACAGAGGTGAGGCCAGAGGCACAGAGGACAAGACAAGGACAAATACGAACAACTTTATTAACTAGCCTAATTACACTGATGAGATCAATTACTCAAGAAACAGGTGAGGAGAGGGGCCCAAAGACACGGCAGCAGTGCACCGAAGCCTCAAAAACCGCCCTCAGGCGGCGAGCAGAGGGAAGTGCCGCTGAAGCCGTTACAATGTCTAACTCATGCCTTTACTCCCCCACAGGACCATCGAGAACCCTCCTCTCCACTGTCCAGGAGGAAGAGCCGGAAGACTCCTCAGAGGCAGCTGCAACCTCTGAGGGCGCAGTGTCAGCAGAATTGAGTGCACCCAGCACCAGTGCAGAGATGCACACCTCGGTGGGTCATTCGCGAGATAGATTAGTGTTGTCATCTGGTGTATCACAGCTCACAAGTGAGCATCAGCAGATGGTGGAGACAGGAACAGCAGTGGAAAGTCCTCATTGGAGGCCGCAGGGCACTCCTAGCTCTGCTCAGTTGCATTTGGACCCTGTGCCTCTGGGGCCATCCAGAAAGAGAGCGGAACTGGAACTTCAGCCAGGTTTTGCATCCACGGTAACTGAGTGTGCAGAGAATGGCGGAGTCTATCTCAAACATAAGCAATGCCATCAAATCAAATCAACTTTTATTGTCATTGTTAGTGCACAAGTGCAGTACAACGAAATGTAGGCTTGTGGCTCCCGAGAGTGTACATTTGGATTAAGACATTTAAACATTCAACATACATTTGGCTTGTAGTACATTAACATAAATATAACCATAATAAAGTGCATTGGCAGATGTGCAGGTTTTAGAGTATATGGCCTAGAAATTGAGTGGGGTTAGCGCCCATTTTGAGGTGCTAGAGGGCCTAGCGCCGCAAGTACAGCCGATTGAGAAATTCACTTGGGCGCTGCCATCGGCGTTAGCCGGTTGCGCTGCGCCGGCACCGATGACGTCATCGGTGTGCGCAGCGTCCCGGTTGCCGTGGCAACGCGCCCGAACACCGAAATTGAGTTGCGGCCGCCTCGCCCGTGGCAGCCGCAACCAACGATTTTTCAAAAGTTCGTTACGGGTCTTAGCGCCGGCGCATTAAGGTCGCGCGGCGGCCGGCCGCTTTCCCGGCGGCCGCCTGCCCGCACCGCCCTCCCCGGACTCCTCCAACACCCCCCTGCGGCACAGATGCGTGTGGGCCGCGAGCCCGACACTTCTCCGAGGTGCCGGGCTCATTTTTCTCCACAGATCAACGGCCAGCGGTCGGGTGCAGGCAGCTCCTCCTTAACGGAAGGAGGAGGCCTGCACTTCCCCAGCCTGCCGCACCGCATCGGGTGCCGCAGCGGCGGATTAGCGCCGCAATGCGGCAGTCAGCGCCCATTGCGAGGCGCTGACACCCTCCAGTAGCGCCGGCAGCCGTCTGGGCGCGGTGCTACTGAATTTTTGGCGCGCGCAGGGGGACTTAGCGCCGGCTCTAAATTTCCGGCGCTAAAGCCCTGGCGCGGCGCCAACTCAATTTCTAGGCCTATTTGTGGAGTTCAGTAGGATGACAGCCCTGGGAAAGAAGCTGTTCCTAAATCTGGTCGTACGGGTGCGAATGCATCTGTAGCGTCTCCCAGATGGCATGCAATGGCGCATGAACGTGCCACCATGGAGAGGGTGGCAACCTCCTTGGAGAACATAAGTCGCCAGACTCAACAGAGCATTGTGACACTTCTAAATGGATGGTCTGCTATGGAGGATAGATGGGCAGCTATTGAGGAGAGACACCAGAGGTACATGGACATCCCCATTATGAGGACTGTCAGTACAGAGACGGGACCTTATGCCCCACTGATGTGCAGCAAAGTGCTCTCCCAGTACTTGCTAGCAGTGAAGTGCGGGCAACCCATGAGAGGGATGTTGGTGGTCGATAACAAGGAAGTGTGGGCTCCTCTTCAAGCGCTCACACTCCCATGCCATTGCGGAGCCCTCAGTTAGAGCCCCAGATTGCTCACCGAACTGAAATGGCCATCTCTACCTCTGCACAGCCGCAGGAGGGGCAGACTGTTGCCGAGAGCTCCCAGGCTCCCAAACCCAGAGGACGCTCGCCAAAGGTGTCGAAGCAGGATAGCAGCATGAAAGTGAGCAAGGTGCCTGCACATCTGCTGAAGCCACAGGGGAAGCACTAGGTAGAAGCACGCGTAAGAGAAAGTTAACACTCAAATAGTCACAATGGTAGTCACTTGGGTGTTTTGATGTAATACAAATTTAAGATTATCATTGTCATTTCAATCGTAATAAAGAAATGCGATGGCAAACATTCAAAGAGTTGGCCTATGTGTGCCCAGAAATGGAAGTGTCACAGTGAGATGTCAGGGCGCCTTTCATCTGTAATGATGGTGGTGAGAGTGATAGGAACCCACAGTTTATTGTACAGATGGTGTATGGTGTGTTAAGAAGGTGGCAGCGACATGTGTTTGCTTCGTAAACTTAAGTGAATCTGGCATGGATTAGTGCATCCCTTGCATCACGGCCAGCGTGCTGGTGGAACTGGCACATCCGCCTCCGCAAGGTCTTCCTCCTCCTCCTCCTCCTGCTCCTCCTCTGCGCTCTGCGCTGACGCCCTCTGCCCTGTGCAGCATCAGGTGGGTGAGCAGGAGGATGGCGCTCCTGTTGCTGCTGCTGCTGTTGTGCCTCATTCTGCTATTGCCATGGCTGCTCTTCCTCCGATTCTAAGGACCAGGATGAGAGGGTATAAATGGTTCCCATTCCGCTGGTATACATCTCAGTTGAGGAATAGATGTTATAAGTGCTCAGGCAATGTGGGGAGAGGATTTTCCAAGGAGGTCACACTGTATATGGATCTCAGCTTAACCACTGACAAGCTCAATAGACCTGCAAAAAGTGTTCCAACACCTCTACAAACAAAGTTCTGTCATCTGAAAGTCAGCCATGTTACAGGTCCGCTTTTATGTTGCAGGAGCAGCTGTCAATAATTCATGTAGTTGCTGAACCCGACACAATCAGCTGGTGTGTTTTGTGAACGGCGTGGAACATGCTGAAAATGTCCTAAAATGGGAAGAGCTTGCTAAAATCAGATTATGTAGGCAGTTAACAAGCTGTTAACTGCCTTAAGTGCCTCTGCCGCCGCATGGTGGCGGGTCTGAGCAGGACTCCCAGACCCGACACTTGGCAAAGTTGCGTGGAGGCGGGTTGACGGTGGGTTCGGAACCTCTGACCCGCCTCCAAACCCGTCCTCTGAGCGCCGGCAAAATCGCTGATTCTCTCTCCACAGATGCTGCCTGACCTGTTGAGTATTTCCAGCATTTTCTTTTTTTACTTCAAAAGAGCTGGTTGCTTGGTAGCTTTGCAGAAGTGCTATTAAAAATGAACCTATTATGATAATGGAGTTGGTCAAACATTGCTGCTGAAGAATGGTTTTTGAGGCTTTTTCTCTCTCTAGCTTGCTGTAGATGTGTTTGGACCATCAGTCATAAAGCACATGGACAATGGTGCTGCCATTATGGATATACCTGAAGAGGAGGAAGAATGCCAACAGGATAAGTAGGCAGCCGGAACTCTGCAGTTGCCCTGGAGAACCAGCTGCCAGACATCTGTGTAAGGTTTGAAAATTTCTGCACAACCCCAGAACAGAAGGGAAGCCATTTTTAAAAGGATTTTTGAACATCACAGAAGAAATCTGTAAAACGTGATAAAAGTGTGGTTTGGCCAAACAGAAGAATTTCAAAGAGTTAAATTACACATTTTTCCAGGTGTAAGAAAGAAGACATTTTGGACTGTTTTAAGGAGTTATTGGGCCAAAGGGATTTAAAATAAAAATCCCAGGAAGATTTTTGGCTGGTTTAAAAAGACATGTTCAGGCTTGCAAAAGGCTGGGACAAAGGGGAGGCGGGGTGGGCCCCCGAGTTTGGATATTGGACTGTCTAGAAATGTCCTGGGCTACCCCAGTTTTACAGAAGGACAATGAAACCTGCTTCCCGCCGAGAATTCGCAGAGCCAGGTATTGAATAAACAGGACACGTCCCCAGCAACACAAAAGGAAGGAACATTTAGCCCTACAGGTTACAACAATCAAACCACAGTCCAAAACCAATTAAGGAGATTGACAAACACTTTGCATTTTTAAACTAGTTTCAGGGCAATCCCGAAACCAGTTAAAGGCCGATTAAGTTTAGATGAGCCATCCCCTAAACTCATTAAGTTTGGATGGGCCATCCCCGAAGCTCGTTAAAGTTTTAAAACACATTAAAAATAACGAGCCCACCAAATTTGACAAAGAAACCCGAGATTTGGCGGTCAGATAAACCAGGCCCCAAATTAGTATAATTGAGGCCTGCCATTTCAGTTCAACAGACAGTTCGGACAGTTCAAGGGTCAGTCAGCTCGTTAGAAGGTCAATGAGAGCACAGTACAGCTCAAGAGAGCGATCATCATCAGAGACTTGAAGGAAGAAAGAAGAAACAGAGATCGTGGCAACCAAAGGCCTACAGAAACCAACAACCACCAATATTACCACCAACCAGGTAATATTGGGCCAGCGCGACCAACAAGAAACCAACCGCCGAAAAACTCACGAACCAAAGACTTGTTTCCACTCTACAGGCTAGTCTGACTTACCCCGGGTAAGATTTGGACACAAAAAGACCCTAAAACTAGCCCTAACCAAAGAAAATTGGGTCCTTACCCGATAGACCCATAAGCGCGACTGACCGCATCAGCGGACCAAACCAAACTGAAGAACCAACGCAGGTGCAGTCTTCTACCACGTCCGAGGTATGGCAGGCCCCAACCGCCACAACTAAAGAGAACCCCGAAATCACGAACCTCTACAGTCTGTCAAGAAAGTGGTTTTGGTGAGCATTTCCTGGTCCTCTGGATTCCAGCCTAGCTAGTTTATTGGGGTTGGGAGGGTAAGGGTTTTTGTGTATTGTAACTCTCCCTCGCTTATTCCAAGTGTTCCCCACCCTTTTAAAGTATATGTTTTATTGTATTGTATATTTTCCTGTCTCAAAATAAAGATCTGAATTCTTTTGACTAACCCAGGTGTCTGTTGCAAGTTTATTACAAACCCCAAATAAGTCCAAAGTCTAGAACAAAAGGGAGTGGGAGCGATTCAAACCGCTCAAAGGAGTCAGAGGTGAAGCTGTCAAACAACCCACACACCACCCCTTACATCTATGAGCGCAGTTAAAAAGGAACACTTTCACCTGAAATGAGATCTGTGTCCATTACCAAATCAGTCCTGCTGTCATGGTCCGACTCTAAAAGAAAGAACTTGCATTTATATAGTGCCTTTCAGGAAATCCCAAAGCACTTTTCAGCCAATGAATTAGCTTTGAAGTGTAGACACAGTTGTTTAATAGAAAGCAACATCATTGATTTGCTGATATCTAGCACTCCTCCACAACAGGAAACCATTTGGAAGCCATTTTGCAATTCTTTCTCACAGGCATTCCCCACCTCGCCCAGATCATGCTGCAGATATCCATTTGGTTAGAAATACATTTTATTGAAAACAGATCTGTATACCTGTAATTGCTTTTTTCTAGCCACTGTGCCTCATCTTGGTGCCTACAATGAGGAGCTCTTTTTAATCCTAACCTCTGCTCTTCAGTGCTCCCTCAGTGGCAGAAGGTTCTGAGCTGGATGGTTGATGGTTTCCAGCAGGAGCCTTGGGGCCTGAGGCAGCACCTCACTGTCTGTGATTGTGGGCTCTATTCATTGATGTGCCTCAATAAATCCGAGACTCGATGTTAGCGAAACAAAACAAGGCTTTTATTGACTTAGAAGGTAACACACAGAGGAGAATGTATCTTCCATCCAGAGGTCTGCCGTACTGGATGTGCTGCAGGCTGGGCCAGCTTACATAGGAGCCAGGTATGGGCGGAGCCCTACACACAGTACAATACAATGGAAATGAAACTGAAACCAACCACAGTCACAGGCAGAGAATTACTGATGAGTGATGAATGGAATATTTCATCACATTCACCCCTTCTATAGATTTAGTCTGTTCGGGGGTTTGATAGTCCTCTGCGACCGACGTGGCTGTTGTGGTGCCGCGGGTGTCGGCTGAGTGTCCCCGGTGGCCTCCTGGGTCTCTGCCGGGGGTGCCGCCAGTGTTGTTGAAGGGGTAGTTGGTGGGGGTACCGTTGGTCGATGTTCTTCCGGGGGTGATGAAAGAGTAGTGGGTGGGTAAGAGTTGCTGTGGTCGTTGTTGCTGCTGTTGTCGTGGTTGTTGTCGTTACCGGCTGGGGCGACGTCTTTTATGGACACGGTGTCCTCCCTTCCGTCGGCGTGCCGGACATACGCGTATTGGGGGTTGGCGTGGAGTAGGTGCACTGACTCCACGAGAGGGTCCGTCTTGTGGCCCCTCACATACCTTCGCACGAATACCGGACCTGGGGTGGAGAGCCATGACGGCATGGATATGCCTGAGGTGGATTTCCGGGGAAAGACAAACATTCGCTCGTGAGGCGTGGCATTAGTGGCAGTACACAATAGCGACCGTATCGAATGGAGCACATCTGGGAGGACTTCCTGCCAGCGGGAGATAGGGAGGCCTTTGGTCCTTAGAGCTAGAGTGACTGCTTTCCATACTGTCCCGTTCTCTCGCTCCACTTGACCATTACCCTGGGGGTTGTAGCTGGTGGTACGGCTCGTGGCGATCCCCCTGGACAGCATGTACTGGCGTAGCTCTTCACTCATGAAGGACGCCCCCCTATCCGTATGGATGTAGCTCGGCATACCGAACAGGCAGAACAGGCTGTTGAGGCATTTAATGACCGTGGCGCTGGTCATGTCTGGGCAGGGGAAGGCGAATGGGAAACGAGAGTATTCGTCCACAATCTTCAGGAAGTAAATATTGCGGTCGACGGACGGGAGGGGGCCCTTGAAATCTAAGCTGAGCCGCTCAAAGGGCCGTGTAGCTTTGATTAAGTGGGCTCTATCTGGGCGGTAGAACCGAGGCTTGCACTCAGCGCAAGTGCGACAGTTCCTGGTCAGGGACCGAACTTCCTCAATCGAGTAGGGTAAGTTGCGGGACTTTATGAAGTGGAACAGCCGCGTGACCCCTGGGTGGCAGAGGTCATTGTGGAGGGTCTGTAGCCGATCCCCGGTGGCGCTGGCACACATCCCTCGTGAGAGGGCGTCGGGGGATTCGTTAAGGGCCCCTGGCCGGTAAATTATGTCATAATCGAAGGTGGGGAGCTCGATCCGCCACCTAAGAATCTTATCATTTTTAATCTTCCCCCTCTGTTTATTATTGAACATAAACGCTACCAACCGCTGGTCGGTAAGTAGGGTGAAGCGTTTGCCGGCTAGGTAGTGGCGCCAGTGGCGCACTGCCTCCACGATGGCTTGGGCCTCCTTTTCTACGGAGGAGTGTCTGATCTCGGGCCCTTGGAGGGTCCTCGAGAAGAAAGCTACGGGCCGCCCCGCCTGGTTGAGGGTGGCCACCAAGGCAAAGTCAGACGCATCACTTTCCACTTGAAAGGGGGTGTTCTCGTCCACTGCCTGTAGCGTGGCCCGCTCAATATCCTGCTTAATGCTTTTGAAGGCGGCCTGGGCCTCAGCAGAGAGCGGAAAAGAGGTTGCTTTCAAGAGGGGGCGGGCTTTGTCAGAGTAGTTGGGGACCCATTGGGAATAATAAGAAAATAACCCCAGGCACCTTTTCAGGGCTTTGGGAGTGTTGGGCAGGGGCAGCTCCCGTAGGGGGCGCAATCGGTTGGGGTCTGGTCCGATTTCCCCATTCTCCACCACGCTGCCTAGTATGCAGAGGCGCGTGGTGTTGTAAACGCACTTGTCCTCGTTGTAGGTGAGGTTGAGTTTTTGTGCGGTTTTCAGGAACCTCTCGAGGTTCGAGTCGTGATCCTGCTGGTTGTGACCGCAGATGGTGACGTTGTCGATGTAGGGGAAGGTTGCCTGCAAGTGGTGGTCATCGACCATGCGGTCCATCTCCCTCTGGAAGACCGAGACCCCATTCGTCACCCCAAAGGGGACTCTGAGGAATTGGTAGAGGCGTCCGTTCACCTCGAAGGCGGTGTACGGGCGGTCCTCTGGTCTGATAGGGAGCTGGTGGTACGCTGACTTGAGGTCGATGGTGGAGAACACCCGGTATTGGGCGATTTGGTTCACCATTTCTGATATGCGGGGTAGCGGGTAGGCATCTAGTTGGGTGTACCTGTTGATCGTTTGGCTATAGTCGATCACCATCCGTTTCTTCTCGCTACCCCTTACCACCACCACTTGGGCGCGCCACGGGCTATTGCTGCGTTCAATAATGCGCTCTTTCAGGAGCCTGTCTACCTCGGTCGCGATAAACCGCCTGTCCTCCCAGCTGTACCTCCTGCTTTTGGTCGCTATTGGCCGGCAGTTAGGGGTAAGGTTCGCGAATAGCGAAGGCGGCTTTACCTTCAGGGTAGCCAGACCGCACACTGTGAGGGGCGGCTGGGACCCACCGTAATTGAGCGTGATGCTTTGGTGGTAGCACTGGAAATCCAGGCCCAAGATCACGCTCGCACATAGATTCTTCATAATTAATACTTTAAAATTATCGTATACAGTTCCGTTAACGGACAATTGTACCGTGCAGTAACCCATAATGGTCGATGTCTGGGTTTTATCAGCCATAGAGATGGTACCCCGAGTAGGGACCACCTTTAGGGAGAGTTGTTGTACCAGTTCAGGGTGGATAAAACTCTCTGTGCTTCCACTGTCAATTAAACATTTAACCCTGCACCCGTTTACCTCGATGTCCACCATTAATTTGGATAGCGGGTGCGGCCTGGTCTGGTCCACTGTGACCGATGCCACTGTAGGGCCCTGATCGAGACAAGATGGCATCCACGCTGTCTGCTCACAAGATGGCGGACCCCACGAGGTCGGGCAAGATGGCGTCCAAGATGGCCGCTCCCACGGCGCACACGCGGCGGTGGCGGGTTTTCCGGCGGGGTTCCCTCTGCACACCTTCCCGAAGTGCCCCTTCTTACTGCACTTAAAGCAGGTGGTGCCTTTCGCCGGGCACAGGTTTCTGGTGTGCTTCGGCTGCCCGCAGAAGTAGCAGTTTGGTCCCCGACGCGTCGCGGCTGTCGTAGGGCTTCTGGGGGGAGAGCGGGGCCCCGACGGTGTCGGGCTGCCGGGCGGGGAAGATGCCTTCCAAGATGGTGGCGCCCTTGGTGCACACGTGGCGGCGTGGACGGCGCGGGCTGAAGAGTAGGCGTCCGAGTTTCTCTGGGCCACATCCAGGGATCGTGCTGTGTCCGCAGCCTGTTTCAGGTCCAATCCCGTTTTTTCCAGCAGTCTCTGCCGGATGTAAGTGGAGCTGAGGCCTGTGATAAAGGCATCGCAAACAAGCTCGTCAGTGTACACTGCGGCTTTTACATCTTGGCACTTGCAGTCTTTGCCAAGCGTTTTCAGGGTGCCTAGGAACTCCTCCACCGATTCCCCAGGTCGCTGTGCGCGAGTAGCGAGCAGATGCCTAGCATACACCTCATTCGTAGGCTGCTGGTAATGCGCCTTTAAGATGTCGCAGGCGGCCGGGTACGTGTCGGCGTCTTGGATGAGGGGGTAAACCCGGTGGCTTACCCAATTCCGCAGAATTCCGAGTTTCATACTCGCAGCGTCCGTAGCGTCTTTGACGGTTGCGGAATTGTCCAGGAAGAATTCCATACACATAAACCAGTGTCCGAAGCGTGCCGATGCGTCCGAAGCATGCTGGTCCAAATCCAAACGTTTGGGTTTCAAGAGTTGATCCATTGTGTTGAAAATTAAGTCAATAAAATTGATGTGCCTCAATAAATCCGAGACTCGATGTTAGCGAAACAAAACAAGGCTTTTATTGACTTAGAAGGTAACACACAGAGGAGAATGTATCTTCCATCCAGAGGTCTGCCGTACTGGATGTGCTGCAGGCTGGGCCAGCTTACATAGGAGCCAGGTATGGGCGGAGCCCTACACACAGTACAATACAATGGAAATGAAACTGAAACCAACCACAGTCACAGGCAGAGAAATACTGATGAGTGATGAATGGAATATTTCATCACATTCATCTTGAAGAAGAAAATAGAGGGTGTGAGAGCACTCTGCTCATAATCATAGGGAATGTAACCCATTATTAGAAAGTATTCCTTAATGAGGGTGATAACAGGTGCACAAAGTGAGAGCAAAACAAACCCGATAAGGAACACTAGCAGGAGATGGAAGGGGGCATGAAGGTAATGTGTTACCTCCCACGTATTGCTGGTAAATTGTAGATGGTGCCCAAAATAGTAAGAGTAAGATGGTTGGAAATGGGAAACATGGTTATTACTGTACATTGTTGCAAGGTGTGTTTGCCTCCTGTTACCTTGGCCGCCCTGATGAGCTCAGTGAACTTCTTTCATTATTGAGCAGCCACTTCGGGTTTCTTGCAAGTGGCCTTCATTGGCAAGGTCATTTCCTGTCACTTGGTCGGATCATTCTCCTCATGGGCTTCCTTCCCTTTACAGTGAAAAGCTGAGCTTTCCTTTATCAGATTGCAACCACTAACACCTCAACCAAAGAATCTGTAAATTTGGTCACTCAGTGCTCTGAAGAACCACCAGGCCTCAGAAGTGTTGTGATCTAAATTGCTTCAGAGTCAAAATGGTTTTCATGCCTCCTTGGGCTGCTGCAGTACTTGCAGTGCAAAACCTGCTGTGGAGGTAAATCGAACCGATAAAGTCATTGCCATTAAACAATTAACAACGGCCCGGATTTTACAAGGCCGATGATGCTGTCATAAGTCCTCAGAATGGCCCAGCAAGTCCCGGGTTTTCGCATGGGCTGTGCATGAGCAAAATCCCAGAACTTGCGATCTGTCAAATCAGCCAGATTAGCCAGGCACTAACGATTTCAAACTTTAGAAAAATTCACTGTTTGTGCTCCAAGAGGGAAGTGGAGCGCTAAATCAAGCCCTCCACTTCCTTCTTGGAGCGCAATCAGCAGCAGGCAGGGCGGAGACTTCAGCAGCACTGCACACTAGGCCGTTCAGCGCTGCCGCGTTCAAAGGCTCCTTCCTTCCATTAAAGGGAAGGGCCATCGCTGCAGGCTCTGCAATATAAAAAGTACATACCTGGACCACCAAGGCAGCCGCGATCCCGTGCGATCAGCCCGGCACTAAAGCAAGGAGCCGGGCTAATCGATCGTGGGCAGGAACCCGCAAAAAAAACTGGAACAAGAAAGGTAAGTTTTTTTCCATTTACCTCAGCCACCTCGCCTTTAATCATCGCCCCCGAAGTGCCCGGCCGCCCACTGTACGCCTCCTGCAGCTGTCAGTGTATTTCGACCAGCGCTGCTGCTGCGGGCAGAAGTCAATTTTGATTCTGGGGCTCTACTAGGCCGATGTGCAAGGCGATGACGTCATGATCTCTGGGCGAAGGAGAGTGGAGCGCAACACCATACCGCGCCGCAAACCTCCCGCCGAATATGGCGGGAGTCGATGTCAGCGCCGCACGAGGTTGCAAAGCCATTTGCGCCCCGTTAGCACCCCCAAGGGATGTGAAAAGGCACCCAATTTCACCCCCAAGGTGTTTTTGGATTTTTTTCGCTTCGGAGGTGTATTCTTTAAGTACATCTCCAACCGTCAATTCAGGGCCACTATATCAAGTCTTTACAGTAGTTGAATTGCATGGTGTAACTACATATCAAAATATACATTTCAATTATAAAAATATAAAAATCAATAAAACAATAATTTTGTCTAATGTGTCAGTTAGATAGTGTGTATGCAGAGAAAATTCTATCAGGAAATAATCCACACACAATTTTTATTTAAAAACTGTGTTTGAACTTTAACCTAAATATTTGTATTCAGTGTTAAAAATACTAATCATGAAGAATGAAGTATGAAGCAGGCAATTGTAGAATTATGAAATATTTCTTATCCCAGTCTTTTCTATCAAAAAAATTGCATATATGGGTAAGAACAGCATTAATGTTATTTTAATAAATGCACTAGCATTTTGTTTTCACAATAGAATTGCATAATGTTCTGTCATTTTGCAAAATAAATATATGCTATTTAGTGAAAAACTTTACCAGAAAGAAGGGAATGTAACAATTAGAGTTAACTTCAATTTACCAGGAAGAAATTTCTGCAGTTTGGAACTGAAAGTGTGAAAATATTATTCAACAAAATAGTAAAACTCTTCTTTGTGATGGGCGGACAGAAGCGAGCTACAAATGAATGTTTAACATGTGTTTATCTTAACGCTCAAACACAGAAGGGTGACGCCCAGTGATAGGGAGTTGGGTCCCACCTACCAATCATTCAGCCTATTACATCGGGATTTTAGTTTGGGATGTGCCCCATTCCAGACTATAAAAATCAGACAGAAACTGCAGATTAACACAGCCTTCTTCTACGAGAAGCAGCAGTGAGATCGTAACAGACAAAATGGTGCACTGGACTGCAGAAGAGAAAGCCCTCGTCAACGTGGTATGGAGTAAAACCGATCATCAGGCAGTTGTTGCCAACGCCCTTGGAAGGTATGGTGAAACGGTGTTTTTATTTTAAATGGAATTCATGCTTTATATTTTCAAGCAAGATTATTGTGAAGGATGTTTATTTTCCAATGGTTCCCTAAACAGTGCTATAGGGTAAGGGAATTAGTATTAAAGGTTTCACTGAAGGTCCAATCAAACCCATGTAAAGTTTAACTTTTTACTCGGTTCAAATCGATTTATTGATTAACTTTGATATATAAATTCATCCTGAATTTGACATAAAGTTGGATTATTTTGCGTTTTTTCCCTCCAGGTTGTTTGTTGTCTATCCCTGGACGAAGAGGTACTTTGCCAAGTTCAATGGTAAATTTAAAGCTGGCGACAGTGCTGTTCAAACCCATGCAGGGAAAGTGGTATCTGCTCTGACAATTGCCTACAACCACATCGATGATGTCAAGCCCCACTTTGAAGATCTCAGCAGAAAGCACTATGCAGATTTCCATGTGGATCCCGAAAACTTCAGGGTAGGAAACTGATCTTTTTAAATATATGTTCCATTCACACTAAAGTTATATTGTATATGCAACCTAATCCCAGAGTCAGAGCAGGACATGACACCCAAACAAGATAGATTGAGACTCCCTGAAAAAGGAAAAATGTTGCTATGGAGGATATCTGGTTTCTGCTGGAAAAGGGAGTCTCACTCCACTTGTGTTACAAAGTCAGGTGGGACCATAGCTCTGGATGTGGAGTATCAAGTTTGGAAAACTTGAACTGCTTCAACCGGTACCAACTTGTCATGGACACCCCTCCTTGACTCGTACACCGGTTTCCACAGGAGCACCAGCTGATGTTAAACAAAACTGTTTTTCACTATTCCTTGGATGCAGAGCTTTTTCCTGTAATGATTAACTTTGGAATTTCTTCACCCAGAGAGTGGTGAACCTGTGGAATTCGCTGCCACAGAGGGCAGTGGAGGCCAGTTCATTAAATATATTCAAGAAGGAGTTGGAGATATTTCTTAAGGCTAAAGGGATCAAGGGATATGGGGAGAAGGCAGGGACAGGGTACTGAATTTGGATGATCAGCCATGATCTCATTGAATAGCAGAGCAGGCTCGAGGGGCCGAATGGCCTACTCCTGCTCCTATCTTCTATGTTTCTATGTTTCTATGTTTCCCATATAATATTTTATGACAGTCATTGGGTACTTTGAGTTTTAAATTTCGCCCATTCGGGCATGCTTTGTTTCAACTTGTGTGATGGTTTTTTCTTCTTTTGTTTTATAGCTGTTGGCTAACTGCTTGAACGTTGAACTGGGCCATACCTTGCATAAGGAGTTCACTCCTGAACTTCACGCAGCTTGGAACAAATTTTCAAATGTGGTAGTTGATGCTCTGTCCAAGGGGTACCATTAAATCTTCAACTACATGGACCTTTCATCCTTGATCAAGAAATGCAATCCATGAAAATATGCATTATCAACATCTTAAAAAACTTCTCTGTGCTTATCTTAAGAAATTGTATAACAGAAAGTTCAAATTATGCTGAAATAAAACTGGTGCATTCTTGAAAACAATGCTCTTCTTTGTATGCTAATTCCTACTAAAATTTCTGAAAATATTCCTTCTGTTGCTTAGAGCTTCAATAAAGAATCAATATTACCCTTACAATTGCCATATGTGCATTCTTCATTTAACTTTAGTATAAAGCATAATTAGTGAGATAACCCAGATGAAAATTCAGATTTTAAAAGATCCATTTCTCAGTCAGTCTTGAGAACTCCAACGGTAATTTATTGAATAAAACTATCAAGTTTAAACAACACATTAAAAATTACAGACAATGAACGGTTCACTTATAGCCTCGTGTTCATAACATGTTCCATCAACATTAAAATTGCATTTTACTGAGGTAGTGCAGTCGACAGTATATAACAGCATGACCCTCACTCTTATTTTATTCGTTCTTGGGATCTGGGCATCGCTGGCAAAGCCAGCATTTATTGCCCATCCCTTACATTAACGTAGAGATGGGAACGGAGCAACGGAGGGGGATTCGATAGTGGGCAACAAACGAGCAACATCGTGGAACATGTAAAAACATTTGATTTCAACGAGGATGCCTCATTATCATTTTACTTTGTGGTTTCACGTCTCCAATGTACGTGAGCGGCCGTGATGCAATCACACAAGACGCAATTTCACCTCGACTATTTAAACCCCCAAGTACGGGTGGGTTGTGGCAGCTGGGTAATTAAAATGATTGATTTTTAGATCGCGACTGCTACCCGGCTCCAACTTTCCCACTTCCATGTTTAAAGGAGGGGGATGCCTGTGAGTAACCTATTCACCGAAGTCGGGGCTTTAATTAGTGCAGACGGGCAGGTACTTATTGCTGCAATTAACATCCTTAGGAGACGGTAATGAGATGCTTTTAAATTGAATTTTACTTAGCTGTAAATTTAACATCTCCAGCACTGATTTCCCGGAGCTCGGGAAACTGACCACTGAATTAGAGGTGAGGTTGAGCCGCAGTTCATGCGGGTATTTAAAGTTGTGATTGTCCCATCTGAATAAAAGCTCACTTATTACAGCTGGTGTCTCTGTTCCCTCTGGCCAATGTTTGGCAGAGTTCTTGTGTGGATACAGCTTTTTCTAAACTATGGATACCCCTTTCAAACTTGGCTCATGACACCTGTGAGGAACCCCACTAACGAGGCACAGGAGTGCTACAACAAGAGTCACATGACCAGCAGAGCAAGCCCGCGGAGTGTTGAAGATGCATCGAATAATAGTGTTGTTCTGCATCCTGCACAACATTGCACAGCAGAGAGAATGTAGGTGGAGGAGGATGAAGAGGCTAATCACTCATCTTCAGATGAGGAGAATATAGAGGCAAAGGAGGAGAGGAGGAGGGGGATGAAGATGGGGCACCTATCACCAGACCAGTCACTTACATTGCTGCCCGGGATGCCAGGAATGCCCTAATATCGCGAAGGTTCACTTAGTGTTGACTCACACAGCAAAACATAAGAAAGGAAATCCTGCAGTCCGCTCTCACCACCAGGACCATCCACCCACACACCCCGCTTTTACATTAAACTACGTTTCAACCACTCATCTGCCCATTGCACATCAACCAATGGGTTCCATCATGTACTGACATTCAACGTGAAACTATTGAAAGGGCGAGTTGGCACTCGAGACACAACAATGGGCAAGACATGGAAGTAGTGCTAATCAATACATTTTACCTGGCATTATAAAAAAAGGAAACAATATAGCATTTTGTCAAACACCCATGTGCATACCTGTGATAAATTACAATCTCCTGAACCTTTACTTCCTGTCACTTCTATATGGTAAATCCCGTGTGGCTTCAGCAGAGGTAGCGGCAGCCTGCTCAGGTCCCTACGCTGACTGCTGAGATGCTTTTGGCCCATGCTCTCTGGGTTTTGGAGCCCCTGAGGGCCCCGCCAAAGACTGCTCCACATGCACCTGAGCAGGAGCAGACTCGGCCATCAGGAAACAAATCAGTATGTCGGGGGTCTTGGCTGAGGCTGGGGGGCATGGGGGGTGAGGGGGTGGGGGGCAGTGGGTAACAAGTTGGAGCTTTTTGAGTAGAGGCGCCCCCTCCATGTTCCCTTTCACCAACATCCCTCTCCTGGGCCAGCGCCACATCACTCCTACCACTCTGCTGCATACTAGCTGGGTGGAGATCAGTGACATGTTGTAAGGCCACAGATAATCTATCTGTCACCCTGTTTAATGCGGCAGACATCTCCTGCATGGAATCATTTGAGAACCGTGCTTGAAGCTCCATGGAGGCAGGTACTCGCTCCATGGCAGACATTATCGCAATTCCCTGTGCCACCAATCCACTAGCGCTTGATTTGGACTCCTCCCTCATCTCCATTAATATGGAGAGTGTGCATGGCACGTCTGCCAGTGCCTGGCTAAGTTGTTGATGCAGCTCTAGCATTCTCCTTCTTAATGATAATCCCCGGGGTAGAACATCTATGTCCAGCTGAGCACAGCACGGAGAGGATTGCCCTACCCAAGGCAGGCTCTCCACAGCTGTCCCTGACTCTAGTGTCGGATCATACTCACTTGTGAGGTGTGAATCACCAGGTGAACACTCAACTTACTGTCTAAGTGGAATCTCCGAAGTATTTGCGCTGATGCAAGGTTGTACGTCCTGCGACGGTGCATCCTCAAAAGTAATGAGGTCTTCTAAGAAATCATCCTCATGCAAGTCCTGCAACATTTGCTTTAGGCATGAAGGCTCTGGAAGATAAAAGAAAGTCATATGACTCAGTCTTCATAAACTCATAGGGCTCGATTTAAAATCTGTAGAGTTGTGATTTTTATTAAAGTACCTTGTTAATTTCAAGGAGGCGTGCTGGCCGATCCAATGAGTGGGGTCGGGTCGGCTGGCCGCCTCTGATGACATCATAATAGCAGCTGCTTTTAAAACTGCCATCCAGGCTAAGCCTTTCTATTGTGGTTTCCTGCACTTGATTTAAACGCTATGACTTCTTCCAGAGGCAAGGCAGCTCCACCTTTTAACGATGAGTCCCTCCAAGTTCTTGTGGATGCTGTCAGAGGGTGCAGGGAGATTCTCTTCTGTCCTGATGGCCGGAGGAAGCCTCCTCAGCAGACCAAGGCAGCCTGGCTGCGCATTGCTCAGGAGGTGAGCGCTAGGTCCATTATGCACGCTCATGGATCCAGTGCCGAAAATGGTTTAATGATCTTGTGTGAACATCAAAGGTGAGTATCCCATCTCACTTGCCTTCACTCTGCTTCCCTTCTCTTCCCATCACCAGCACACTGCGTTGTAAGCCTCCTCCGTCACATCCCACCTTACTCTTACTTCCCTTGCACCCTTTCCTATCCATCTCTGTCTCTGCACTGAATCACTTCAGCATCCTGCATATGTACCCCTTAGACTCGCTCTCACTGTCATGCAATGACAACAACTAACAACGCACAGGGAGCTACCTTCCTCTTGGCACCTTACCCCATCTTCGTCTCCCTGAAAGCTTCTATGGTAGGGATTATTCACACTCACTCCATCACTGTGGCTGAAACACCACTTGTGTCCCTCCCACAATAAGAGGGAGAGAGCAATGACTGGAGGAGGAACACCTACACTAGCAACATTGACCAGGGCTGAGGAGTCAGCAAACGAGATTGTTGAAGATGGCGAGGACCTGGAAATGGGCCATGGAGAGATGGGCACACTAGAGGAAGCTGGTGACATAATAGAGTTTCATCCCTCTCAGAAAGCAATGGCATCTGATGTTCATAGAGAATCGCATTGTATCATCTGCTCAAAAGTATGTGTCTGCTACAATATCAGATGTCTAATTCAAAGCTTTACTGTCCCACAGAATCATCGAGCGGCCTCCTCCCCACGATCCAGGACGAAGACCCGGACAAATCCTCAGAGGAACCTGAAGTCTCTGAGGGAGCAGCGTCACCAGGATTCAGTGCACCCAGCACCAGCGTAGCAACGCACACCTCGGTGGGGCCCTCGCGAGTTAGAGTAGTGTTGCCACCTGGTCTTTCACAGCGCACAAGTGAGCATCAGCAGATGGTGGAGACAGCGAGAGCAGTGGAGAGTCCTCCTCGGAGGTCGCAGAACTCTCCTAGCTCTGCTGAGCTGCATGCAGATGCTGTGCCTCTGGGGCCATCCGAGAGCGGCCTAGTGCGAGCAAGCACTGAGTGCGAGTCATCAAAGAATGCTGTGAGTTTGGGTAAGTGTGAGAGTTCTTTAATTGTTATTTCTCTGTAAATCATTCTTGATAAGATTACTTAAGCAGTTTAAGTAAAGGGGAAAAGTTAAATATTTGGGATTCTGTTGGTTTAAGAAGAGTAAAACAAGGTTACACTGCAGTAGGAGTAAATTGGCACAGCAGGCAGTGGAAACCAGTTTTCTAACCAATCAGCAGGGGTGACTCATTTCGCTGTAAACAAACAAACAGTATAAAAAGACCAGTCCTAGTGCAAGCAAGCACTGAGTGTGATTCATCAAAGAGTGCTGTGAGTTTGGGTAAGTGTGAGTTAGGGTAAGTGGGGTGTTAGGTGCTCTTTTCAAACTTTAACTCTGTGGGTTGTAGTTAATAAGGCCTTCCTGGTGCAGAGTGACTGTTGGTAAACCATTTAACTGGTGTAACTAGAGGGATTGATTTAATTTAAATCCAATTAACTAAAGGGGATACTAGCATCTAAAATCGGGCAGAGGGTGCACATAACTAACAATAAAAAATTTAATTAATTACATAGAATGGAGCAGGTGATGTGTTACTGTTGCGAGATGTGGGAGCCGGTGAACCCCATTGAGGCTCACGATGATTACGTCTGTGACAAGTGTCTGCTACTACAGGAACTCCAGCTCCATGTTGATGAGCTGGAGTCTGAGCTTCAGACACTTCGACACATCAGGGAGGGGGAAAAGTACCTGGACTCTGTGTATCAGGAGGTGGTCACACCTATGAAGTTAATTAATTCAGATGTAGCCCATGGTCAGGGACAGGATGGTGTGACTATGAGTGAGGCAGGTACGGGGATCCAGGAGGTAGAGCTGGAGGAGCCGCAGCCCTTGCTCTTGTCCAACAGGTTTGAGGTTCTTACTCCCTGTGGGGACAGGAGCAGGGACTGCAGGGAGGATGAGCAACCTGGCCACAGCACCGTGGAACAGGGGGCCATTCAAGAGGGGGGAGTAAATAGAAATGTTGTAGTGGTAGGAGATAGTATTATTAGGGGGATAGATAGAGTTCTCTGCAGCCGAGAGTGAGAGTCCCGAAGGCTGTGTTGCCTACCCAGTGCCAGGGTTAAGGACATCTCCTCTGGGCTGGAAAGAAACTTGCAGTGGGAGGGGGTGGATCCAGTTGTCGTGGTCCATGTTGGTACAAACAACGTAGATAGGACTAGGAAGCCAGTTCTGTTAAAGGAGTATGAGCAGCTAGGGGTCAAATTAAAAAACAGAACCTCAAGGGTAATAATCTCTGGATTATTACCTGAGCCACGAGCGAATTTGGCTAGGACAAATAAAATTAGAGAGTTAAATGCGTGGCTCAAAGACTGGTGTGGGAGAAATGGGTTTTGCTTCTTGGGACACTGGCACCAGTACTGGGGCAGGAGGGAGCTGTTCCATTGGGATGGGCTTCACTTGGCCAGTGCTGGGACTAGAGTCCTGGCGGATCATATAACTAGGGCTGTAGAGAGGGCTTTAAACTAACTAGTGGGGGGGAGGTTCCTGGAGAGCAAATAATAAAAATGACAACAGAGAAGGTCATAGACTTAGGTAGCAGTGGGGAAATAAAAAACCAGAGCATGTCAGGAAGTGGCAGAAGGTATGGAGTAAAAGGTAAAGTAATAAAAAGGGCAAAAGCAGGAACTAAGTGTCACAAAACATATTTGAAAGTTCTCTATCTGAATGCACGTAGCATTCGTAACAAAATAGACGAGTTAATGGCACAAATAACTACATATGGGTATGATCTTGTGGCCATTACAGAAACATGGCTGCAGGGTGACAATGCCTGGGAATTAAACATACCAGGTTATTTAACGATCAGGAAGGACAGGCAGGAAGGAAGGGGAGGTAGGGTGGCTATGTTAATAAAGGAAGGAATCACTGTAATACAGAGAAATGATATTGGGTCAAAAGATTAGGGTAATGAAACAGTTTGGGTGGAGGTAAGGAATAATAAGGGGAAAAAAACAGTAGTGGGTGTAGTCGAGAGGCCTCCGAACAGTTGAAACTCGGTTGGACGGAGTATCAATCAGGAAATAGTTGAGGTTTGTAATAAGGGAACATCTATAATTATGGGGGATTTTAACTATCATATTAATTGGACAAATCAAATTGGGCAGGGCTGCCTTGAGGATGAGTTCATTGAGTGTATTAGGGATGGGTTTCTTGAGCAATATGTAACTGAACCGACCAGGGGGCAAGCAACCTTATATCTGGTCCTGTGTAACGAGACAGGATTAATTAAAAATGTCCTAGTAAAGGATCCCCTTGAAATGAGTGACCATAACATGGTTGAATTCCATATTCAATTAGAGGGTGAGAAGGTTGGATCTCAAACAAGCGTGCTAAGCTTGAATAAAGGAGGCTATGAAGGTATGAGAGCGGAATTGAGTAGAGTGGATTGGGAAAATAGATTAAAGGGTAAGACGATACATGATCAGTGGTGTACATTTAAGGAGTTATTTTACAACTTCCAAAAAATATACATTCCACTGAGAAGAAAAGGGTGTAAAAGAAAAGACAGCCATCCGTGGCTAAGTAAAGAAATTAAGGATAGTATTCGACTAAAAACAAGGGCATATAAGGTAGCCAAATCTAGTGGGAGGATAGAGGATCGGGAAAACTTTAAAAGACAGCAAAAAATAACAAAAAGATTGATTAAGAAAGGGAAGATAGATTATGAAAGTAAATTAGCAAAAAATATAAAAACAGATAGTAAGAGTTTTTATAGTTATATAAAAAGAAAAAGGGTGGCTAAAGTAAACGTTGGTCCCTTAGAGGATGAGACCGGGAAATTAATGGTGGGAAATATGGAGATGGCAAAAACACTGAATGAATATTTTGTATCAGTCTTTACAGTAGAAGACAATAAGAATATCCCAACACTGGACAAACAGGGGGCTATAGGGGGGGAGGAGCTAAACACGACCAAAATCACTAAGGAAGTGGTACTCAGTAAAATAATGGGACTCAAGGTGGATAAATCACCTGGACCTGATGGCTTACATCCTAGGGTCTTGAGGGAAGTGGCGGTAGGGATTGTGGATGCACTGGTAATAATTTTCCAAAACTCCCTGGACTCAGCAAAGGTCCTGGCAGACTGGAAAACTGCTAATGTAACACCCTTATTTCAAAAGGGCAGTAGACAGAAGGCTGGAAACTATAGACCAGTTAGCCTAATATCTGTGGTAGGTAAAATTTTGGAGTCCATTATTAAGGAGACAGTAACAGGACATTTGGATAATCATAATTTAATAGGACAAAGTCAGCATGGTTTTATGAAGGGGAAGTCATGTTTGACAAATTTGCTGGAGTTCTTTGAGGAAGTAACAGATAGGGTGGATAAAGGGGAACCAGTAGACGTAGTGTATTTAGACTTCCAAAAGGCATTTGGCAAGGTGCCACACAAAAGATTATTGCTTAAGATAAAAAATCATGGGATTGGGGGTAATATTCTGGCATGGATAGAGGATTGGCTATCTAACAGAAGGCAGAGAGTTGGGATAAATGGTTCATTCTCAGGCTGGCAATCAGTAACTAGTGGTGTTCCGCAGGGGTCAGTGCTGGGTCCCCAGCTCTTTACAATCTATATTAACGATTTGGAGGAGGGGACCGAGTGTAACATATCAAAGTTTGCAGATGTTACTAAGATGGGAGGGAAAGTAGTGAGTGAGGAGGACATAAAAAACCTGCAAGGGGACATAGACAGGCTAAGTAAGTGGGCAGAGATTTGGCAGATGGAATACAATACTGGAAAGTGTGAGGTTATGCACTTTGGCAGGAAAAATTGTAGAGCAAGTTATTATCTTAATGGCAAGAAACTGGAAAGTACTGAAGTACAAAGGGATCTGGGGGTCCTGGTGCACAAAACTCAAAAGGTTTGTATGCAGGTGCAGCAAGTGATTAAGAAGGCCAATGGAATGTTGGCTTTCATTGCTAGGGGGATAGAATATAAAAATAGGGAGGTATTGCTTCAGTTGTACAAGGTATTGGTGAGACCGCACCTGGAATACTGCATACAGTTTTGGTGTCCATACTTAAGAAAAGACATACTTGCTCTCGAGTCAGTACAAAGAAGGTTCACTCGGTTAATCCCGGGGATGAGGGGATGGACATATGAGGAGAGGTTGAGTAGATTGGGACTCTACTCATTGGAGTTCAGAAGAATGAGAGGCGATCTTATTGAAACATATAAGATTGTGAAAGGGTTGGATCGGGTGGATGCGGGGAGGATGTTCCCGATGATGGGTGAAACTAGAACTAGGGGGCATAGTCTTAGAATAAGGGGCTGCTCTTTCAAAACTGAGATGAGGAGGAACTACTTCACTCAGAGGGTGGTAGGTCCATGGAATATGCTGCCCCAAAAAGCTGTAGAAGCTACATCATTACATAAATTTAAAACAGAAATAGACAGTTTCCTAGAAGTGAAGGGAATTAAGGGTTACGGGGAGCGGGCAGGAATTTGGACATGAGTCTAGGTTCGGATCGGACATGGCCCTGTGGGTAGCGGAGCGGACCCAGGGGCCGTGTAGCCTGGTTCTGCTCCTATTTTGTGTGTCTAATTCTGTTAGATTCAGGAGATGGTTCTGTGATAGTAGATTGGCGGTTAGGATCAGATCAGCCATGATCTTATTGAATGGCGGAGCAGGCTCGAGGGGCCGATTGGCCTACTCCTGCTCCTATTTCTTATGTTCTTATGTTCTTATGTGAAATACAGGAACAAATGCAGGTGTCTCTGGAAGGGTTTGCCTCCAGGGTTAGTGCGAGTCTGGAGAGAATGGAGGAGTCCATCTCTTACATCAGCACTGCTGTGGTGGTGGAGGCAATGGTGCATGAATGCACCACCATGGATAGGATGGCAACCTCTGTGGAAAGGCTGGCTACCTCAGTGGAAAGGATGGCTACGGCCATGGAGGAAGTAAGTCACCAGAGTCAGGAAAACATGGTGACTGTTCAGAATAAAATGACGTCTCTGGAGGAGCGATGGGCAGCTATTGAGCAGAGAGACCAGAGCTTCATGGACGTTCTTTTGAGGAGGACTGCCAGTGCAGATACGGGTCTTCATGGTCCCCCTGAAGTGCAGCAAGGTGCTCTCCAGCCACTTGCCAGCACTGAGGTGCGGCTGACCCATGAGAGGGATGTTGTTGGCAGGACAGAAGGAAGAATGGGCTCCTCTCAAAGCGCTCACACGACCATGCCACTGCGGAGCCCTCAGTCAGAGACCCACTTTGCAGAGACAACTGAGATGGCCATTTCACAGCCGCAGGAAGAGCAAACTGCTGAATGCTCCCAATCCCAGAGGACACCTGCCAAAGGCGTCTCAGCAGGCACAGCATCCTAGTCAGCAAGGTGCCTCTACATCTGCTGAAACCACAGGGGAAGCACCACATAGAAGCACGTGTAAGAGAAAGATTAAGCACCTATAGTCACAAGGGGCCTCACTTGGGTGATGTTTCTTTTATTTCTGAGTGTTGTTGGTATATTTTGTCATGTGTTAAAGATAAATTATGTCAAACAGTTGATTGTGTGGCCTATGTGTTCTGGGAAATGGCAAATGCGCATTGAGGGCTCAGGGCGACTTACATTTGTAATGCTGATGGTAAAAGTGATAGGAAATAAGAAGGTCTAGCAGAGATGAAGTATGACATTGGATAAGGGATGCCTGCAATTACAGAGCCATATGGTGGCCACCTATGGTAGAAGAAAAAGCTTATGGTAGTGTGGCATGGCAGTGTGCATACTTTGGTTGATGGGCAGCAGTGAACTGGAGGGATGCTGCATTGGTCACAACAGGGCATGCAAGGCACCCCTTGTCCTTCTCCTACTCCTCTTCCCAGGAAGATATGTGGTGAGCTACGCAGCTGCTACTCCCCTGATTATGAGGAACAGGATGAGAGAGCATAAATATTTCCCATCCCCTTCCTATAGATTTCATTTGAGGTAACAATCTTGCAAGCGCACAGTCGAAGTGGCCTGAAATAATTCCATTCATGACACACTGCAGATGGGTGTCAGCTTGAACAGTCAGAAGCTCAGTAGATGTGCACAATGTTATCCCATATCTACAACAGCAAAGTTGTTGCATTTGAATGTCAGCCATGTTTCAGGGGCGCTTTTAGAGCACTCCTCCAATGCATACAAATCATGTCCTCCAGCAACTTGCCTCCTTGAACCTGGCCTGATTCTGACTAGTTGGGAAACAGGAGCCAAAAGCAGGAAAATGGGAAACCATGATGAAAATAGATTACCAAGGCAGTTAACAGGCTGTTAACTGCCTTAACTACCTGTCCCACTGGTTGGAGATGGGTCAGTTTGGGAGCAGCTAAACAGACACGCAGGAAAATCGGGTGGGGGCGGGATGGAGACGGGTTGGGTGACTCAAGCCATTTTTCCCAATTTTCCCAACAGACCCGCCCCCCAACCCGCCTCCTCAGGGCTTTTAAAATTGAGCCGCCAATCTTGACAATCACCATACTCAATCCTCTCACAGTTCAATCATTGATGAAATAAATTCGGCATATGTGTTAGAGATACTTTTAATTTTGTCACCAGTCATCTGCGAGTTCTTTGTCTCTCCATCTCTGACTGAGAGGGACACAGAGTGACATTTATATCCAGGGTGACTCCTCTGCATCAGTTCGCTGGACTATTAGTGTTGGGCCGCCTCCAGTTCTCTCTCTCTCCCTTGCATTTTGTGTTCTCTTCTCCTGCAGGGACAAAAAACACACCTGTGAATGAGTGAAGGTCAGGCATTCACACAATGGATATAGTGCATTTGGTGAGAGTGACTGTGAGACAGATGCATCACATTGCATAAGGATTGGGGTGAGTGATGGAGTACACTTGGTAAGACAGAGTGAAAGGGAGTAGGGCTAAAACCACTGGATGTAGGACATTGCATCCAAGAGCTGGGCCCAATGCTTCTGCTGCTCACATCCTCAACTACCTCCAACCACACCTTCTTGGTGAGAGCCACAGGTTTCTGTTAGATCCGTGATTCTGAGGGTATGCTGTTTTTCAATAACCACACGGATGCTGTAACTTAACAATAAACAGTTCTTTACTGGAGGAGGGTAGGCTCAAGACTGGGGGTGCAGAGGCATGCGCAAAGCTTATATACAGGTGTGGTCACTGCCGGTACTACAGTATACAGGAGCTGTAAAAGTAGTTCTGTCTTAAAGGCACATACACTACAGTTTCTTTCTCACACTGCTGGAGAAAAGTATGTCCCTCCTGCACCCAGCAGTAATTCCAGTGATGCGTCATTGAATCTGGGTGCTGCCCTTGCTCTATGTGCACCATCACCATCAATCATGAACACCTCCAGTTTTCATCTGGAGGTTGTTATTTTATATACAGCTGAGACCACATCATGAGGGTGCGCATTACGCCCGCTGCGCAGCTTGGAGATGCAAAACCCAGAAGTCAAAATGAATTGCTTCAATTCAGTGGCAATCGCAGATTGCAACCTGCTGAGTTAACCTCAGGATTTCGCCCACACAATTCCCTCCCCGCCCCCCACCACCCTCCCACCCCCTGCCCCACTCAGAAGCTGTCTTCCGATTAACATTGGGGCCCCGCTCTTCCATTAAGATTCTGGCCTTCTCTATGGAAGTTGTATCAGGGCCCACAAATTAATCTTTGGAGGCCCAGAAGGCGGCCTTGCATACTCTGCCGCCAATATTTCTATGGCTACCACATGCTGGCAGATAGACTAGATACGGGCTTACAACGCGTCACTGATCTCCTCCAAGCTGCTCTCCTGCAGAGGCAGGAGTGATGTGTTGCTGGCCATGGGGAGGGAGGATGGTGATCAGGGAGCTGAAAATTGTTTCTCAAAGTGTTTGCACGTAGAATCATAGAAATTTATGGCACAGAAGGAGGCCATTCGACCCACCGTGTCTGTACTGGCCGAATAAGATCTACCCAGCCTAATCCCACTTTCTAGCTCTTCGTCTGTAGGCTTGTAGGTTACGGCACTTCAAGTGCATATCCAAGTACTTTTTAAAATGTGATGAGGGTTTCTGCCTCTATCAACCTTTCAAGCAGTAAGTTCCAGAACCCCACCTCCCTCTGGGTGAAAAAAGTTCTCAACTCCCCTCTAATCCTTCTACCAATTATTTTAAATCTATGCCCCCTAGTTATTGACCTCTCTGCTAGGGGAAATAATTTCACCCTTTGCCACCCCACCACTTCTCAACCAGTACCCGACGTGCTGCCTGCTCTCCCGCTGGCCCAGTCTGTCCCTGCACAAGTGCAGAAGGTGCAGGCATTAGCAGGGACCCCACAGGCTCCAATGTCATGGGATCGTTGGCAGAGCTGAAGCCACAGAGACTGCACCACATAAAATTGGCAGAGATAGGAAAATATAGGCTTTATAGTTCACCAAGGGTATGCACTTGGGAGTTCTTCTAATATTTGTTATTGAAATTATTTTGTTGTATGACGTGAAGCTTATCAATTCACACCACTTTCCCATGTGCCCCATTATTGAATGGCGAGTGCCCATTCTGCTTTTCATTTGTTTGGTGCTGAAGGTGGACAGATGAATTGACTGACACCAATTGGTGGATGTAGAATCAGTGGATGGATGGTTACTGGACTGCTTGTGTGCGGGGGTTGCAGGTATGTTATTGTGACATTGGTACAGTGTGAGTGACTAACTGAACCTTTGAGCTCTCAGGGCAACCCTGGCATCTCAAGCAGCAATGTGATCGGCAGGTCTTGTGTTGCGCTTCATCACTATTGGTACCTTCATCTACTGAGGAATCCTGAGAGGTTTGTTCCTCCTGCACCTCTAGTCCTTGCTCTGTGCTATGTTGTACAGAACGCAGCATACCACGTTTATCTTGGAGAACCTTACTGATGACTACTGAAGGGTAGCTCTGGACCTGTCCAGGCACCTAAAGCACAACTTCAGCATGCTGATGGTTTGCTCAATGACTCATCTGGTTATCATATGGCTGGAGTCGTAGTGCTCCTCGCACTCATCGGTGGGGTTCCTCAGAGGAGGCATCAGCCAGGTTTGAAGGGGCTATCCCTTTATTGCCTAGCAGCCATCCTTTCAGGATCATTCCAGGTCATAACATGTTGGAGATATTGGACTGCTGCAAGACAAAAGCATAAGAACATAACATAAGAAGTAGGAGCAGGAGTAGGCCATATGGCCCCTCGGGCCTGCTCTGCCATTCAATAGGATCATGGCTGATCCAAACCTAGACTCACCTCCACTTCCCTGCCTGCTCCCCGTAACCCCTAATTCCCTTATCAGCTAGGAAACTGTCTATCTCCGTTTTAAATGTATTTAATGTCGCAGCTTCCACAGCTCTCTGGGGTAGCAAATTCCATAGATTTACTACCCTCTGAGTGAAGAAGTTTCTCCTCATCTCAGTTTTGAAAGGGCAGCCCCTTATTCTAAGATTATGCCCCCTAGTTCTAGTCTCGCCCATCAGTGGAAACATCCTCACTGCATCCACCCGATCAAGCCCCCTCACAATCTTATATGTTTTGATAAGATGACCTCTCATTCTTCTGAATTCCAATGAGTAGAGGCCCAACCTACTCAACCTTTCCTCACAAGTCAACCCCCTCATCTCCGGAATCAACCGAGTGAACCTTCTCTGAACAGCCTCGAGAGCAAGTATATCTTTTCTTAAATATGGAAACCAAAACTGTACGCAGTATTCCAGGTGTGGCCTCACCAGTACCCTGTATAACCGCAGCAAGACTTCCCTGCTTTTATACGCCATCCCCCTTGCAATAAAAGCCAAGATTCCATTGGCCTTCCTGATCACCTGCTGTACCTGCATACTAACCTTCTGTGTTTCATGCACCAGGACCCCCAGATCCCTTTGTACTGTAGCAATTTGCAGTTTCTCTCCATTTAGATAATAACTTGCTCTTTGATTTTTTCTGCCAAAGTGCATAACCTCACACTTTCCAACATTATATTCCATCTGCCAAATTTCTGCCCGCTCACTTAGCCTGTCTATGTCCTTTTGCAGGTTTTTTATGTCCTCCTCATTCACTGCTTTCCCTCCCATCTTTGTATCGTCGGCAAACTTGGATACGTTGCACTCGGTCCCTTCCTCCACATCGCTAATATAGATTGTACAGAGTTTGGGTCCCAGCACTGACCCCAGCGGAACACCACTAGTCACTGATTGCCAACCTAAGAATGAATCATTTATCCCAACTCTCTGTTTTCTGTTAGATAGCCAATCTTCCACCCATGCCAGTATATTACCCCCAATCCTGTGATTTTTTATCTTGTGCAGTAATCTTTTGTGTGGCACCTTGTCAAATGCCTTTTGGAAGTCCAAATACACCACATCCACTGGTTCCCCTTTATCCACCCTGTTTGTTACATCCTCAAATAATTCGAGCAAATTTGTCAAACATGACTCCCCCTTCGTAAAACCTTGCTGACTCTGTCCGATTAAATTATGCTTATCCAAATGTCCTGTTACTGCTTCCTTAATAATGGACTCCAACATTTTACCAACCACAGATGTTAGGCTAACTGGTCTATAGTTTCCAGCCTTTTGTCTACTTCCCTTTTTAAATAAGGGCGTTACATTAGCAGTTTTCCAATCCGCCGGGATCTTTCCTGAATCCAGGGAGTTTTGAAAAATTACCACTAATGCATCCACAATCCCTACCGCTACTTCTCTCAAGACCCTAGGATGTAAGCCATCAGGTCATGGGGATTTATTTGCCTTTAGTCCCATTATCTTACCGAGTAGCACCTCCTTAGTGATTTTAATTGTGTTTAGCTCCTCCCCCCCATAGCCCCCTGTTTGTCCAGTGTTGGGCTATTATTAGTGTCCTCTACTGTAAAGACTGATACAAAATATTTGTTCAGCGTTTTTGCCATCTCCATGTTCCCCAAAACTAATATCCCGGTCTCGTCCTCTAAGGGACCAACATTCACTTTAGCCACTCTTTTTTTTTTATATAACTGTAGAAACTCTTGCTATCTGTTTTTATATTTTTTGCTAGTTTACTTTCATAATCTATCTTCCCTTTCTTAATTAATCTTTTAGTTATTCTTTGCTGGCTTTTAAATGCTTCCCAATCTTCTATCCTCCCACTAGATTTGGCTACTTTATATGCCCTTGTTTTCAGTCGGATACTATTCTTTATTACTTTACTTAGCCATGGATGGCTGTCTTTTCTTTTACGCCCCTTTTTCCTCACTGGAATATATTTTTCTTGAAAGTTGTGAAATATCTCCTTGAATGTACACCACTGCCCATGTACCGTCTTGCACTTTAATCTATTTTCCCAGTCCACTTTAGTCAACTCTGCTCTCATACCTTCATAGTCTCCTTTATTTAAGCTTAGTACGCTGGTTTGAGATCCAATTCTCTCACCCTCCAACTGAATTTGGAATTCAACCATGTTATGGTCACTCATTCCAAGGGGATCCTTTACTAGGACAATTTTTATTAATCCTGTCTCTTTACACAGGACCAGAGCTAAGATTGCCTGCCCCCTGGTTGGTTCAGTAACATACTGCTCAAGGAACCCATCCCTAATGCACTCTATGAACTCTTCCTCAAGGCTGCCCTGCCCAATTTGATTTGTCGTCAATATGAAAGTTAAAATCCCCCATGATTATAGCTGTTCCCTTATTACAAGTCCCAACTATTTCCTGATTTATACTCCAACCAACAGAGTTGCAACTGTTAGGAGGCCCATAGACTACGCCCACTAGTGATTTTTTCCCCTTATTATTCCTTATCTCCACCCAAACTGTTTCACTATCCTGATCCTTTGACCCAATATCATTTCTCAATATTGCAGTGATTCCATTCTTTATTAACTTAGCCACCCCACCTCCCTTTCCTTCCTGTCTGTCCTTCCTAATTGTCAAATACCCCTGGATGTTTAGTTCCCAGTCATGGTCAACTTGCAGCCATGTTTCTGTAATGGCCACCAGATCATACCCATGTGTTGTTATTTGTACCTTCAACATGTCTATTTTGTTACGAATGCTGCGTGCATTCAGATAAAGAACTTTTAAATATGTTTTATGACAATTTATTCCTGCTTTTATCCCCTTTACTACTTTACCTTTATCTTTATACATTCTGTCCCTTCCTGACATGCTCTGGTTTTTAATTCCCCCACTGTTACCTTGCTCTATTGCATTCTCGGCTGACATTTTTATTTTTTGCTCTCTTGAAACCTCCCCCCCACTAATTAGTTTAAAGCCCTCTCTACAGCCCTAGTTATTCAATTCGCCAGGACTCTAGTCCCAGCACTGGTCAAGTGAAGTCCGTCCCAACGGAACAGCTCTCTCCTGTCCCAGTACTGGTGCCAGTGTCCCAAGAAGCAAAACCCATTTCTCCCACACCAGTCTTTGAGCCACGCATTTAACTCTCTGATTTTATTTACCCTAGCCAAATTTGCTCGTGGCTCAGGTATTAATCCAGAGATTATTACCCTAGTGGTTCTGTTTTTTAATGGTAGCTCCAATGAATCTGCCAGGGGCCTGCATGAATCTTTTTTTATGGTTGCACACCAGCTGAACGTTGATGGAATTAATCCCCTTGTGGTTGACAACCGCTCCTGATTGGTCAGGGGGTGCTCGGATTGCTATGTGCGTGCAGTCGATGGCACCTTACATCTGTGGGAAGCAAGCCAGAGACCCAAATACCAGGACATGCTCATTCTGGCTATTGTCATTACAAGGGAAGTTTATATACCTCCCAGTCCTGACAAACAATCCATACCCCACCTGCCTTATGCATTTATGTGCAGTCATCTGTGACACCCTTGCTATGTCTCCGGTGGCAGCCGAGAAGGAACTGGATGCAAAGCAGTTGAGGGCAGTGGTAACTTTCACAGTCACTGGTAATGTGTGGCTGGCAGGTATTCTTCTAGGAGGTTGCAGATGCCAGCAACCAGCTGATGTGAAAATCTCAGCCTCCGGAAGCACTGCTACACTGGCACGTGAAGATTCTGAGCCTCTGACTGTAGATGCTGTTAGGTGGGTAGGGCCTTCAGCGAGCTCAACCTCTCTGTTGCTCCCTTCTCTGCTGGCCATCTGCAGCTCTCTCCACAGCATGCCCTTGCTGCTATTTCTCCTCCATTGTTTCTGCTGTGGCTCAGTTGATAGCACTCTTGCTTCTGAGTCAATGAAGGTTGTGGGTTCAAGTCCCACTCCAGAGACTTGAACACAAACATCTATGCTGACACTTTAGTGTACTGCTGCACTATTGGAGGTGCCGTCTTTTGGATGAGATGTTAAACCGAGCCCCCGTCTGCTCTCTCAGGTGGACGTGAAAGAGCCTATGGCACCATTTATAAGAGCAGGGGAGTTACACCTGGTTCCCTGGCTAATATTTATCCCTCAATCAACATTATAAAAAAACAGATTTTCTGATAATTTTCATATTACTGTTTGTGGGACCTTGCTGTGTGCAAATTGGATGCCGTGTGTAGCAGTCGGCGCAGACTCCATGGATTTTTAGATTATGAACATATACCATGAGATGAAGGCCAGTATGGGGGATAGGAAGGAATGGCGTCAGGAAGGGGGTAACACCGATGAGTCTAAGACTTGCTTCAAGTGTGGAAGACGGGATACTGGAGGCGGGATTGCCCGGCCCAAAAGTGGGGGACAGGCCGAGAGGGTCCTCCTGTGTGAAAACCCCAGGTCACTGAGGCGAAGGAGACGACCAATGAGCCATTTGCTGTTCTGGTAGCCGCCCTTCACACGGTGCTGGGGAAGGACAAAGGAAGACCAGACGCTGCCGTGAGCAGCATAACGCCGAAGGCACCCACGTGTCCCCCTTCCTCCTGACTAGAACGCACCCAGCCTGAGTACCTGTGTCCGCTCACTTATGATGAGTGTGACAGGCCCTGTGTTAAGATGGGAGTGGAGACGGTGCAGGGGAGATATTTGGTGGACACCGGAGCTTCCAGCACGGTGGCCCATTTGGAAGACCCGACCAATTCACACTGGTCTAAAAAAGTCCCATTTAGTCTAATGGGATTCACAGGGAATGAGCAGGTGGGGGCAATGTCCAAACCCCTGAGAATAGAGTTAGGGTCCCTCCACACGATGTGGAAGTGCATGCTAATGAAATGGGAGCAACCAGGGTGGGGGGCCCTCGGGGCTGATTTCATGTTAGCCAACCAGGTCATTGTGGACCTGAGGAATCACTGCCTGTGGGGTGCAGTGGTCTCGGACAAGATAGTGATCCCCAGAGATAAGGGAGGAGGGAGTAGTGTATGCACCATGAAACCTATAGGGAGTTACGACCTGGAACAGTTGGTTAGTAGCGCCCCTGCCCAGTACCAGGCGAATGTATGGGGCAACCTCGCCGCATTTGCCACCCATAAACACGATTGTGGCAGGGTGACCGGGGAAGGGGACCCCATGTCACGGCCACAAAAGCAGTATCGTTTCCCCAGGGAGGCAGAAGCTGACTTGGAGACAGCACTGGGATCCCTGGTAAAACAGGGAGTGTTGAGATGAATAGCCATCCACGTGACCAGTGAAGAAACCTGACCATTCGTGGAGAGCCACTGTGGACTATCGGGTCCTCAATAAGAACATCTGGGCTTGCATGCCCACAATCGCAGCTGTCGCCGATCTGATAGAGAGCATTCCAGCAACCGCAACCACATTCACGGTGCTGGATATCTCCAACGGGTTTTGGTCGCTTCCCCTCAGACGGGAAGACCAATACATGTTTGCATTCACTTTTAAAGGGCAGCAGTATACATGGACATGCCTTCCCCAGGCGTCCACAACAGCCCCTCCATAGTCCAGCAATGCATGGCAGGCGCATTAAAAGGCTTCAGCTGACCCCACCAGTTAATCCAGTATGTGGATGACCTGCTTTTGTTCTCTGCAGAGGGGGAGAACCACGGGCCACTGCTGGATGAGCTGCTAAAGCTGTTGCAGGAGACGGGGTTCAAGGTCAACCCCAAGAAAGCCCAGATCGGCCAGGAGGAAGTCAAATTTCTCGGGCTGACCATAAGGGCTGGTGAAAGGGCCATAGATGAGGCTAGGAGGAAGGCAGTACAGGAACTACCAGCCCCCAAGAATGTGACCAGGGTAAGGTCTTATCTGGGACTCATAGGGTACTGCCGGGACTTCATAGAGGGTTACGCAGCCACGGTAGCCCCACTGTTTCGGCTCCTCCGCAAGGGAGTCGGGTGGGAGTGGGACCAGAACTGCCAGGAAGCGTTCACCTGCCTCAAGGAGAATTTGCAGATGGCATCCGCATTGGGAGCCATTAACGGTGGGGAAGAATTCTTCTTAGAGGTAGCAGCCAGCGGGGATAGCTTGAGCGCGGTGTTGCTCCAGGAGCGACACGGCAAGCTACGGCCCGTGGTCTACTCATCTAGGGTTTTCACCGAGGTAGAACGGGGATATTCCAACTGCGAGAGGCATCTCCTGGCCACGCATTAGGACGTAAAGCGCTCACAGCTTTTTACGGGATATTCCCTGACAGTTCTACTCACCCACCATACTGTTATGTTCATTAATAACTAGACATTCTTATTATGAACAGCTAGCTTCTAGCTAGACATTTATTCAGTACACGTTCTCTAGGTACAGCATCTGTAGAGATTCAACATGTGTGCTTCTGTGTGCAGGCTTCCACCTTGACTACTGCCTTCTGGGTAGCCTAGTGCATCATGGGTAGTGTAGTCTTAAACACATACAACTAAACATACAGCTCTATACAGCTCTACGGCTCCATCTAGTGTACCACTCCAGAATGACATGTTATTGATCATTACATCCCCCTTTCTTTGAGGTTAATAAAATCAATATCAATCAACTTTCAAGAAAAATGATAAAGATGATATCAGTAACACTTTTGCTGGTGCCCTATAAATATAAACATTTTCACAACAGTCAATACACTTTCAATATAGTTTTTCTTTGTACTCAAAGATTAAGTCTATCAGGCTTTTTTACTACCCGTGTGGGTCTTCTCAGCACGGGTAAGTCTGCTGTGTTTTCATGAGATTGTTCTGGTGGTGAATGACAAGATTCAGTTGCGGCATTGTCACCAATCTGCTCTTGGATAGTTTCTTGTGTTTTCAGGAGGGAACGGCGGTTCCTCCTGAGAATCTGTTCTTCCTCAGTTCTAACAGTATATGACCTTGGTTGTACTTCCTCAAGAACTGTAGCTTTCCTGTTCCATGCATCTGGATCCTCAATCCTGACAACATCATCCCTTGTCAATGGTTTTAGAGTTTTGGATGACTTGTCATAGTATGATTTCTGTTTCAGCTTTAACAGTTGAAGTCTCTGTCTCAGTTCCTCACTTTGCTGTTCTTTTGCACAACAGGGTAGCGTGGTGCGCAACTTGCGACCCATTAGTAGTTCAGCAGGTGAAGAACCACAGTCTAAAGGTAAGGCTTGGGTAGCTCAGCAGGGCGAGATAAGGATCAGACTTGCTTTCTGTTGCTTTCTTCAGTAGCTGCTTGAGAACTTGAACACCTTTCTCTGCCTGACCATTTGACTGAGCATACAAAGGACTGGATGTGATGTGCTGAAAGTCATACTGTGCTGCAAACTGTTGCCACTCCTTACAGTTGAAGCACGGACCATTGTCGCTAATGGCAATCCTGGGAATTCCATGTCTGGCGAAGATGGATATCACATGCATTATGACACTGCTTGCTGATGTGCTTGAGAGCAGCGCCATCTCAGGATAGTTAGAATAGTAGTCAATCACTATTAGATATTCTTTACCATTTAAATGAAAGAGGTCCATACCAACATTTTGCCATGGTGCTGTTGGTAAGTCAGCTACTATCATTGGTTCCTTTGTTTGTTTGTTTTGGTGTTTCTGACATGTCTCACATTTGCCTATCATGTTCTCAATGTTCTTATTTATGCCAGGCCAATAAACAGTGTCTCTTGCTCTCCTTTTGCATTTTTCAATTCCGAGGTGTCCCTCATGAATCCTTTTGAGCATGTCTTGACGTAGAGCCTGTGGAATGACTATTCTGTTCTGTTTTAGTAATAGTCCACTTGCGACACTCAATTCTGACCTTATGTGAAAGTATTTTGGACAGGAACCTTTTGGCCAACCATGATGAATGTTCTCTATTACTGTTTGTAACACTGTATCTATTACTGTTTCTTCTGCTATTTGCTTTGATTTTGTGTACGACACGGGCAGCGCAGCAGTGGCCATACTCACATGAACATCCATGTCTTCTTCAGTAGAGCTCACTTGACTCATTGTGGGTGCTCGGGATAGTGCATCTGCTAAAACTATGTATTTGCCTGGTGTGTAGATCAGTTCAAAGTCATATCTTTGCAGCTTCATCATGAGTCGTTGAATCCTTGGAGACATCTCATTCAGATTTTTTTTTATGATGGCAACCAGTGGGCTGTGGTCTGTCTCAACTGTGAAGGTGGGAAGTCCATATATGTAGCCATAGAACTTTTCTAATCCAACTACCAAGCCTAGACATTCCTTTTCAATCTGGGCGTATCGACACTCAGTATCAGTCATAGACCTGGAGGCATAGGCAACAGGCTTCCAATCTTCACCCTCTGCTTGTAGCAAGACCGCGTCTAGGCCATCTTTTGATGCATCCGTTGACACTTTGATTCTCTTTGTTGGGTCAAAGAAAGTGAGTACAGGTGTGGTTGTCAGCACTGTTTTGAAGTTCATCCACTCTTGTTCATGTCTTTCTGTCCATGCGAACTCATTTGTTTTATGTAGCAGGTCTCGCAGACAGGTTGTCTTGGCTGACAAGTTAGGAATGAACTTTCCAATGAAGTTTATCATCCCCATGATGCGTAGCACTCCTTTTTTATCAGTGGGTCGGGGCATGTTGAGTATGGCGTTTAATTTTTCCATATCTGGCTCTATTCCTTTACCAGATAGATTATCTCCTAGGAAAGTGACTTCCTGGATGCCAAACTGACACTTGGCTTTGTTGAGCTTCAGTCCATTCCGGCGTATGCTCTGTAGCACTTTAGTCAGTCTCTCATTGTGTTCTTTCAGTGTGGAGCCCCGGATGATGATGTCATCAACATCGACCCGAACTCCTTCCAGACCTTCAATTATGTGTTCCATCGCTCTATGAAAGATTTCAGATGCAGATATTATCCCGAAAGGCATTCTGAGGAAACAATACCTGCCAAATGGTGTGTTGAAAGTACAGTATTTGATGCTCTCTTCATCCAGTTTTAGTTGCCAAAATCCTTGTGACGCATCGAGCTTTGTAAAGTATCTGGCACCTAACATTTCACTGGTGATTTCTTCTCACTTGGGAATCTGGTAGTGTTCATGTTTTATGTTTGCATTTAAGTCCTTTGGATCCATGCATATTCTTAGATCATTGTTCTTTACTTTACACATACCATGGAGTTAACCCAGTCTGTTGGCTCTTCGACTTTCCTGATGACTCCTAGTGTGGTCATTCTGTCCAGTTCTTTCTTGAGCCGGTCACGCAGGGGTGCTGGAACTCTTCGTGGAGCATGTACCACTGGCTGAGCATTCTCCTTTAGTTGGATCTTGTAAGTGAATGGTAGAACTCCAAATCCTTTGAACACATCCTGGAAATTACTCACTGCAGAATCCACTGAGTCATCTGGTCTGCTTATGGCACAGTTTATACGGTAGACTCTCTTGACCAGTTCTAAGTCTTCACAAGCTATCTCACCCAGTAGTGAATCAAGTCCTTCAGCCACAACAGAAAACATGAGATGATGCACTTTGTCTTTGACTGTCACTTTAAGTCTGCATACACCTAAGTTATCTATTTTCTGTCCATTATAGCTCTTCAGTAGTACTGACTTTTTCTGTATTTTGGGCTTTTCTTTCATGTTTTTAATGTCACTCATACTGATTAAGTTTGCTTTTGCCCCAGTGTCCAGTTTCAATGTAACTAATTCTCCATTTACCTGCAGTGGGATCATCCATTTGTCCTCTTTTACTGCATTGACGTCATGTTCAGCATTGTTTATTCCTGAGGGCTGCACATTTTCTGTATCCTTTTCTATTTTGTCACATGACACCATTCCTACAAAAAATGTCTCACTTAAATCAGTGTCCTCAATCACATTAACTCGGACTTGTTGCCCTTTCTTTGTTTTTACTTTTGAAAAGCATTGTTTGGCAAAGTGATTATTTCCATGACATTTTGTGCACATTTTTCCAAACGCTGGGCATTGTTTTAACTGGTGTTTGTAACCACAGCGTTTACAATTAAAAATTCCTTCCTCCGATTGCTTTTCATTTCTGTTCTGCCCATGTTGCTTCCCCTTGTAGAACACAGCACCGACAGCAGCACTTACTACAATCGCATCATTATTGATTTCACTGAAAGTCTTCACGTGCTGTCGAGCTAGCTCACTGGCTTGGCATATATTCACAGCATTTTCCAATGTTAGTTCGGTTTCTCTCAACAGACGTTCCCTGACTTTTTTATCATGAATACCAAACACAATCTGGTCACGAATCATGGATGCTTTAAGCTCAGAGAAATTACATGTCTGTGCTTTCAGTTTCAGATCGGTCACAAAGCTATCAAAAGTCTCATTTTGCCGCTGTGTCCTCGAACGGAACACGTATCTTTCATAGGTTTCATTCTTTTTGGGAGAACAATGTGTATCAAATTTCTTTAGCACATCGTCTAAATTTTCTCTGTTCTCCTCTGGATTAAATACAAATGTATTAAATACCTCTATCGCCTGTGGGCCTGCAACCGTGAGCAGCAATGCTATTTTTCTTGCATCTGGCTTCGTACCGAATCCGATGGCAGCAATGTAGAGTTCGAATTGTTGTTTGAAAGTCCGCCAATTGTAGTCGACATTTCCCGTGTGATTCAAAAACTCCGGTGGCCTCAAATTCTCCATGTCGCTTTTCACAATTTTCAGCAGATCTTCACCAATCCTGGTACCATGTTATATTCATTAATAACTAGACATTCTTATTATGAACAGCTAGCTTCTAGCTAGACATTTATTCAGTACACGTTCTCTAGGTACAGCATCTGTAGAGATTCAACATGTGTGCTTCTGTGTGCAGGCTTCCATCTTGACTACTGCCTTCTGGGTAGCTTAGTGCATCGTGGGTAGTGTAGTCTTAAACTCATACAACTAAATATACAGCTCTATACAGCTCTACGGCTCCATCTAGTGTACCACTCCAGAATGACATGTTATTGATCATTACACATACCCCCACTCAGATGTTGTTGGATGGGAGAATAAAGGACGGGACAGTGAGCAGTGCTCGCATTGCTCGCTGGACTTTATTGCTCTCGCAGATGAACTTGAGAATGCAGGGGTTGACCGAGCCAAAGCTAGCAGCCAACATGATTTACCCAGGGACGGCCCACACGTGTACGGTAGAAGGGGTGTGGGATGTAGATGAAGGATTCCGGGCTGGGATACACCCGACGGGCTGGGACATCTATATAGATGGGTCCAGTTTGGTCGTGAAGGGGGAGCGTCTCACCGGGTGCGAAATCTATGACCGTACAGCTAAAATAGCGAAGGCCATTAAACTCCCCAACACCCTGAGCGCTCAGCACGCTGAACTGGCGGTGGTGGCGTATGTTGATGTTTTCCAGTGACTCTAGAATCTGGTCAGCATGGCGTCTTACAATGCTCTCCCCAACGTCCACGGTATACATGAGAGGTCCTTGTCGTGTGCAAATCGTTCCTGGCTGCCATTTCTCAGTGCGGTAGTCCCGGGCCAAAACTGGTTGACCTATCTTAAAACTCCTGGTCGGCCTTTCATTCATATTCTGAAACTGCCTGTTCTCCACATCTCTTCGGACGTTTGGCTTAACCAAATCCAAGCGGCATCGTAGTCTTCGATTGAAGAACATCATGGCTGGAGTTTGGTTGGTAACCGCATGTGTCGCATTCCGGTAGGCAAAAAAGGAAGTTGTCCACCTTGTGTTGTAGGGGTATATCTTCATTACACATTGCCTTGATAGCCTTCTTGAATGTTTGGACAAACCTCTCGGCCAATCCATTAGTGGCTGGATGATATGGGGCAGATGTGTAATGCTTAACACCATTGTTCTTGAAGAACCTCCGGAACTCTTCAGACACAAACTGTGGTCCATTGTCAGAGCAAATCTGTTCAGGCAGCCCATTCCTGGCGAATATGGTTCATAAAACTGTGATAGTTTTTTCCGTGGTGGTTGAGGACATTTTTATTACCTCTGGCCACTTTGAATGTGCATCCACCGCAATTAAAAACATCGAGTCCATGAAGGGACCAGCAAAATCAATGTGCACCCTTTGCCATAGAGATGAGGGCCACTCCCATGGATGCAGAGGAGCTTGTGGTGGGGTGTTTTGGACCTTCTGGCATCCTGCACAGCTCTTGGTCATCTCTTCGATTTCTCTATCGATTCCCGGCCACCACACAAACGCTCTAGCTAAGTTCTTCATTTTTACCCCACCCAGATGACCCTCATGAAGCTCATTGAGCACTCTATCCATCAACTTAGGTGGGATTACTACTCTGGATCCACACATCAAGGTTCCTCTGCACACTGACAGCTGGTCTCTTCTCGGCGAGAATGCTGGCAGCAGTGGTTCGCCATGTGCTGGCCATCCCTTCACCGTTAAATCATAGACCCGTGATAGTGTCGGGTCATTCCGTGTTTCCTTTTCTATATTTGCATTCGTCACAGGGAGGCATTCAACTATGGTCGAGTGGAATAACTCCATTGGATCCACTGCAAGGTCTTCTTCTTCCACCGTTGGCAACGATAGTCATGACAATCCATCAGCATTTCCATGCTGTTTAGTTCCTTTGTACTCGATGTCATATTGGTGTGCCCCTAGGAAAAGGGACCATCTCTGCAGCCGTTGTGCTGTCATTATCGGTACGCCCTTCTGAGGGTTGAAAATGGAGACAAGAGGTTGATGATCGGTTAGTAGAGTAAATTTTTGACCGTGCAGGTAGTGATTGAACTTCTTCACCCCCCACACTAGGCTGAAGGCCTCTCTGTCAATCTGGGCGTAGTTACGCTCGGCAGAAGTTAACGAGCGTGACGCAAAAGCTATCGGCCTCTCTAAACCATCAAGGAATTTATGTGACAGTACCGCCCCAATGCCGTAGGGAGACGCATCACACGCCAGTCTGATCGGCAGTGCTGGGTTGTAGTGAGCCAATCCTTCCCTTGAAGTGATTAAGTCCTTACTCTTCTGAAAAGCACGCTTACAATCATCGCTCCATTGCCATGCTACCCCCGTTCGTAGCAGGGCGTTCAGTGGGTGCAGAATTGTCGACAAATTCGGCAAAAACTTATGATAGTAATTCACCAATCCGAGGAATGACCTCAGTTGCGACACATTTTCAGGCGCTGGGGCCTTAACAACCGCTTCAATTTTGTCAGGGGACTTATGTAACCCCTCTTCATCAATCACGTGGCCACAATACGATATCTGTTTCTTAAAAAATTCACACTTGGGGCGGTTGGCTCGCAGCCCATGTTCCCGTAGTCTAGTGAGCATCTGTTCTAGGTTGTTAAGGTGTTCACTGTCATCTTCACCTGTCACAAGGATGTTATCCAAGTAACACTGAGTCCCCGGAATCCCGTGCAGGACTTGTTCCATCGCTCTTTGCCATATCGCCGGAGCCGATGCTACTCCGAATACCAGTCGATGATACTGGTAAAGACCTTTGTGAGTGTTTATCGTGAGATACTTCCTAGAAGACTCTTCAACCTCCATCTGCAAATATGCTTGTGCTAGGTCAATTTTTGTAAAACGCTTCCCTCCAGACAGTGAGGCGAAGATGTCTTCTATCCTTGGAAGAGGATATTATACTGTGTGAAGGACTGGGTTCACCATCACCTTGAAATCCCCACTGATGCAAATCTTCCTTGGCTCCCCGGACTTATTGCTTAACGTTTTCTTCATGACAGGAACGATGGGTGTCGCCCACTCGCTCCAGTTGACCTTAGACAACATGCCCGCCTTCTCCAGATTCTCCAGCTCTGCCTCGACGGCTGGGCGAATTGCATATGGTACCGGTCTTGCTTTGAAAAACTTGGGAACTGCATTCTCTTCTATTTTTATCGAGGCGGTTACGCCTTTAAGCGTGCCCAGTTCTTGTTGAAATACCTCTTTGGCGTTAGCTAAGATTGTTGACAATCGTCCAGGAGTGACGTCTTCATCTTTTTTACCGTCCACTGTCATTGCATGAATGGAGTGCCAATCTAAGTTTATCTTCCTCATCCATTCCCGTCCCAATAACGGTGGTCCCCCATTTGGCAGTATGTAGAGATACAATTTCCATATTTTCTTGCCGTTGTATTCGACAGGCACCCTTATTTTTCCTCTGGGAAACACTTTTTGCCCCGTATACGTCGTCAAGACGATGGATGTCTCTCTCTGAAAATAGCCGCTCGTAGTCTCATCGATTCATGACGGTTAGCGCTGATCCTGTATCCAATTCGATTTTAACTTGGGACCCTGCTATCATGAGGGTGACCCAAATGGTTCGGTGATCCTCTTTTGCGATTACATTGTGAAGTTTGAGACAGCTTAGTCTCCTGTTCCCGGATTCACTATCGCTCATCTGGTCTTCGGAACTACTGTCCGTCATCTTTTGTACTTTCTTGTACGGTTCCTTCATAACCTTTTTGTTGTCGCTGGTCTTCTTCCCAGACCTGCAAACTCGTGCAATGTGTCCCATCTTCCCGCATTGCCTGCATATTTTGTCTTTGGACCAGCAGTCCTTCTGGTCATGGTTAGTTGTGCCTCAGCGATAACATTTTGCAAATCCCCGTATCATTTCATGGGTGCCGTATTCCTGTGGTTTTTGTTGAATTTCTGCAGCTCCCCTGGCTGCTGCTTCATACGATACTGCCACGCTGAAAGCCTTATCTAGCGTCAGCTCTTTCTCTGAGAGTAACTTCTTCTGTGTTCCTTCACTCAGGAGTCCAGAGACAAATTTGTCCCGTAGGGTATCTGCCAGTCCTGCTCCGAACTGGCAGTGCTTTGATAGCTTGCGTAGTTCCGTAAGATACTCAGCATTGCTCTCATCTTTGTGCTGAGTTCTCCTGTGGAATTTAAATCTTTCTGCTATCAACAGCGGTGCAGGGTATAGGTGTTCCTGTAGGACAGCAACAATTTCGTTAAAACTCTTTGCCTTCGGTTTGGCTGGAGTAATCAGGTCCTGCAATAGGCCGTACGTTCTAGCGCCCATTAAGTTTAGCAATATCGATGCCTTTTTCTCCTCCGCTATTTCGTTTGCCTCGAAATATACCTCGACTCTTTCCACATACGTGGTCCAGTCCTCTATTGCATTATCAAAGCAGTGATACAGCCAGTCTTCGGCATCTTGCAAATCTAAAACGGCGCCTCCCGTGCTTTGCCTTCTTCCCCGATTTAACAAAATGGCGCCTCCCGCGCTTTGCCTTCTTCCCCACTGTTGTTAGCGCTGCTTTTCACGGTTTCTTGCGCGTTTAATAATTTTTATTATTTTCCCGTCATGGAACAACCCTGTGGGACTCTTGCCTCTTGCCTCCCGGTCTATACGCAGCCCGGCTTCGTAGCACCAGCCGCGCCCTGTGTGCTCCACCCTCTCTCTCTCTTCTTCCTGACAGCGCTGCTCGGCCCCGTTGCAAACCACCCGCTCGAGTTCGCGACCGCCGCAGCCCAGGAAGGATCAGTGCACTACCTGCCACCAGCCCGATTAGCTGAAGCACCGTCGACAGGAACCAGGCCCCGCATCCGACAGCTTCTCCAGCAATCTTCAACTCTGCAACACAGGGCGGATCCCCATGGTCGACGCCCGTTTCTACTGCCTCTTACTTTCTTTTCTTTCTGGCCTCGACCTCTGCTCACTTCGCTGTAGGAATGGATCCCAGGAGGTGGTGCAGACTGTAGGTAGGTTCGTATCTGCTCGTCGCCAGTATTACGTCCGTGAATGATTGAGACATGGACAGCAGGAGTGGAACAAAATAAGTCTTTACTGCTGGAAGTCAATAGTGAAACTAAAACAACAGAGGCTCACTAGCGCCTTTTATACAGGGGTGGTCACTGCCGGTACTGCAGTCTGAGACCAGTTATTCTCTTAAAGGTACATACACAACAACCCCGAGGAGGGGAAAACAAAGGCCAAAAGGCACCAGGGCACAGTCATGAGCCTGGTGGACGTGGGTGTTCCTCCCATGGTGTGGGATGATGATGATCCGGAGGATGGGGTGGTAAGGAGAAGCAGTCGGGTCCCATAGCCTAGGGTGCCGTGGATGCCTTCCTACTTGCCGACCGCGAGCCGCAAGAGGCCTTGATGGGAGAGGTTTTAAATGGGGCGCTTGTTAATGCGGCAGGGAACACTGTAAATATTTTGTAAATAACCAAAACCAGATCCGTGGAGGAAAACCCTTTCACGGAACGGAACTGTTTTGCTTTTGTTTTGCCAGGGAACCAAAGGAGATCGGAGGAACAAGGGGATATGGCCAACAAATTTATCGTACTTATATTCCTAATAATGATCGGGACTGGCAGCATGGAAAGAGGAGACACCGAGGTGTCCTTCCTCTATGGCTGCACAGGAGAGAATGGGCCTACCATGACACAGTGGGGTAGGAGAGGGGACACGGACAGAATGGCCACTTACTTCCACGAGGGAAGGTGGCCAGGGTGGCTGTGATCGAACTCGACTCGATACTCCGGCAGCGAGGGTTTCATGTATGGAGAAGCTTCCATACCGTGTCCCAAACTGCAGGTCACAGCCGCATGGGTTAGGGTGAGCGAGGGGAAACGCGTCTGTCTAAGATGTGAGGGACACGTTCCCTTGGGACGGTGGTGGTGGTTAAGTAAGTTGGGCCAGGCCAAGGGTAACAGATCCACAGACTGGGAGAAACTGGGGGATGATACGTACCGACAGATTACGGGGGCAAGGGTGGGGAGTAGAAGTGTGCTGGAACAAATGGTGGAAAGAGGAACAGGGAATTTACGTGTGTATGTTGGGGTCGGAACGGGTCTGCCCGGCGGGTGTGTTGATCGCCTTCTTGCGGCGATGGCAGGATTCCGGGGCCGGGATCAGATGGGATCAGAGTGGGGACTCCTGCGTGATCCCAGACCCTCCCAACACAGTAAATTCCACGGAACTGGTAGCACACAAGAGGAAGCCCCTGCCCACAGCCCCACCGGTACAGGAAACACAGATTAGTTGCCCCGCCAGCACACCAGGACCGAGGAATGGGTTAGTGTTAGTTCCGACCGGAAAGATCTTGTACCAAGACGTTCGCTACGAAGTCGCTTCGGTCATTCTAATTTTAACCCGGGTACAGCTGCCCCGGTGGTG
This sequence comes from Somniosus microcephalus, assembly GCF_052327205.1. Lineage (NCBI taxonomy): Eukaryota > Metazoa > Chordata > Chondrichthyes > Squaliformes > Somniosidae > Somniosus > Somniosus microcephalus. The sequence goes on from NC_140997.1 coordinate 35,105,562, forward strand.
TCCGGTAGAAATGGAAAAATTATATGAGGCCCTGTTGAAGGAAATGTTCTAACAATTTTATGAATTAAGTTACGGGGCGTGAATCGGGAAAGTCTGTATGATTTAACTGTAAACCATCGCTTTGGTTCAGGGAGATATAGACGGGGGGTATTGAACGATGCGGCTACAGCCTTCAGCACGGGCACGTCCATTATCAACAGTATGGAAGGTGCACAGTTGCAGATGCAGGTCAGCACCTTAAGCGACCAGCTGCGAAAGATACTGGGGGAGGGTAACGAGCTAGAGGGGTCGGAGTTACGGGAAGATCAGGCTATCACTATACATTTAAAGGAAGTCATAGCCGAGCTGGAGGCACACGATCAGATGATCAACAGTTTGATCAGGGAGGATCAAAATGCCTCGGCGCAGGCAGCGAAAAACGATGCGTGTGTTGCACGGTGCGTGGCTGCTGAACGAAGGGCGCAGTAATTTGTGGACCTACAGCAAGGTCACGTCCCTTCGTGGGTCAGCAACCGGCACCTCACTGTGCTCAACACATACGAAAATTTAATGAGCCCGTGCCAACTCCGACTGGCCTCAGAGGCATACCCGGTCCCAGTTGACTGTGGCCAGTCCAACCACACTGTAATGGGGATTGTACTCCGGATGCCGGTAATGGGTGGGTCACTGCGGCCAGCGCCGGTATACCAAGTAGAGAATATTGGCGTCCTAAGGGACAGGGTGCACGTGCGACATCATGGGGTCCCACCGTTTGTTGTGAAGTGGGAGCACGCCATGACCGGCACTGACCTCAATGGATGCCAAAGCAGGGGCGCGCACGTGGTGTTGTGTCCCCAGCATGCGTTTAATTGGCCGGTGTGTGGGTTTGAATCAGAGGGTGCGGAGCCCATTAATTGCACCATGGAGGTGATGGCCCAAAGCCATGTTCCACCCCAGGTAGCATATGCAGGCAGAGGGACATACTGCGTCACGACAAGCGTGGACCAGTACCAGGTATACAACAACACTTGGTGCCCGGTCACCGATAAAACTTTCTGCTTCAAACCCCACACAGAAGTTCAGGTGGCTCAAGAGTGCATCATTCCCATTCCAGAGCCCACCACGGTACACCTCACATTGAACGCCATGGTACAGGACCTGCAGCAAACGTAACATGGTTCAGGTATGAATTCCTCCTCTGCCCGAACACCTCACAAAATTAATAAAGGAAGTTGAACTCTTCCAAAAGCATTTCTATACCCTCGAGCAACGGAACAGGGAAACGGGGAATGAGATAAAAGAACTGATTTCTCCGCCATGGTGGGACATCGGTCTGAATATCGAGATTCCCCCATGGATTCGTCTAATTTCTCATGTGATTGTAGTAGTTCAATGTGTGTTAGTGTTTTACCTTCTCCGGTTGTCATGCAGAAAGCAAAGTAAAACACTCCGAAACCGGTGGCAATCTTTGATTAAAGAATAGCCCGGAGTTGACTGTCTGTTTGTATATGTATCTGTAACTGTGATGTGATTTGTTGTATAAAGTGTGAGATACAGGACCCTGGGGTAAAATTTGATGTATGGTTTGGTTGGGATATACAGTGCGCCTCCTGCAGCGGGAGACAACAGAACATTTGATGATATTTCTGTTTGGGAAAAGTTGAAATATCAAAGGGGGGCTTGTAGAGTCGGCGCAGACGCCACGGATTTTTAGATTATGAACATATACCCTTATTAAAAACTGGACAGGCTGTTTGCAAGGGAAGCAGTGAAAAACCACTCAAGCTGAAGATGGCTCACATAACCAGGTTGCATTCGCATGGTAACAAACTGTCCTTGGGAACAATGGCCCGAGAGGCTCACTTCCAAGTCTTGAATAACGAAGCTCGCGACTCATTGTTTCTGGAGAAGATGAACTTGTTAAGTTAATCAGCTGGGAGATCGAAACGAGATCTAAACCATCCAAACCTGGGAGTGTAAGGTTCACAAAATTTCAGAAAATTTCGGCAGCCCCCAAAGATTATTTGATTAAAGAAAACCTGGTTGGCATGTACCTTAAAAACCCAGGGCATCAAAGATGGCTGTCCGGCCTCGTGGTAAAAAGTAAGACAGCCTGTCTGAATATCTCCCATCACTGGATGACAAAGGATTGGAAAAAAATACCAGCCTGTGTGAATATGTTTAAGTGCTTGAAACTGTCAATCAACTGCGGTTTAGGAAGTTTTCAATACGGAACAAAGGACTTTGTTTACAAGCCCTCTACAGTGTTGACTCAAGGGCTTAAGTACTTAAAGCTGTCAATCGATTGTGGTTGAAATGTAACCACAGGACAAAGGATTGTTTACACTTGTTCTCAAGTACTGTTTACTGAACACTTAAGGATTTGTTTGTCCAGCACTCGAGAAATCGGTGGGACATTTTAAACTGGAACACAGACCAGTTAAACGAATGGGAAACGCATTACAGCCACATTCAAACCCATTACGGTCAATGGGGACAGATCGGTCCCTTTTGTGTAGCCCAGATACATCCAGATTTGGGCGCGAAGATAAGGGCTCCCAATGGGATATAAAGTATCCCCTCAGGAAGCCATTCTCTCTCTACCGCCTTGCCTCCAGTGCCCTGCCTTCAACAGGACCGTCACAGCCCGCCCAAAGAAGTGAAATATCAGTAGTTACTTTTGAATTACTGGGGTATCTCTACTTTGGGGTGGTGCAGAATCCAAGGCAGACTGCAGGGGCACAGAGCAGGCGTTTACTGGTGAGCATAAACTTTCTGGCCTAGATAGGAAAAAGGAATGGGAATTTTAGGGGAATTTTGTTAAATTGTTATTTTAGTCAATTTTCCCTCGATGTGTCCGTCTTCTCTCCTCCCCGTTAAGTAAAGGTGTGCAGGTGTGCTGTCTTCATAATTATTTTCACTGTATAGCAATTTATTCTTTATTTCAATAAAATACTGGTCTTCTTTGCACCCAACCACGAGTCTCGTTTTCTCTATATTGCTACTGAAATAAGTCCGGCGGTCAGGACCAGAAAGGGATGTGATTTGAAACTGCACGGGGCCTGCAGCAGGTCAGATACGCCTGACTTGCCAGACACATACCCCAAACCAAAACCCCCTTACTATAGGAGGAAGCCTGGAAACCATTTCCCTGAGGCCATGTATCCATTAAAACCACAGGCAGTGGTCTGTGTATTGGAGGGGTATATTAGAGAGCAGTTTCGATAGCTCTCTCTCTCTCTCCTGCCCTCCACACAATGGAACATGAAGAGGAGCTGAGCCTTGCTCTTCCAACCGAGACAGACTTCGACTAAGGCTGGGACTCGCATGCTGCAAGGCCGATACGGAACCAGGTAGCCAAGACGTATGGGAGGAAGCTGCAAGCAAGATCAAAGGGCAAACTAGATGAGCATTGCCAAGCCTACACACCCACAAGATCACTTAGCTGTGTGAGGGGGTGCCTGTATGTTCCTACCAAACAAGAGGGGGTTTAGCGTTGGAAGGGTCCTGTGCTAGTTTTGTTCACAGGAGGGTGTTTTTTAGGCCGTGGGAAGTCAGCATGGTGGGGCTTGTTGGACAAGTCAGGGTTGTGCTGTTTTAAACTGGACTGTTGTGTTCACACCGCTCATACTGTATGCGAGTGGAGTGGATTTGTCAACCTTAATAAACACTGTACGGGTGAGCCCGAAAACGCTGTCTGTGTTCAAATCTGTCCTCAGTAATCCCTATCATCCAGAACTTGTAGTAAGGGGGTTTGCGTGCTCGCTACGGGTGGGGCGAAACCACTTACAATAATTGCCGATTGCGGCAGGGGCCATATGAAATTGGCCACCGCAAAATCCGGTTACACGTGTTTCCTACATTGCAACAGTGACAACACTTCAAAAGTACTTCATTGGCTGCAGAGCACTTTGGGATGTCCAGAGGTCATGAAAGACACTATATAAATGCAAGACTTTCTTTCCTTCTTTCCACTTCCTTAGTCTAATCAAGCGCCGCAATGGCGCCACCCATCCCGAGCTTCAATGTTTGAGCACCGACAAACTCTTCAAATAACTCTCTCACACCAAGTACTCTCACCAAACTGTGCTCCACAAGGAACTGAGAAAGGACCTGTGAGTAATAAACCTTTATTAACATTGGACATCCTGACCTTTAACCACCCCGATAAAGTGCCGAGCAATCTTGCGTCCACTCCTGAGCTTTGAGCTCATAGTCTTGGCTAACACTTCAGTGTAGTGCTGACAGATTGCTACACTGTCACTTCCAGTCAGATCCAGTCAGCCATTTTAGGTGGACATAAAAAATCCCACGGCGCAGTAAAAGTAATAGCAGTGGAGTTCTCCTGGTGTCCTGCCACTTTCTAACCCTCAATCAGCATCACTAAAACATATTGGGGGCTAAATTCGGTTGATTTGTGCCTCCCGTTAGCGCCCTAAGAGGGAGCTAATTGGGCGCAAATCAACAAGCGCCTGGGCGCGGCGCCGCTAACGTCTCCCGCGAAATTTAGCAGGAGGTTAGCGGCGGCGCTGTGCCGCTGGCGATGACATCATCGCTGTGCGCAGCGCCCCGCTCGTGCCCCGGCTGTAATATTGGGTGGCGCCCCCTGACTTACTGCCAGACGCTATGTCCGCCGGGGTCAGGGGGGGCCTACCTGCGGCTGGGGCGGTGCTAGTTAAAGGTGAGGTGGCAGGCGGCCATTGTTGTTGCTAGCCACCTGCCTCCGTTGCTGTCCCCGGCCCCCATGAAGCCCCCCTGCGGGGTGCCGGCTGCTCTCCGTGAGTCCGGCACTCCTCTTGAGTGCCGGGCTCGTTTCCCGGTTCTCCCGATCCCTGGTGGCCCAGCTGGGCGGCGGGGCGCGCTGCGCCAGGCCCCTCCCCTTTAATAAGGGGAAGAAGGCCTGCAGTACCACGGCATGTAGCGCCGCGATATTGGTTCGCAGCGCCCCAAGAGGGACGCAGGGAGCTTCCAGTGGCACCGCTCCTCCCTCTCGGGGCGCTACCTGGGAAAATTGGCTGTGGGGGCGCTAACTTTTTCGGGGCACTAAAATTTTTACCCCATTATCTGGTAACATGTTTCATTGCTGCTTGTGGGACCTTGCTGTGCACAAATTGGTTGCATTTCTCTACATTACAGCAGTGGCTACACTTCAAAAGTAATAATTAGCTGTAAAGTGCTTTAAGAACACAGGAACATACGAACAAGTGTAAGCCATTCAGCACCTCAACCCAATCAATTAGCTCACGACTGATCTGTACCTTAGCTCGATTTACCAGCCTTTGTTCCAAATACCCTGATGCCCTTACCTAACATAGATCAATCGATCTCAGTCCTAAAAATTTCAATTGACTCAGCATCCGCCTTGGAGAAGAAAGTTTCAGAGTTTCATTGCGCTTTACGTCAAAAAATGCTTCCTGATTTCAGTCCTAACTCGCCTAGCTCTAATTTTAAGAATATGGCCCCTTGTTTTGGATTCCCCACCAGAGGAAATAATTACTCTGTATCTATGCTATCGATCCCTTTATTAATTGAAAGGCCTCAATTAGATCACCCTTAAACTTCTACACTCAAGGGAACACAAGTCAATTTTATGCAACCTGTCCTCATAATTTAACCCTATAAGCTCTGCTATTATCCTGGTGAATCGATGCTGTGTGCCTCCAAGGCCACTATGGGGGAAAAATTGGGTCAGGTTGCACCTCTCGTTAACGCCCCTGGGCGCGGCACCGTTGACGTCTCCCGCGGAATTCAGCGGGAGGTTAGCAGCCGGTAGCCGGTAACGCCCTGCACCGCTGCGTCGGAAAATATTATGTTATCGCTGTGCGCAGCACCCCGGCCGCAAACGTCCCTTGCGCCCCCTGACCTATCGCTGGACGATATGTGCGACAGGATCAGGGGGCGGTTTTGCAGTGGCGATGGCGCAAGTTAAAGGGGCAGGTGCAGGGTGGCCCTTTTTATTTTGGCCGACTGCCAGCTCCTGCCCCTTTTCGCTTTTGTATACAGGGTGCTGGCCGTGATCACTCAGCCTGGCACTCCTCTTGAGCGCCCGACTGTTTTAATGGCACCCCGCTCGCCGGTGGTCCAACAGGGCCCCGGTGTGCGCAGTGCTAGGCCCCTCCCCTTTAGTTAGGGGAGGGAGGCCTGCAATGACGCGGTGCTACGTGCCGCCGCACGTGGCAGTGCTGCACATAGCACCGCGAAATTCAGTAGTAGCAACCCAAGGAGGAGGGGGAGCACTTTCCAATCGGGCCCCACCTCCTGCTTGGGGCGCTATTGCTGAATATGCAGCAGAGGGGTGCAAACTTTTAGGGGCACTAGTTGCCAAAATCTGAACACCTACTCCAGATGGGGTCTGAGTAAGGCTCTACACAACTCCAGTATCATAGAGTCACTTCCTCACTTTTGCATTCCAAACCCCTTGAGATTAAGGCAAACATTCTAATACCCTTTTTGATTATCTATTAGCTTTAATTAGTTTTTAGTGATCTGTGCACGTGGACACCTAAATCCCATTACTCCCCAACAGCTCTTAGGGCTAGAAATTCGTTATAGCCAAGGAATGGGTGGTGTTTAGACTAAAAATGGTGAATTAGCGCCAAGGGGAAAATCGTCTAGACTGCATGCAAAATTCACCCTCACTCCTCATTACAATGATTGGAGCCATAAATCTAGTCTAAAAACCCAAGCTCATTGGCGTTTGACTGAAAAGATGGACCAATATCGGGTGTAGTCTAAACGCAGGTAATGATTGCCACAGGCTTTTTTCACTGCTTAAAGGGGAGGCCTATTGATGCTGCAGCACCTCATTCTCAGCATTGTTGGGTGTACAGCTGCCTCAACAACCATAAGAAGAAGGACACTTATTTACAAATCTTGAGGGCAGATTGCTGTCCCAGCGAGAGAGCCCGGGGGTTTTCCCATGAAGCTTTGGAGGCATTGGTTTTAGCGGTGGAGAGAAAGCGGCTGGTCCTGCACCAACTGGCAGGAGGCCCTCGCCACAAGTCTGCCATATTATGTGGGGGGAGGTGGTACACCACATCACGGACTGCGCTGTGGTCCCCAGGACCAACACCTAGTGCAGGAATTACTTTAGCAAGCTCACATGGGTGGGCACGGTGAGTGAAGGCTTCAACGAATGCTACATACCATCACCTGTACCACAAGCTTCACACATTGCGCAATGCACTACAGCCCCAGTACTCGCCCACCAACAATCTCTACCTACCAACACTCACACACACATCTCACACCTTACACACAATGACAGCTATTCAACTATGGCAGGCACAAGGGCCATTAGTTATTAGAATGCATGTGATATGTTTATGCATACATTTATTAATAGAGTTTGGAATATTTTGTGGTCTCTCTCATTTCACCTTTGTGCCCAGGAGGATGCTGTGATATGTCATGACACAGGGATGGTATGATGGGGGTGTGGTGAGCAGCAGGGATCTGGGGTTTCATTCATTCAAATCGGAGTCTGATGAGCTGGTCATGGGCAGCCCGTCTGGAAGTCAGATTGTCCGGCTGCCTCCTCCCTTCCTCCTGTTCCTCATTTTCTTCCTCCTTATCTTCTTCCTCCTCCCTCTTCGGACATGTTCCTCTCTTCCTCTTTGCCTGTGCACCCTCCGCTGTAGATCCTGGAGGATGAGTTGGACTGCCAACTATAAAAAGGAGATCCCAAGAAGGATTAATTGTCACAAAGAGAATTTTACACCGTGGCCATGAACTTTTGTGCATCCGACTCCTTCCAGGCTGGAGCTGGAGATATTTGCAACACCTTGCAGTTTGCTGTCCACTATTGCTTAAGGGAGGTCACTCAAGCTCTGTATTCAAAGAGAGCTGAATATATTTCATTCTCCCTTGCCACAGAACAGCAGGTAGAATAACCACATGGCTTAGCGAGGATTACAGGCCTCCCCATGGTGCGGGGGGCCATTGACTGCATCCACGACACTTTGTGGGCACCGCATGTCAACACTGAGATGTACTGCAACCGAAAGGGAGTCCACTCCCTCAACATCTAGCTGGTGTGCGACCATAGGCAGAGAATCATGTAGGTCCTGGCAGCAGTCATGATGCCTTCATTCTGCAACAGTCTGCTGTGCAATTTGCATTTGAGTCACCATGACAAATGAAAGGGTGACTAGTGGGTGAGAAAGGCTATCCACTGAGGACATGGCTTATGTGTCTGGTGCGCAACCCACACACACATGGGCAGCATGCATACAACGAAAGCCATGCTGTCACACAAAATGTGATAGAGCAGACCATTGGTGTGCTGAAACCATGCTTCCGCTGCCGAGACTGCTCTGGAGGAGCTCTGCAGTATAGAATCATAAAATCATAGAATGGTTACAGTACAGAAGGAGGCCATTCAGCCCGTTGAGCCCGTGCTGGCTCTCTGCAAGAGCACTTCAGCTAGTCCCACTCCCTGTCCTTTCCAAGTAGCCCTGCAATTTTTTTTTCCTTCAGGTACTTATCCAATTCCCTTTTGAAAGCCACGATTGAATCTGCCTCCACCACCCTCTCAGGCAGTGCATTCCAGATCCTAACCACTCGCTGCGTAAAAAGGTTCGGGGGAGAGCAGCAGCGGAGGAGGAGCAGAGGCCCGGCTTAAAAACCGGCGCCAAAGCAGAAGCCCGACCAGTTCGGGGGAGAGCAGCAGCGGAGGAGGAGCAGAGGCCCGGCTTAAAAACCGGCGCCAAAGCAGAAGCCCGACCAGTTCGGGGGAGAGCAGCAGCGGAGGAGGAGCAGAGGCCCGGCTTAAAAACCGGCGCCAAAGCAGAAGCCCGACCAGTTCGGGGGAGAGCAGCAGCGGAGGAGGAGCAGAGGCCCGGCTTAAAAACCGGCGCCAAAGCAGAAGCCCGACCAGTTCGGGGGAGAGCAGCAGCGGAGGAGGAGCAGAGGCCCGGCTTAAAAACCGGCGCCAAGGCAGAAGCCCGACCAGTTCGGGGGAGAGCAGCAGCGGAGGAGGAGCAGAGGCCCGGCTTAAAAACCGGCGCCAAAGCAGAAGCCCGACCAGTTCGGGGGAGAGCAGCAGCGGAGGAGGAGCAGAGGCCCGGCTTAAAAACCGGCGCCAAGGCAGAAGCCCGACCAGTTCGGGGGAGAGCAGCAGCGGAGGAGGAGCAGAGGCCCGGCTTAAAAACCGGCGCCAAGGCAGAAGCGTACCAAATCAACATCAGAGGAGAGAGGTAAAAAATAATCAGAGTGTGACGTCACCAGGGAGCACGTAAGTGATTGGTTGGTGAGTATTTCTCTCTTTTCAATACAAGCTTGAATTCTGTGGTGTTAAATTTCTCGGGATTAAGGTGTAGTGGGGACAGTTGGTAAATTAAGCGCCCTAGAGTATACCTGTAACTGGGGTATTGAATTAATTTTTAAATTAATTAAAGGAGTAAGTCATGACAGGAGAGCTCAGACCCGTGTTCTGCTCCTCTTGCTCCATGTGGGAAATCAGGGACGCTGCCAGTGTCCCTGACGACCATGTGTGCGGGAAATGCATCCAGCTGCAGCTACTTGTAGACCGCATTGCGGCGCTCGAGCTGCGGGTGGATGGGTTGTGGAGCATGCGCGATGCTGAGAGGCTCGTGGATACCACGTTTAGCGAGTTGTGCACGCCTCAGGGTAGGGCAGCACAGGGAGTGACCATCAGGCGGAGCAACAAAGGCAGGCAGGTAGTGCAGGGAACCCCTGCGGACATCCCCCTTTCAAACAGGTATACCGCTTTGGATACTGTTGAGGGGGATGACTCACCAGGGGAAGGCAGCAGCAGCCAACTTCCTGGCACTGGGGGTGCTCCTGCTGCCCAGGAGGGGGGGAAAAAGAGTGGGAGAGCAATAGTGGTAGGGGATTCTATAGTAAGGGGAACAGATAGGCGGTTCTGTGGCCGCAAACGTGACTCCAGGATGGTTTGTTGCCTCCCTGGTGCCAGGGTCAAGGATGTCACTGAGCGGCTGCAGGGCATTCTGGAGGGGGAGGGTGAACAGCCAGTGGTCGTGGTCCACATTGGTACCAACGACATAGGTAAAAAGAGGGATGAGGTCCTGCATCAAGAATTTAGGGAGCTAGGTAACAGATTAAAGGGCAGGACCTCAAAGGGTGTAATCTCTGGATTACTCCCAGTGCCACGTGCTAGTAAGTATAGGAATGGGAGGATAGAGCAGATGAATGCGTGGCTAAAGAGTTGGTGTAGGGGGGAGGGTTTTACTTTCCTGGATCACTGGGCCTGCTTCTGGGAAAGGTGGGACTTGTACAAGTCGGACGGGTTGCACCTGAACCAGAGCGGGACAAATATCCTTGCGGGGAGGTTTGCTAGCACTGTCGGGGGGGGTTTAAACTAACTTGGCAGGGGGATGGGATACAGGGGGGAGCTGAAGTAGGGGGGGATGTGCTGCCAATTATGGAGGAAAAAACAAGTCAGCTTGGTAGGCAGGGCAAATATATAAGGGCAAGGCTGGATGGCATCTATTTTAATGCAAGGAGCCTTGCAAATAAGGTGGATGAACTGAAGGTGTTGATAAACACATGGGAGTATGATATTGTTGCTATCACTGAGACATGGTTGAGGGAGGGGCAAGACTGGCAGCTCAATATTCCGGGGTACAGAATCTTCAGGCGAGACAGAGGGGGAGGTATAAGAGGAGGGGGTGTCGCAATATTAATTAAGGAGTCAATTACTGCAGTAAGGAGGGATGATATATTAGCTGGGTCCTCTAATGAGGCCATATGGGTGGAGCTTAAAAACAAAAAGGGGGCAAGCACTTTGCTGGGAGTGTACTATAGGCCTCCAAACAGTCAGGGGGAGATAGAGGAACAGATATGTAGGCAAATCTCAGAGAAATGTGCAAATAATAGGGTAATAATAATGGGGGATTTCAACTTCCCCAATATTAACTGGGATAGTCAAAGTGTGAAAGGCTCAGAGGGTGTAGAATTCTTAAAGTGCATCCAGGAGAGCTTTTTGAGCCAGCATGTAGAAAGTCCTACAAGAGAGGGGGCGGTACTGGACCTAATTCTAGGGAATGTGGCCGGCCAAGTGGAAAAAGTGCTAGTAGGTGAGCACTTTGGTGATAGTGACCATAATATGGTAAGATTTAAGGTGGTCATGGAAAAGGACAGGGATGGGCCGGAAATAAAGGTTCTAAATTGGGGGAAGGCCGATTTTAATAGGATAAGGCAGGATCTGGCCAAAATGGACTGGGATCAGCTACTTGTAGGAAAATCCGCATCGGAGCAATGGGAGGCTTTCAGAAGGGAGATTGAGATCATACAAGGGCAACATGTTCCCATAAAGGTCAAGAGTGGTTCCAAAAACCACAGGGAACCGTGGATGTCAGGGGATATACGGGAATGGATTAGGAAAAAAAGGAGGGCTTTTGGTAGATACAAAAGGCTAAAGACGGAGGAAGCCCTAGAGGAGTACAAAAAGTGCAGGGGGATACTTAAAAAAGAAATTAGGAGATCAAGGAGGGGCCATGAAATAACACTGGCGAGCAAAATAAAGGAAAATCCGAAGATGTTTTATAAGTATATTAAGGGTAAAAGGATAACTAGGGAAAAAATAGGGCCCATTAGGGACAAAAGTGGCAATCTGTGTGTGGAGCCGGAAGATGTAGGAGGGGTTCTAAATGAATTTTTTGCATCTGTTTTCACTATGGAGAAGGACGATGTAGACATAGAAATAGGCCGGGGGGACTGTGATATGCTCGAACATATTAACATCGAGAGGGAGGAGGTATTGGCGGTTTTAGCTGGCCTAAAAATGGATAAATCCCCAGGCCCCGATGAAATGTACCCCAGGCTGCTGTGTGAGGCAAAGGAGGAGATTGCGGGGGCTCTAACACATATATTCAGGACCTCTCTGGCCACAGGGGATGTGCCAGAGGACTGGAGAACCGCTAATGTAGTACCATTATTCAAGAAGGGTAGTAGGGAAAAACCGGGGAACTACAGGCCAGTGAGCCTAACATCAGTGGTAGGAAAATTACTGGAAAAAATCCTGAGGGACAAAATTTGTCTCCACTTGGAGAGGCAAGGATTAATCAGGGATAGTCAACATGGCTTTGTCAAGGGAAGATCATGTCTGACTAATTTGATTGAATTTTTTGAGGGGGTGACTAGGTGTGTGGATGAGGGTAACGCAGTGGATGTGGTATACATGGATTTCAGTAAGGCCTTCGATAAAGTCCCGCACAGGAGACTGGTCAAGAAGGTAAGAGCCCATGGAATCCAGGGTGCCTTGGCACATTGGATACAAAACTGGCTTAGTGGCAGAAGGCAGAGGGTGATGGTCGAAGGTTGTTTTTGTGACTGGAAACCTGTGGCCAGTGGGGTACCACAGGGATCGGTGCTGGGTCCCTTGCTGTTTGTGGTCTACATTAATGACTTGGATATGAATGTAAAGGGTATGATCAGTAAATTCGCGGATGATACTAAAATTGGTAGGGTGGTAAATAGCGAGGAGGGTAGCCTCAGTCTGCAGAACGATATAGATGGGTTGGTCAGATGGGCGGAACAGTGGCAAATGGAATTTAACCCGGAAAAGTGCGAGGTGATGCACTTTGGGGGGTCTAACAAGGCAAGGGAATACACAATGAATGGTAAGACCCTAGGCAAGACGGAGGGTCAGAGGGATCTGGGTGTGCAGGTACACAGATCCCTGAAGGCGGCGGAACAGGTGGATAAGGTGGTAAAAAAGGCATATGGGATACTTGCCTTCATTAGCCGAGGCATAGAATATAAGAGCAAGGAGGTTATGATGGAGCTGTATAAAACACTGGTTAGGCCACAGCTGGAATACTGTGTGCAGTTCTGGTCGCCACACTACAGGAAAGATGTGATCGCGTTAGAGAGGGTGCAGAGGAGGTTCACCAGGATGTTACCAGGGCTGGAGCGCTTCAGCTATGAAGAGAGACTGGGCAGATTGGGTTTGTTTTCCTTGGAGCAGAGGAGGCTGAGGGGGGACATGATTGAGGTGTACAAAATTGTGAGGGGCATAGATAGGATGGATGCTGAGGAGCTTTTCCCCTTAGTAGAGGGGTCAATAACTAGGGGGCATAGATTCAAGGTAAAGGGAGGGAGGTTTAGAGGGGATTTGAGAAAGAACTTTTTCACCCAGAGGGTGGTTGGAGTCTGGAACTCACTGCCTGAAAGGGTTGTGGAGGCAGAAACCCTCACAACATTTAAGAAGCATTTGGATGAGCATTTGAAATGCCATAGCATACAAGGCTACGGGCCAAATGCTGGAATATGGGATTAGATTAGACAGGGCTTGATGGCCGGCATGGACACGATGGGCCGAAGGGCCTCTATCTGTGCTGTATTACTCTATGACTCTATGACTCATGTCGCCTTTGGTTCTACTGCCAATCACCTTAAATCTGTGTCCTCTGGTTCGCGACCCTCCGCCAATGGGAACAGTTTTTCTCCATCTGCCTAGACCCCTCATGATTTTGAATGAAGTTAAAAGCCCATGGTGTCCAGGGCAAAGTGTCAAGTTGGATTCAAAACTGGCTCAGAGGCAGGAAGCAGAGGGTAATGGTTGATGGATGTTTTTGTGACTGGAAGGCTGTTTCCAGTGGGGTTCCGTGGGCTCAGTACTAGGCCCCTTGCTTTATGTGGTATATATCAATGATATAGGGGGTATGATTAAAAAGTTTGCAGATGATACTAAAATCGGCTGAGTGGTTGATACTGAAGAAGGAAGCTGTCGACTGCAGGAAGATATCAATAAATTGGTCAGGTGGGCAGAAAAGTGGCAAATGGAATTCAAGCTGGAGAAGTTTGAGGTAATGCATTTGGGGAGGGCTAACAAGGAAAGGGAATACGCATTAAATGGTAGGACACTGACTAGTGTAGAGGAACAAAGGGACCTTGGAGTGCACGTCCACAGGTCCCTGAAGGTAGCAGGCCAGGTAGATAAGGTGGTTAAGAAGACAAATGGAATGCTTGTCTTTATTAGCCGTGGCATAGAATACAAGAGCAGGGGGGTTATGCTTCAACTGTATAAAACACTAGTTAGCCCTTAGCTAGAGTACTGCATGCAGTTCTGGTCACCACATTACAGGAAAGATGTGAGTGCACTAGAGAGGGTACAGAGGAGATTTAGAAGGATGTTGCCGGGAGTAGAGAATCTTAGCTATGAGGAAAGACTGGATAGGCTCGGTCTGTTTTCCTTGGAACAGAGGAGGCTGAGGGGAGACCTTATTGAGGTGTATAAAATTATGAGGGGCCTAGATAAAGTAAATAGAAAGGACCTATTTCCCTTTGCAGAGGGGTCAAAAACCAGGGGGCACAGATTTAAAGTAATTGGTGGAAGGTTTAGAGGGGATTTGAGGGGAAATTTCTTCAACAATAAGGTTGTGGGGGTGTGGAACTCACTGCCTGAAAGGGTGGTAGAGGCAGAAACCCTAACCACATTTAAAAAGTACTTGAATGTGCACTTGGGATGCTGTAACCTGCAGGGCTATAGACCAAGAGCTGGGAAGTGGGATTAGGCTGGATAGCTCTTTGTTGGCCGGCATGGACACGATGGGCCGAAATGGCTTCCTTCCATGCTGTAATTTTCTATGATTCTATGAACAACTCTATCAAATCTCCTTTCAACCTTCTCTGCTCTAAGGAGAACAACCCCAGCTTCTCCAGTCTATCGATCTAACTGAAGTTCCTCATCCCTAGACCCATTCTTGTAAATCTTTTCTGCACCCTCTCTAAGGCCTTCACATCCTTCCTGAAGTGCGGTGCCCAGAATTGGACACAATACTCCAGTTGAGGCCGAACCAGTGTTTTATAAATGCTCATCATAACTTCCTTGCTTTTGTACTCTATGCCTCTATTTATGAAGCCCATGATCCCATATGCTTTTTTAACTGCTTTCTCAACCTGCCCTGCCACATTCAACGATATGTGCACATACACCCCCCAGTCTCTCTGTTCATACACCCCCTTTAGGATTGTACCGTTTAGGTTTATATTGCCTCTCATCGTTCTTCCTACCAAAATGTATCACTTCGCACTTTTCTGCATTAAATTTCATCTGTCACATGTCCGCCCATTCCATCAGCCTGTCTATGTCTTCCTGAAGTCTATCACTATCCTCCTCACTGTTCACTATACTTCCAATTTTTGTGCCATCTGCAATTTTTGAAATTGTGCCCTGTACACCCAAGTCCAAGTAATTAATATATATCAAGAAATGCAGTGGTCCTAGTACCAATCCCTGGGGAACCCCACTGTGTACCTTCCTCCAGTCTGAAAAACAACCGTTCACCACTACTTTCTGTTTCCTGTTACTTAGCCAATTTTGTATCCATGCTGCCACTGTCCTTTTTATTCCATGGGCTTCAACTTTGCTGGCAAGCCTAATATGTGGCACTTTATCAAACGCCTTTTGGAAGTCCATATACACCACATCAACCGCATTGCCCTCATCAACCCTCTCTGTTCGCTCATCAAAAAACTCAATCAAGTTAGTTAAACACGATTTGCCTTTAACAAATCCGTGCAGGCTTTCCTTAATTAATCCACACTTGTTCAAGTGCCTTTAAATTTTGTCTTGGATTATAGTTTTTAAAAGCTTCCCCACTACAGAGGTTAAACTGACTGGCCTGTATTTGCTGAGCTTATCCTTACACCCTTTTTTATACAAGGGTGTAACATTTTCAATTCACCAGTCCTCTGGCACCACCCCTGCAATTTCCACCTTTACTTCCCTCAGCATCCTAGAATGCATTACATCTGGTCCTAGTGACTTATCTACTTTAAGTACAGCCAACCTTTCTATTACCTCCTCTTTATCAATTTTTATTTTGCAGAGAGCCAGCATGGGCTTGACGGGCCGAATGGCCTCCTTCTGTGCTGTAACCATTCTATGATTCTATGACCCCATCCAGTATCTCAGCTACCTCCTCTTTCACTATAACTTTGGCAACATCTTCTTCTTTGGAAAAGACAGATGCAAAGTGCTCATTTAGTACCTCAGCCATGCCCTCTGTCTCTATGCATGGCTGTCATGTTTGAATAGCTGGCAGTGTGTGCAAGCTGTGAGATGTGGTTCTTAGACTTCCAGCAGTGCTAAGTATGTGTGGGTGAGGATCAGTTATGAATGTTAGGTATGAGTCCTGATTGATTGAGATTGTTGGTAGATGAGCGATGGGGGTGTGCTTGAGGATGGCATCCTGACCCCCTGTGGATACAGCACTTCTCCCCTCCATTCGCCCTCCTCTACCAAGGCCTCTAGTGCAGTGTCCGAGAACTTTGGAGCATGCTCTCTCCATTATTCAGTCTTATTCCATGCCAGACTGACTTGCACAAGGACTTCCACCACTTGCTCCAGCCACAATGCACCTCCTCTTTAAGAGTTGTAGGCTGGGTTTAAGAAGTGCAGGCTAGCTTTAACTTGTGCTAGCCACTCACAGTTTTGGTCCCCCTGCTGAGGTGTGCAGTCACTCAACAGCATGGTTAGTGCTGGCTGCATGCTACAATCATGGCAATGAGCAGGCAGCACGAAGTTGAACGGGTGTGGGGACATCGTGCTTTGTGAGCCCTGTGCCCGTTTTCGAGGGCTGTCCAATTTAGCCCCCATTGTCGCTCAATATAATTATAAAAACATTTTCTGCTAGCTTTGATATCCCTTGCAAATTTTTCTCGTATTCACTTTTAGCACCCCTTGTGTCTCTATTTTGCTTTATGTAGCTCTCCCAGTCTGCTAAATTTCAACTTTTCCTTGCATTTGAGTAATCCTTTTCTATTAGCTTGATACTCTCTCTTACATCATTTGTTGATCATGGTTGCTTAACCACAAGCAGAGCATTTGCCTTTGATAGATATGTGCCGTTTTTGTATCATACCAAATATTTCCTTGAATAATTTCCACTGTTTGTAAGTTTGGCCATTGGCTGTTTCAGTTTTTCTTTACAAAAAATGAATTAGTCCTTGAAAAATAATCAAACATCAATATAAATTTTGATTGATTTATTCTGAAGATAGCCCGGTAAAGTATCAGTCCAAAATAAAGATGTGCATGTGCAATGAACTTGCACAGTAAATTTCTAGAGGTATTTAACTAGAGTCTGCAGTTTAAACTGGTTTGTAACTATTTGAACATGGTGCTCAAATGGTGCTAAGCTGACACAATGTGAACGTGATTGATAATTGAATTTGTTCTGATCATGCACTCGCAGACTTGTGTACGTGCAGTATGCATGACATGCCTTAAACGATAAAGTGCATGTTCATCACTTCAAACCTGATAAAAAAAGTCAACCTCAAAAGATACTCAGCATCTGTCAGAGTCAGATGACTCAGCAGCAAAAGCTGAGCTGAAATTTGCTGCATCATTGTACCAGATGGTAGCCATTGGCCTTGTGTATAGAGCATGTTGTTGGCCAGGATCCTGAGCTGCTCTGTTTTTCTTGGTAAGCATCGTTTTTAGAAAACTAGATTGGTTGTCCACTGGCCCACACCTTTTAAATCTACAGATACATTGACACAGCAAAACCCTGAGGTCTTCAGATAGGCTACGCTCCCCATCTCTGTACCACTGATAGCCTAAAAAGGTTCGTTATTTTTTTTGAGAAGCTAAAGCTTTAATAAACATTAACCATCTAAGCCAGCTTTCAAATTATGCAAAGTTTTCATTGTTTCATATCATAAAACGTGTTTTCTTTACACTTTAATGCTGAATATTTTAAAGTGATCTAGTAAAATGCACAAAGCCACAGAGCATGTAATACACAATATTAATGAAATTGCACTGAGAACATGATGGACCTGAAATTAGGATCGGGGGCTTGCCGCACGTGCAAGCCCCCGATGTGCACTCACCCTGCGCGCCGACATCTGAAGCCCAGGCCTGCTTGCATTTCCTGTCACTGGCCCGGTTCAGCTGTCGGCGCACTGTGCTTACCTGATCCAGCGGCGTAGTTAGTGCGATGTGCCGGCTGGGATCAGGTGAGCACTGTGCAGCCAATCAGGGGTGGGGAAACTCATTCATGAGTTTGACAGTAAGAGCTGTCAAACTCATGAAAAGTATGGGCTGCCAAAACACTACTTTAACTTTAAATAAAATTTTTAAAAACATCTCATTGATTAGATTAACTATAAATAAGTTTTTAAAAATGTTTTAAACAATTAATCAATTTTTTGAAATTTTTCTTTTTTTTAAATAGGGTCTAAAACTAAACTTACCTTACTGTAAATTCTTTAAAAATAACAAACCTGTGGAAAAAAAAATTCTACATTGTACTAAAAGCCCACTTACCTGAAAAACTAAATACTTACGTTTGGTTTTTCCACGCGTAAAGACCGGAGGCCGTTACACGCGCGCAACTCTGAAAAAAAAAGGAATTTCACTGCGCACGCGCTGCCTGTGCAGTCGCGCGCACTCTGCCTCTTAACCCCTTGGGTCAGAGGACAGGAAATGCCGGTTTTCAGCGCATGCGCTGTGCATGCTGAAAACCGGCAATTCCTCCGGGCACACGCGTGAGTACCCCATCCGTACTCACGCGTTGTGCCCGGAATTACTGGGCCGATATGTATTTGCTCAAACTTATCATGAAAGGAAGGCATGAATCCACTGAACAGTCAATACAGACTGGAATGACTCAGTAACGAAACAAGAGAAATATAAAAGGAAAGAAGGTACCAAGGCAATACTTCCTAACACTCCATTACTTTTTGTAATAGCCGCATGGCACATCATGAACCTTCAGTGAATCATGCTCTATAACACTCAGGTCTTTCTGTCACTCAGCAGCTTCGAGCACACAACCCTGCATGGTGCATACATGCTGGAGTTGCCCCTACCCGAGGACACAACGCTATACTTATTAATATTAAGAAGCATTTGCCAGATACCGGCCTACTTCCAAGTCGTATCTGTCTGCAATCTATTTTTCTCAACTAAAGTCCTTCTTACTCCACATCTAACATTGCTGATGTTGATCCCTGCAGGACTCCATTAGTAATCAGTCGCTCCTGAGCACCGGGAAACCTGGCCAAAATGGGTAAATAATAAAAAGCCTGTAAGAATGGAGGCACGCAACCTCCTCAAAAGATTTTACCAACCAACCCGTCTTCTGAGAGCAAATGGGTCACCCAACCCCGACCCACCTCCGTTAAAACCAGAAGTGGACAGTTTGTGGTCGGGTTGGGGTCGGGTTTGAGACTTTATGGGCTGGATTTTGCCAATGGGGGCAGGCTGGGTGCGTGTCAGGTGGTTGGCAGTTCCCGATCCCGCCTCCGATGTGATTTGTGACAATTGGCAGATTTTCCCCTAATTGGGCACTTGATTTCCAGCGTGTGGAAACACCTGGCCCAATGAGTCTTTTCATACAGAAACTCACCTCCGATGATGTCATCTAAGCAGCTGGATTTAAGGCCTGCAAGCAGCCTTGCTTCTTTGCTTCTTTTTCAGCCTTACAACTTTATGACCATTCTTCTGAGGGATTCCTTCTGTAAGTATGTTCAGCATTAGATGAAAGTGTGCACCCAGATTCAATGAGGCCTCCCTCCAAGCTCTGGTGGAGGGAGCAAGAGCAAATAAGGAGGTGCTCTTTCCTCCCTCAGGGAGGAAAAAGCCTCCACAACAGACTAAAGCCGTGTGGCTGCATGTGGCACAGGAGGCCAATGCTATTTCTATGTGCAGCAGAACCTGGCTGCAGTGCAGAAAGAAGTTTCATAACCTTCTCTGCACAGGAAAAGTGAGTATTACATTGCCCTCAATCTGATCCCCATCACCTCTCATCACCAGCACTCTGCTTTGTCAACCTCCTCCTCCACATCCCACTTCACACTTACATCCGTGCACCCTTACCCATTCCCTCTCTCTCTATGTTCACATTCACTTAACTATTCAACTATACAGCCCTCACACTCCCTATCACTGTGATGCAATGACAACAACTTACAACACACAGGGAGGGCCCTTGGTCTTGGCACCTCACTCCATCATTGTCTCCTTCTAAGCATCTATGCTATGGATTCTCTACACTCACTCCAACATTCTCACTCAAACTCCACTTGTGTCCCTCATTGCAGGAAAAGAGAGCCCACAATAAGAGGGAAAGGGCGAGGACAGGAGGAGGGCCACCCTTAATAGCCCAGCTCACCATTGCAGAGGAGGCGGTCCTGCAGATCGTGGGAGTGGAGGAGGATGCGCAAGTCGGGGACGGACAGACGGGCTCATGTAGAAATCGGGAGGGGTATACTGGGGTTATTGTCTCTGGCCAGTCAGAAGTATCTGAGCTGCTCCAGAACCCCGTGCGGTTTCGAATCGCTCCCCTTTTCTGGTTCTGACCGCCGGACTTATTCAGTAGCGATGTAGACAAAACGAGACTCGTGGTTGGGTACAAAGAAGACCAGTATTTATTGAAATAAAAATAAATAAATTGAAAATAATGAATACAACACACTTTTGCTTAATGCAGCACACCTTTGCTTAATACAGCACTTTTGCTTAATACAGCACACCTTTGCTTAATAGGGGAGGAGAAAACGGACACATCGAGGGAAAATTGACTAAAATTACAATTTAACAAAATTCCCCTTAATTCCCACCCCTTATACCTATCTAGGTTGCCTTGTAATGGGCCAGAAAATCTATGCTCACCAGTGAACACCTGCTCCGTGCCCTTGTGGTCTTAGATTCTCCACTGCCCCGAAGTGGAGATACCCCAGTAATTCAAAAGTAACTGCTGGTATTCCACTCCTTTGGGCGGGCTGTTGAGTTGTTCTTCTTGCAGGCAGAGCATGGAGGCAAGGCAGCAGAGAGAGAGAGAATGGCTTCCTGAGAGGCTGTCTTTTTATCCCATTGGGAGCTGTTGTCTTTGCGCCCAAATCTGGATGTATCTGGGCTATACAAAAGGGAATCGATCTGTCCCCATTGACTGTGATGGGTTTGAATGTATTCCCCATTCGTTTAAACTGGTATGTGCCCGGTTTAAAATGTCCTATCGATATCTCAAGTGCTGGACAAATGAATCCTAAGTGTTGAGTCAATAGCACTAAGTGGTTTGTAAACAAATCCATTGTCCTGTGGTCAGTCCAACCGCAATTGCTTGACAGCTTTAAGTATTTAAGCCTTTGAGTCAACATTGTAGAGAGTTCTGTAAACAAACAACCCCTTTGTCCTGCGGTGAAACTTCCTAAACTGCAGTTGATTGACAGTTTCAAGTACTTCATGCATTCACACAGGCTGGCGTTTTTTTCAAATCCTTTGTAGATATACAAGCAGGCTGTCTTTTCTCTTCTGCCACAAGATCTCACAGCCATTTTGATACCCTGGGTTTTTAAGGTATATTCCACCCAGGTTTTCTTTAATCAAAAATAATCTTCGGGGCTGTAGAAATTTTCAAAATTCTTGCGAAACCTTACACGCATCACAGCAAGCTGGTGACAGAGTAGTTTTGCATCTCTCTCATTGACATTGCATGTGTGACTGATAATGATTCTGATGCTCTAACAGATTGACTTATGATCATCCATGTTGTGGCGCATTTTAAACCAACACTCGACACAAGGTTTTCAGATTGATAATCAAGTCGTCTTTATTACACCATTGGGGAGACAGTCTGCTCTGTCTTAGCCAGACTTCTCCCCACTGGTGTAATAAAGACGACTTGATTATCGATCTGAAAACCTTGTGTCGATTGTTGGTTTAAAATACTCCACAACAATTGGCGTCATGAACAGGATATTCACACGGATGGGAGGCATGGGCGAGTGAAGCTGAGCCAAAAACTTGAGTACTTTTAAATACCACATACAGTTAGGGCAAGGCAATACCATCTCGTGTCCACCGCCCCCTTTGGAATCAAAGAAAAAATCATTTTAATCGATAAGTCAAGCAGTCTTGGGGATAAGGTGAAACGTGCGGAAGTATAGGCGTGGTATGAGTTGCAAGTAGTGCGTTAACTTTGGAGCAAAAGTCTAAAGCATACCTCTGACAACTCCAGTTGCAAGTAGTGCTAAGCATACCTCTGACAACAAATTACCCGAGCAAAATTGTTGCAAGTACTGTCTCACTCTGCGAGATTAAGCAAGGGAGGTACGTCTGACAACTGCGGTTGCAAGTATCATCTCACTCTGCGAGAGTAAAGCAAGAGAGGTACCTCTGACAACTGCAGTTGCAAGTACGGTCTCACTCTGTGAGTGTAAAGTAAGGGCCGTACCTCTGACAACAATTAGCCATGGGAAGTGAAAAACTCGAGTGGGGTCTCTGACACGCTATTTAGCAGACAAAAATAAAAGATTAATTGACAAAATGGTTAAAAACGATTGGAAACGAACGACCTACCGGTAAAACAAAGAGAATGGTGGGCTAAAGAAACAAAATTAAAGGAAAAAATGTCCATCATTTTATTGGCTCGCGCATATTATGAGTTGAGTAGACGTACTCGAATTTGGACCAAAAACGGGTGCCAAAATTGTACCCGAGTCGCAGTAATTTAAGAAAGGGAATAAGGAAAAAAATTAAAGTTTTATCGACACAGATGCTATCAGCTTCTGTCCAAAACAAGTAAAATACCTGAGTGAAAGGAATCTTAAAAGGAATGCTGGAATCTCAGTTTGTGTGAAAGTGTGTGTTAAATGTGTGGAAGTTTTCTGTCTTTGAAAGAAAATGTCTGTTGTGTTTGTTTTCGCTCCACCCACTCTTTTGTACAGGGAGCTAAAAGCTGTTTAACCCTTTGAAGACTTGTCTTGAATGATGGACAAGTGTGTGCTGTTTTAAGTTTGTTAATTGTTTTACAAAAGATAAGCTTCAGCCTTGAAGTTACAGTTGCCAATGTGCCTGGAAGAAAATGAATTTCAATGTTTACAAGGCATGGGTGATTGTTTCTTTGTTCATATGGCTATGGTTTCTTTCTTTTCCACGTGATACTGGTTAGTTAAAAAAAAATTGATCTGGATTAAATTGGAGTTTTTGAGGTTAATTAACCTATTAAAACCAGACTTTTGTTGTGGCCACGGTGAAATTCTGGGTGGTGTAAATTTGTGTCAACCGCATTGAATAAGATATTTAATGGTCTGAAACCAGACTTTAAAATATTTACAGTCTTGGATATAGCGAACGGGTTCTGGTCCATACCATTGGCAGAGGAATTACAAGGGAAATTCGCCTTTACTTTCGGGGATAGACAGTATACATGGACCAGGGTCCCGCAGAGGTTCCACAATAGTCCACATATATTCCACCATGTACTGAGTCAAGCCTTAGACGAGTTAGACCTATCAAAGTACCAGAGCGCCCTACTCCAATATTTCGATGACATAATGATTGCATCAGAGGATGCCAAGGGACACATGGGAGCATTACTAGCCATCCTCCAGATACTTAAGAAAGCTGGCTTTAAATTGAATCCCAAAAAAGCACAGGGTGGACTGTCCAAAGTAAAGTATCTAGGGCACTAAATTAGCCAGGGGTATAAGGCACTCCCGCAGGAACGAAAGGCAGCCATAAAAGACATGCCAAGGCCAGTGACCATCCGGGGAGTAAGGAAAGTGTTGGGACTATTTAACTACGGCAGGAATTTTATATCAGGCTTTGCAGGGAAAGCAGAGCCAATTCAATGGTTAGTTAAAGGGGGGAGACCCGCCACTGATAAGATAGAATGGGAATCGGAGCAAGACGAGGCTTTTGCAAAATTAAAAGCAGCCCTGACGTCCGCACCCGCACTAGGATTGCCAAATCTAGTCAAACCATTCCATATATACTATAGTATAGACGGGAACTTCTATAACACTGTAGTCACCCAAGAGTACGGGGGAGATATGAAGCCAATTG
Source organism: Somniosus microcephalus (assembly GCF_052327205.1). Classification (NCBI taxonomy): domain Eukaryota; kingdom Metazoa; phylum Chordata; class Chondrichthyes; order Squaliformes; family Somniosidae; genus Somniosus; species Somniosus microcephalus. The sequence goes on from NC_140997.1 coordinate 35,129,329, forward strand.
CCTATTACTCCATCCAACAAACCCCTGTGGCTAAAGGAATGGCAAGATGTGTGGCGGCCCTCGACTGCGCCGCATGGGTGGTGCGGATATGTGAGCTCGTCACTATGTCAGGACAGCTGATATTACACATGCAACACACAGTGGTGGACCTGCTAAACACAGGTAAAATGAAGGCTGTATCAGACAGAAGGAGGGCGGCTTGGGAAGCAGTATTGATACCCAAGGACAGATCAGTCCAGATTATAAGGGAACAGAGAATCAACCCCGCAGAGGGAATGCTATCAGAGGATGAGGCACACGAGTGTCAGTTAGTAATTGAAGAAGAGGTCAGAGGAACTGTATCGGAATCGCCCCTTGAAAATCCCGAAAACACCTTTTATGTAGACGGATCTCACCGATATATAAATGGGGAGCCACACACTGGTTGAGCAGTAGTATCTGAGAACGGAAAAACAGTCGCAAAGGGAAGGCTTGAAGGAGGAACCTCAGCGCAGGTAGCAGAACTAGTGGCTCTCACGGAAGCATTGAAATTGGCAAAAGGAAAACGAGTAAATATATACACAGACAGTAGATATGCATTTGGGGTAGTACATGATTATATGATAGCGTGGAATAGGAGAGGATATGTAACCTCCGGAGGAGGAGAAATACAGCATGAGGATGTAGTGAGAGACCTAGTAGAAGTGGTAAAAGGAGCAGAAGAGGTAGCAGTGATTAAAATAAAGGCAAATCGCAAGATAGTGAGTGAGCAACAAAAAGGAAATATGCTAGCTGATCAGGTAGCAAGAGCAGCAGTGGACACAGAGATGCCTACAGCAATAGCAGCAGGTAGAATAACAGCAGAGGAAGTGAACATTAAAATAATCCAAGAGGAGACCAAAATGGAGAAGCAGGAGCAGTGGACAAAGAGAGGCACAGCCAAAGGTAGAGATGGAATATGGAAAAAGGATCACAGGGTGGTAGCCCCTCGCTGTATTCAGGAGAATTTGTTGAAAATATACCATGAGCCAGACCATGGGTGGCAGAATGGCATGATAGGTAGGCTAAGTATAGATTGGTGGTGGAGTGGAATGGGACAAGATGTGGCAAGATACTGCAGACGCTGCATCATCTGTGGACAGCACAACCCAGGTAGGCCCATAAAGGTTAGAATGGCCCACCAGCCATGACCCAAAGGCCCCTGGGAAAACCTCCAGATAGACTTTGCTGGACCCCTACCTAACAGTAGAGGGAAGAAATACTGTTTAGTGATCATAGACCAGTTTACAAGGTCAGTGGATGCATTCCCTACCAGAGACTGTAGTGCTCAGACTGTGGCCCGAATATTTGCATACGACGTGATACCGAGATGGGGGGTCCCGTTGCAAATAGATTCAGATCAAGGTACCCACTTTACGGGAAAGGTAATGAAAGAAGCTTGTAAGTTACTCGGAGTAAGACAGAAGTTCCATATCCCCTATCATCCTCAAAGCTCAGGCATGGTAGAGCGAATGAACAGAACCCTGAAAACAGCCTTAAGCAAGGCCAAAGCTGAAACCGGACAGGGATGGGTGGATGTCCTTCCGTGTATTCTGATGAGGCTGAGAGCCACCCCAAACAGGGTGAATGGACTGACAACATATGAATTCATGACTGGATGAGCAATGTGTCTGCCGGAAGGAGTAGCATCTGGTAGCGAGGGACTAGGACCCTTAAAAGATAAAATTAGGAAATACATACAAACATTGGATAATCAATTAAAGGAGCTCAAACAAGAAGTTAAAGAACAACAAGACATCAGAGATAAAAATACACAAAAGCAGGGGCCCTCAGAGCCCCTACCCAAGGTGGGCGAGCAGGTATTTGTTAAAATATGCCAGCGAGATCGAGAGTCTCACCTAGATGGACTGGACCATTTGAGGTTATCTTGACCAGCGATATGTGCGCATGTATAGATATGAGAGGAAAGTGTAGATGGAAACATTGGAACCAACTAAAACGGTACTGTAGTGGTACCACCGGGTGTCCCTTACCTATTATACGTTGGCCCAGAAATTCGGGTCGGGGGCTTCCGTGGGTGCAAGCCCCCAACCTGCACTTACCTTGCGCGCCGGCAGTTGAGCTGTAGGGCCCCGTGGAATTCTGCTCCGGGGCCTGGCCCAGCTGCCCGCGCGCTGTGCTTGCTTGTCCCAGGGGCGTAGTTAGTGCGATGCGTCCCCTGGGATCACGTGAGCCATGGGCAGCCAATCGGAGGAGGGCAAAGCCCATTCATAAGATTGACATGAAGACCTGTCTAAACTTATGAATACTACGGGCCTCAAAATAGCATCAAGCCTGCAAATAATTTTTTTTTTAAATCACTCTTTTTCAATAAACTACAAATTACATTATATAACTATTTTAAACAATAATTGAAATTTCTGAAAAAAATAATTTTATAAAAAAAACGGGGCTAAAAATAAACTTACCTTGCTTTAAAGTATTTAAAAATAATAAACCTGTGGAAAAAATGTTTTAATTTTAATTAATTGACCACTTACCTTGTAAAAAGCAGGCCTTACGCCTGCTTTTTAAATGTGTAAATCCTACAGGCTTAACCTCGTGTGAAAACCTGCAAAAAAAACCTAAGTTCAAAGTGCACGCGCAGCCTCCCCTGCGCGCGCGTTCGACCTCTGAACCCCTTCATTCAGAGGATCAGAACTGCCGGTTTCCCGCGCATGCGCAGTGTATGCAGAAAACCCGCACTTCCATTCGGCCTACGGGTGAGTACCCCATGCGTACTCACCCGCGGAGAGCCGAATTTCTGGGCCATAATTCCCTTTAACTATGTTTGTACATACACTTTACCTGTTCGGGCCGTTGCCCCTTTAAGACGCGACCTAACGCAATGACGTCATGTTGCGCATCACGTGACTCACCTTAACGCGAGCCGGGCCAGCTCGGTCTCCCGCTCCCACGGCAATCACCGGCCCAGCTCGGTCCCCCGCTCCCGCGGCAAGCGCCGGCCTGGCTCGGCCTCCCGCTCCCGCGACTTCGGCCGCAACGGCCAGCAGCAGTGCTGGGTGCCGGGTAAACACGCTGACGTCATCACGCACATCACGTGACCGCCCTAAGCGCAGGCAAATGCGATGATGTCGTGACGCAAGTCATGTGACGCCCCAAGCGCGGGAAACGCGAGCAACGCGATGATGTCACGACGCAAACGCGATGACGTCATCGCACAAACCTCCGGACTGCCTAGTCAGTCTTCGTGGCGTCCCCACTGGGGTAAGACCTGTTCCAAGACTCTCCTGCATTGGTCTATGTTGTTTTCTGTACTTCGTCAAATCCTTCATTAAAAACCTATTGGATTGTTTCTCCTGAGTCGACTTCAGTGACTTGGTTAGGAATACACCTATTCCTACATTGGTGACCCCGTATCCGTGAACGTTTTTCGCAGAAGAAACGCACAACCTGAACCTTGTCTTCACAGAAGACAACCGACGTGCACAGCCGAATTCGTCCAACACCTACATTGGTGACCCCGTATCCGTGAACGTTTTTCACAGAAGAAACGCACAGCCTGAACCTTGTCTTCACAGAAGACGACCGATGTGCACAGCCGAATTCGTCCAACACCTACATTGGTGACCCCGTATCCGTGAACGTTTTTCGCAGCAGAAACGCACAGCCTGAACCTCGTCTTCACAGAAGATGACCGACGTGCACAGCCGAATTCGTCCAACACCTACATTGGTGACCCCATCTCCGTGAATGCTTTTCACAGACGACGCGCACAGCCTGAACCCCGTCTCTGTGAGCGGCTTCACAGGCGAACAACAACTGACGAACAACAACCGACGAACAACAACCGACGAACAACAACCGACGAACACCAATTCCTACATTGGTGGCCCCGTCTTTGCAAACGTATTTGCAAAAGAAGCGCAACCTGGAGGTGATCCCGCTTTTTAAGAACGAAACGCAGCCGGACCCCGATTTTTGTGAACAATTTTCACAAAAGAAGCACGCCATGGAAGCACCAGCCGTTTCACTGTCGCTACCGCAATTCAGGGTGCAGCAACCGCCCTCGTGCTTTCTTCAGGTAGAAGCCCCATTCGCCAAGAACATCGATGCGGCGCAGACCAACGTGGTCTCCGTATTTGACATTTCTACCGCCACACGGATCGTCCGCCTCCGTGACATCTCCCAACGCAACAGCAAGTATACATCCCTCCAAGCACGGGTTCCGCAGGTTTTCGGGCCCACAAGATCGGAGCGCGCCCCCGCGGAGATGCCACGAGGACTCGCTCCTCACGAACCACGAGGACTCGCCCCTCACGAACCACGAGGACCCATTCCTCGTGAACCACGAGGACCCATCCCTCATGAACCACGAGGACCCATCCCTCGCGAACCACGAGGACCCTTCCCTCGCAAACCACGAGGACCCATCCCTCGTGAAACACGAAGACTCATTCCCCGCCGATGACGCACCAGCCCGTCAGCCTGCTGGTTGTGTTTTATACCACTCATTTCGGCGCAAAAGTGAAGCGTTGCCGCCCTCCCGGCAGTTTTCCACTTAAATCAACAACAACTCGAAGCGTTGCCGCCCTCCCGGCAGTGTTCCCCCTAAAGCAACAACAAATCGAAGCATTACCGCCCTCGCTACAGTGTTCCCCTCAACAAACGCTAACATCTACTGACACTGCAAACATCGACGACGGGTCCAATGGGCATTCCGTGGCTGCGATCGGCTACGCGAAAGTTGCTGTCTTCACCGATCACTGATCAACGCAGCAACGGTTCACTCTTTCTTGTGTCACCGTTTTAACACTACAGCATGCACCGTTCTGTGCGTTCCAGACTGCCGCCAAGTCCTCCTGGATCGCCCGTTCGGCGTTCCTACAGATTTTGTCAGACTGGGGACTTTTTCCAACATCAACAGAGCCATGGTCCACGTATGCCCAACCTGCCAGTCAGCTGTTTTGCCCCAGCGCCCGCTTCGAACCACGGGCTGCAGAGGTCACACGTCACCACGGTCTTTCGCATGGCTGAATGCGATTTGTTCGTCATGACACCACGATCCTTCGCACGGCTGGATACGTATTATTCGCCACGACGCACACAAGGATCCGCTCACGACCAACACTTTTCGACCTCGTCCGCCAAGTCCAGACAGCACGACCGCCGAGACCACCGACCGCCCATCGTGGTTGCAGCACATCAGTTACGATCGTCCGCCTGACCACCAGCCACCCAACAGTCTACCTCACCTTTTGTCGTTCATTAAAGCGAATTTTGGGGGGGCGCATGTAGCGGTGCCACTGGGTGTCCCTTACCTATTATACATAATTCCCATTAACTATGTTTGTACATACACTTTACCTGTTCGGGCCGTTGCCCCTTTAAGACGCGACCTAACGCAATGATGTCACGTCGCGCATCACGTGACTCACCTTAACGCGAGCCGGGCCAGCTCGGTCTCCCGCTCCCGTGGCAATCACCAGCCCAGCTCGGTCCCCCGCTCCCGCGGCAAGCGCCGGCCTGGCTCGGCCACCCGCTCCCACGACTTCGGCCGCAACGGCCAGCAGCAGTGCCGGGTGCCAGGTAAATGTGCTGACGTCATCACGCACATCACGTGACCACCCTAAGCGCAGGCAAACGCGATGACGTCATGACGCAAGTCACGTGACGCCCCAAGCGCAGGAAACGCGAGTGACGCGATGACGTCATGACGCAAACGCGATGACGTCAGCGCACAAACCTCCGGACTGCCTAGTCAGTCCTCGTGGCGTCCCCACTGGGGTAAGACCTGTTCCAAGACTCTCCTGCATCGGTCTATGTTGTTTTCTGTACTTCGTCAAATCCTTCATTAAAAACTTATTGGATTGTTTCTCCTGAGTCAACCTCAGTGATTTGGTTAGGAATACACCTATTCCTACAGTACAACAATAACCCATCTCATCTTAAATCCCACAGGAACAATGGAATAAACACCGGAGATAAACTAACCTCTGGTGATGACCAGGCTTCTGCTTAATTTACAGGGAAACTTCACCATGAAGGTGGGATTACTGCTGGGAATCGTATGCATCACAAAATAAGCGAAGGGACATCCCACATTACACGACAAGTACATGATGAGGAAGCATCATGTTTTAATGGAACAATCACATTCGGAGTCTCATCCATGGCTCCTAATATACAGAAAAAAGAGACAAGCGAACCGAGGATGCTACAATGTCCAGATATGAAACCTGGACCTATGAATGGACTAGTATTATTTACCGAGGGAGAACAATTGTATGATAACGTGAGACACGAAATTGTACCGGTGCTAAGGAACTTAACCATGTTACAATGGCCAGGATATTGTGAAAGGTTTACTAAAACTAGAGAATTGTATGCATATGTGATGAAGAATGTAATTAACCAAGCTGCTGATGTGACAGGGGCCACTAGTTTCAGGGGACATGCTACATTCCACCAAAGGATTAAGAGGAGCTTAGGAATAGATATACTCACGGGAATAAACATGGGGACATCATTCATTAATGCTCTAGATATACAAGGAGTCCAGAGTAGTGTGGAATGACTACAAAGGGTAACACAACAGATTTTAGAGACGGAAACTGGTTTGGTTCGACAAGGATCAGAGTTAGGAGGAAACACGATAAGGAAATTACTCGAGGAATCAAGGTTATATAGGGCCATGCTAGCGTTATCAACAAACTAAATAATAGAGATGAGGAACAGGCAAAAGACGGGGTAGGGAGAGGCTTGTGTCATGCCTATGGCCAATGGATCACCAGACAGTTCAAACCTAATCTGGCACAGATATAGCAAGGCAAGGTACCAGACTGGATTAACAGAACACAGCTCCATGGCATGAGCCAGAATCCAGGCCCTCTGAGTGCTTGCATCCTCAAAGGGATGACCAGAGTATATCTGGTGATACAAAAATGTAAAGCAGAAGTGACAGCAATGATAGGCATGGTACTCCTGATGCCAGTCGTGGGACTAGACACGACTCCATACCCACAGTACCAGGTAACAAACATAGGCATAATGAGGGGTGAGACATACCTCCAATACTATCCAATTGATACCTATGCCATCAGAAAGAATGGTACCATGAGAGGAGTCTCCCTAAACGGATGCCATGGGAAAGGCGCGCTTACAATATGCCCACATCCGATAGGAGAAGGCCCTAAGGATGAGTGCGGCTATAATAAAACAGATGGGTGTGTTTGGAATTATCACATGTTGATCACCATCACACCTGCTTGAGATATAGAGGCGAAGGGAAGTATTGTATAACCACCACAGAGACTGAGTACCAATATAGTAACCTTGTATGTGCAATCACAATGCCTAACTTCGGCTTTATGTCAAAGATCCCTGTGACAATTGGACACACCAGATTGGTGTATGTACATTCAAGGGAGGAGATAAAACTAGATGTGCCAGATAGTCTAAAGGACGAGTTGGTCAATTATGAAGATCCAGTAGCAGCCCCAATACACCGCCTGCAAGAGGATCTGCAAGAAATGAAAGAGGATTTAAGTAAAATGGTGAAACAATACATAGTGTTGCAAAGGAATCTTGGGGAATTAGAAAAGGACATAGATTTAGAGCTACAGGAAGTCCCGTGGTATGCGAAGCTGTGGAATTGGGGAATGAATGTCAACATTCACCCATGGATCTGCATCATTTCTCATATATATTAATGATGATAGTACAGTTAGTCATGGCTATAGGATGGGGAATAGCAGCATGCAGCAGCTTGTAAAAAGAAACGGACCAAACAAAGAGCTAAAGCGAGTCGGAAAGAGTTGGAAAACACAATTTTGCTCTAAACATGATGGGTATGCAGGGCCTTAAGGCCTATCCCGCCTCTTGGAGGCGGGATGGAAGCGGGGTCTGAATGTGGGAAAATTGCTCAGAGGCAGGATGGAGGCGGGATCGGATCCGCCTGCTATTTTTTGCGATTTTAACACCTCACACGCCTCCAAACGCGTCTCCTTGGGCCTGGCAAAATCGAGCCCTAAATATTTTTAGTTCTCACCCGCACCCAACACACCCGTTCTCGGGGGCTAAAGTTACCACCATTGTGCAGTAGGGTTCGCCACTGTGTGGTAAATAATGGAATTACAGTGTGTTGAGTTCCAAATGCTTTCAAAAACAATAACACACACTGACAGGTATAGGAATATAGGAGCTTAGGAACAGGAGTATGCAATTCAGTCCCTCAAGCCTGTTTAGCCATTCAGTGAAATCACGGCTGATCTGTATTCTAACTTCATTTACTCGCCTTGGCTCCATATCCCTTAATACTCTTGGCTAGCAAAAATCTCTCAATCTCAGATTTAAAATTATTAATTGAGCTAACATCTACTACTGTTTGTGGGAGAGAGCTCCACACTTTTACCACTCTTTGCGTGAAGAAGTGTTTCCTAACTTCTCTCCTGAATAGCCTTGCTCTGATTGTAAGGTCATGGCCCTGGTCCTAGACTCCCCCAGCAGCGCAAAAGGCTTCTCTCTATCTACCCAATCAATTCCTTTCAAAATTCTAAAAAATCTCAATTAAATCACCCCTTAACCTTCTATATTCCAGGGAATACAAGCCTAGTTTGTTTAATCTCTCCTCATAATTTAACCCTTGGAGCCCAGGTAAGATTCTGGTGAAGCTACGCTGCAGTCCTTCCAAGGTCAATATATCCTTTCTAAGGTGCAGTGCCCAGAACCGTGCACAGTACTCCAAATATGCCGGTGCAGACTCGATGGGCTGAATGGCCTCCTTCTGTGCTGTACTATTCTATATGGTCTAACATGGGCTTTGTATAGCTGTCGCAAAACCTCCTCACCTTTATCTTTTAACCCTCTAGTTCTGAAAGCTAACATTCCAGTTAGCCCTTTGATTATTTTTGTACATGGCCACTCCATTTTAGCGATCTGTGTTCATAGACCCCTAAATCTCTTTGGACCTGCACTGTTCTTAGCTTTTCACCATTTAAAAAATACTCAAACCTATCCTTTATTGGTCCCGAATCGATGATCTCACATTTACCTGTGTTGAAATCCATCTGCCACAATTTTGCCCACTCAATCTATCAATGTCTCTTTGTAATTTTATGCTCCCAGCTACAGTATGCCACCAATCTTTGTGTCATCGGCAAACTTGGATATATGGCTGGTTATTGTGTTAACTAAGCCATCAATAAAGATGGTGAATATTTGAGGCCCCAGCACAGATCCTTCCTTGCGGGACACCACTAGTCACTTCCTTCCAATTTGAGTACATAGCCATATCCCTACTCGCTGTCTTCTACCGCTGAACCAATCTCCTAACAAGATCAATCATTTTCCTTTTGTTCCACAAGCTTTAATTTTAGCTAACAGTCTCTTATGTGGAACCTTATCGAATGGTTCTGGAAGTCCATATAAACTACATCCATAGTCATTCCCCTATCTATTATTTTAGCTACTTCCTCAAAAATGTAAATTAATTTCATTAGACATGACCTTATGGCGGAGACCACATAGGGACAGTAACACAATTCACAATGTAGAGCCAATGTGGTTATATGTACCTAAACACAATTCACTATGTATAGCCAATGTTGTTATATGTATGTACTTGGTTGGGTTATCGGGGCAGGGTCCCTTTAAGAGCGTCGGTAGCGTGATGACGTCATGCGTCGGTAGCGTGATGACGTCATAGCCCCGCAACGAGGCTGAGACCCTCAGTCCTCATGGAGAGTGAATAAAGTAACACGCGTTTTGCCTTTGCTGCAACAAAAGTCTCAGAACCTGTTGATTTCTAGCGACCCCAACATTGGTGACCCCGCTGCTCTTTTGGACGATTCCAAAGACCTCATCCGAAATGGCGACGAACGCCGTTTCCATCAAATTACCCGAGTTTTGGGAACGACAGGCTGCCGCTTGGTTCACCCAGGCCGAGGCTCAATTTGCACTCCGGGACATCACCGCGGACGACACGAGGTACTACTACGTCGTCTCTGCTCTCGGCAGCTCCACCGCGGCCAGAGTCGTGAGCCTGCTCGAGAACCCCCCGGAGCTCAACAAATTCAAAACGTTGAAAACGCACCTCTTAGAAACTTTTGGACTCACCGAAGCCGAGCGCGCACGCCGGCTTCTCTCTCTACCTGGGCTTGGCGACTCCAAGCCCTCGGAGCTGATGGACCACATGCTGGCCCTCCTGGGCACACACTGGCCGCGTTTCCTCTTCAAGGAACTGTTCCTTCCACAGCTGCCAGGTCAGGTACGGTCGGCTTTAGCCAACTCTTCCATTACCGATTTCCGCGGCCTGGCCAAGGAGGCCGACAAATTTTTCTCCGCCGGGCAACAGTACTGCGCGGCCATGCGGAGCCCTGCCCCCACCGATACAGCCCAACGACGGCAGCCCCCAAGCCTCTGCTTCTACGACGCGCAATTCGGTCCCAAAGACAGGAAGTGCCGGCCTCCGTGCAGTTATCCCACGTTGAAACAAACGAAAGACCACTCGTCGGCTGCTATGTCTGTCGGCCGTTCAGGCAGTTTGTTATTTATTATGGACACCGACTCCGGATGTCGTTTGCTTTGCGACACGGGTGCCCAGGTGAGCGTCCTGCCCGCGTCAACCATAGACATCCAAGGGGAGAACCACGGCCCCATCCTCGAAGCTGCCAACGGCAGTTCCATCCGCACCTTCGGGAAATGGAGCGTGGCGCTTTGTTTTGGCGGGCAGCGGTTCACCTGGGACTTTGTCATGGCAAAAGTGTCCACCCCCTTCTCGGCGCTGACTTCCTCTGCGCCAATGGCCTTTTGGTGGACATCAAGAACCGACGTCTCATGAACGCTGAGACTTTCAGCTCGCTCCCGTGTTTCCTCAGCGGGTCCAGCACGACGAAGTTGTCCAGCGCACTCTCGGACTCCGACGAGTTTTCCCGCCTCCTCGCCGAGTTCCCGGACCTCACGAAGCCCACGTTCTCATCCGCCGCCACCAAACATGGGGTAGAACACCACATCTCGACCACCGGTCCGCCCGTCTACGCCCGCGCTCGGCGCCTCGACCCGGGGAAACTCGCCATCGCTAAAGACGAGTTCGACACCATGGAGCGCCTCGGCATCATCCACCAGTCGAACAGTCCATGGGCCTTGCCCCTACATATCGATCCGAAACCAGGTGGCGGGTGGCGCCCATGCGGCGATTACCGGCACCTCAACGACGCTACGACCCCCGATTGCTACCCGATTACACACTTCCAGGACTTTTCCATCTGCCTGGCCGGGAAAGTGATATTCTCAAAAGTGGACCTCGTCCGGGGTTACCACCAGGTCCCTGTCTGGCCGCAGGATGTCCCGAAAACCGCGGTGATCACCCCGTTCAGGCTGTTCGAATTCCTCCACATGCCATTCGGCCATAAAAACACCGCCCAGGCTTTTCAACGCCTAATGGACACCATGTTACGGGACCTGACATTCCTGTTTGTATACCTGGACGACATCCTCATCGCCAGTGCCTCCAGGACGGAGCATGTGTCGCACATTCGGACTCTCTTCCAACGCCTCAGCCAGCACGGCCTAATCGTCAACCCGGCCAAGTGCCAGTTCGGGCTGTCCTCGATCGACTTTCTCGGGCACCGCATCACAAAGGACGGGGCGGTGCCACTGCCATCGAAAGTGGAGGCCGTGATGGACTCCCTGCAACCCCTCACCGTGAAGGCCCTGCAGGAGTTTTTGGGCATGGTGAACTTTTACCGTCGCTTCGTCCCCCGCGCAGCCCAGCTTATGCGGCCCCTTTACGAGGCCCTCAAAGGCAAGCCAGACAAGCTCGCTGTCGACTGGTCCGATGAGATGGCCAATTCTTTCACGGACACGAAAAGGGCCCTGGCTAACGCGACCATGCTGGCGCATCCATTACCTGATGCGCCGATCACTCTCACCACTGACGCCTCGGACTATGCGGTCGGCGCCGTCCACAAACAGTGGGTCAACGGCACCTGGCAGCCGCTCGCCTTCTTCAGCTGGCAGCTCCGCCCCAACCAGCGGAAGTACAGCACCTTCGATCGCGAGCTTCTAGGCCTCTACCTCGCCGTCCGACACTTCCATTTCCTACTGGAGGCTCGCCCGTTCACAGCATTCGTGGACCACAAACCATTGACCTTCGCCATGGCCAAAGCTTCCGAGCTGTGGTCGGCCCGTCAGCAATGCCAGCTGACCTTCATCTCAGTGTTTACAATGGACATCCAGCATGTGGCTGGGAAAGACAACCCCGTTGCCGACTGTCTCTCCCGAGTTGTCGCCAGCGCCGTACACCTCGGCATCGACTACACCCGCATGGCGGCCAACCAGGCCTCTGACCCATACGTCCAGGCCTACAGGACGGTGGTCACGGGCCTTCAACTAGCAGACGTCGCATTCGACGATGCCGGCACCACACTCCTGTGCGACGTCTCCGTTGGGCAGCCACGTCCCGTCGTGCCTGACGGGTGGAGACGGCAAGTTTTCGACGCCGTCCATAATCTTTCCCACCCAGGCAGGAAGCCATCACAGAAGATGGTGGCGGCTAAGTTCTTCTGGCACGGGCTCAGGAAAGAGGTTCGCGACTGGGCCAGCACCTGCGTGGTATGCCAGTGCTCGAAAGTGCATCACCATACTAAGGCCCCGTTGGCGCCTTTCGCGGTGCCCGAGAGGTGGTTCGACCATGTTAACGTGGACCCGGTGGGGCCCCTGCTGCCCTCTCGCGGGTTCACCCACCTCCTCACAATGGTCGACAGAACCACCCAATGGCCGGAAGCCGTCCCGTTGTCTTCAACGATGTCCGCCGATGTGGCTCGGGCGTTCATCAGCACTTGGGTCGCCCGGTTCGGCGCCCCATCTGACATTTCCTCCGACCGGGGGCCACAGTTCACGTTGGAGCTCTGGAACGCTGTCGCCCGAGGCCTCGGGTTGAGACTCCACCGCACCACAGCATACCACCCTCAGGCTAACGGACTGTGCAAATGGTTTCATCCCTCCATGAAGGCCGCGCTCCGGGCCAGCCTCCGGGACGACACTTGGGTCGACAGACTCCCGTGGGTCATGCTGGGACTCAGGACCGCCCCCAAGGAGGACCTCCAGTCCTCGTCCGCCGAGCTCGTCTATGGGCAGCCGCTGCGGGTTCCCGGGGATTTCGTCCCCAACGCAACGGAACCTTGGTCTGCAGCCCATCAGCGGTCCGACCTTCTGGACAACGCCAAGGTTTTCGCGCCGGTGCCCATGTCGCAGCACGGCCTCCCGCAGTCCCACATTCTGCTCGACCTTTGTGCGGCCGAGTACGTTTTCGTCCGCCACGACGCCCACCGGGGACCTCTTCAGCCACCCTACGATGGACCATTCCGCGTCCTGGAAACCAGGGACAAGACCTTCGTAGTGGATGTCGGCGGTAAGCCGGACTGCATTTCCGTGGACCGTCTTAAGCCGGCCCACCTGGATCTGGACCGACCTGTTGAGTTGGCACAGCCCCCGAGGCGGGGCCGATCTCCAGTTTCTGCACCCTCAGTCCACCACCGAGCGCCCGAGATCCCTCCGACAAACCCCCCGGACCCCGCCCCGGAATTGAGGAGCCGTTCCGACCGTGTGATCTGGCCCCCCCAACGACTGACATTGCCAGTGCTAGTGAATTCTAGGGGGACGTATGTGGCGGAGACCACATAGGGACAATAACACAATTCACAATGTATAGCCAATGTGGTTATATGTACCTAAACAAAATTCACTATGTATAGCCAATGTTGTTATATGTACGTACTTGGTTGGGTTATCGGGGCAGGGTCCCTTTCAGAGCATCGGTAGCATGATGGTGTCATGCATCGGTAGCGTGATGACATCATAGCCCTGCAACGAGGCGGAGACCCTCAGTCCTCATGGAGAGTGAATAAAGTAACACGCGTTTTGCCTTTGCTGCAACAAAAGTCTAAGAGCCTGTTGATTTCTAGCGACTCCAACAACCTACCCTGTACAAATCCATGTTGGCTCTCTCTAATCAGCTCAAATTTCTATAAGTGCGCAGTCACTCTGTCCTTAATTATGAAAAGAAAGAAATTTGTGCATTTATACAGCACCTTTACATAGAAACATAGAATATAGGAGCAGGAGTAGGCCATTTGGCCCCTCGAGCCTGCTCCGCCATTCAATGAGATCATGGCTGATTGTCCAAATTCAGTACCCTGTTCCTGCCTTCTCTCCATATCCCTTGATCCCTTTAGCCTTAAGAAATATATCTAACTCCTTCTTGAATATATTTAATGAATTGGCCTCCACTGCCTTCTGTGGTAGAGAATTCCACAGGTTCACCACTCTCTGGGTGAAGAAATTCCTCGTCATCTCTTTTCTAAATGGCTTACCCTTTATCCTTAGACTGTGACCCCTGGTTCTGGACCCCCCGACCATCGGGAACATCCTTCCAGCATCTAGTCTGTCTAGTCCTGTTAGAATTTTATACGTTTCGATGAGATCCCCTCTCATTCTTCTAAACTCCAGCGAGTACAAGCCCAATAAACCCAATCTCTCCTCATACGTCATTCCTGCCATTCCAGGTATCAGCCTGGTGAATCTTCGCTGCACTCCTTCCATGGCAAGAACATCCTTCCTCAGATAAGGTGACCAAAACTGCACACAATACTCCAGATGTGGTCTCACCAAGGCCCTGTACAACTGCAGCAGGACATCCTTGTTCCTGTACTCAAACCCTCTCGCTATGAAGACCAACATACCATTTGCCTTCTTAACCGCCTGCTGCACCTGCATGCTTACTTTCAGCGACTGGTGCACAAGGACGCCTAGGTCTCGTTGCACTTCCCCTTCTCCCAATCTACTGCCATTCAGATAATAATCTGCCTTCTTGTTGTTGACACCAAAGTGGATAACCTCGCATTTATCCACGTTATATTGCATCTGCCATGCTTCTGCTCAATCACCCAACCTGTCCAGATCATACTGGAGTTTATCGGCATCCTCCTCACAGCACACACGCCCACCCAGCTTTGTGTCATCTGCAAACTTGGAGATATTACATCTAGTTCCCTCATCCAGATCATTAATATATATTGTGAATATCTGGGGTACAAGGACCGATCCCTGCGGTACCCCACTAGTCACTGCCTGCCACTCGGAAAAAGAGCCGTTTATTCCAACTCTTTGCTTTCTGTCTGCCAACCAGTTCTCTATCCAAGTCAATACCTTGCCCCCAATCCCATGTGCCTTAATTTTACACGCTAATCTCTTACGCGGGACCTTATCGAAAGCCTTTTGAAAATCCAAATACACCACATCCACTGGTTCTCTATCTATTTTACCAGTAACATCCTCAAAAAATTCCAGTAGATTAGTCAAGCACGATTTACCTTTTGTAAATCCATGTTGACTTTGTCCAATCCGGTCACTTTTTTCCACCTTTCACATCCTCAGGACATTCCAAAGCGCTTTACTGCCAATGAAATACTTTTTAAGTGTAGTCACTGTTGTAATGTAAGAAAGGTGGCAGCCAATTTTTGCACAGCAATCTCTCACAAACAGCAATGTGATAATGACCAGATAATCTGTTTTTTTATTGATGTTGGTTGAGGGATAAATATTGGCCAGGACACCGGAGAGAACGCCCCTGCTCTACTTCGAATAGTGCCATGGGACCATTTACCTCTACCTGAGAGGGCAGATGGGGCCTCGGATTAACGTCTCATCCGAAAGACAACACCTCCGACAGTGCAGCACTCCCTCAGTACTTCACTGGAGTATCAGCCTAGATTTTTGTGTTCAAGTCTCTGGAGTGGGAATTGAATCCACAACTTTCCACATGATTCCAATAACTTCCCCACAACTGATGTTAGACTAACAGGTCTATAAGTTCCTGGTTTCTGCCTCTCACCTTTCATAAATAATTGATATACATTTGCAATTTTCCAATCTAAAGGACAATTTCTGAATTGAGAGAGCTTTGAAAGATTATGGCTAAAGCATCGGCAATTTCATCAATTATTTTCTTTAAAACCCTGGGGTGGAAATAATCAGGTCCTGGGGACTTGTTTGTCTTTAGTGCCATTATTTTTCTAATACTGTTTTCTTGCTTACGTTAATTTTAGTAATTAGGGCTACTATGCCTCCTTGCTGTCATAGCAACATAAGAATATTGGAACAGGAGTAGGCTATTCAGTCCATCGAGCCTGTTCCAACATTCAAGTAGATCATGGCTGATTCATATCTTAACTGCATTTACCCTCATTGGTTCCATATCCCTAACAAAAATCTATCAATCTCAGTTTTGAAATTTTCAGTTGGCCTAGCCTCAACAGCTTTTTGGGGGAGAGAGTTCCAGATTTCTACTACCTAGCCTTTGCATGAAGAAGTGCCTCCTGACTTGATGCTGCAATGTCCTAGCTCTAATTTTAAGGTTATGCCCCCTTGTTCAGAACTCCCCTCTAAATGAGAATGTTTCTCACTATCTGCCCTATAAAATTCTTTAATTATTTTAAACACGTAAATTAGTTCACCCCTTAACCTTCTATATTCCAGGGAATACAAGCCTAGTTGGTGTAATCACTCCTCATAATTTAACCCTTGGAGTCCTGGTAACATTCTGGTGAATCTATGCTGCCCTCCTTCCAAGGCCAATATATCCTTTCTAAGGTGCGGTGCCCAGAACTGCTCACAGTGCTCCAGATGTGGTCTAACCAGGGCTTTGGATAGCTATAGCTAAACTTCCTCTCCTTTATATTTCAGCCCTCTAGATATAAAGGCTAGTATTCCATTAGTCTTAATGATTATTTTTTGTACCTGACCATTACATTCTAGTGGTCTGTATACATAGACCCCTAAATCATTTTCCTCAAATTTCTCTAAGTGCTCAGTCAATCTGTCCTTAATTATAGATTGTTGGGATCAGTAGAAAACAACAGGCAGAGACTTTTGTTTAAGCCAAAACAAAATGGCCTAGAAATTCGGTTGGCTTTGCGCCCAGTTTTCGCCCAAAGAGGGCTTTTGCGCCAATAGAGGAGTTCGCGCTGATATTCAGCGCTGCGGTAATGGCGGCGGTAGCCGGTAGCGCTGCGCCGGCACCAATGACGTCATCGGTGTGCGCAGTGCCCCGGTTCCGCCCCGATGCCGGCCCGAATCCCATATTCAGTTGCCGCCGCCTCCTCCGTGGCGGCCGCTACTTACATCCGGAGACCAGGGCCTTACTGCAGCCTTAGTGGGGCGCATAAAGGTGGAGGTGCGGCCGGCCGCTTTTTCGGCGGCCGCCTGCCCGCACCTCCTTCCCCGGCCTCCTCCACCACCCCCCCCGCGGCATTGCCGGCTGCTTTCCGCGAGCCCGGCACTTCTCCGTGGTGCCGGGCTCATTTGCCGGCACAATCCAGCGGCGATCTCCCCGTTGCAGGCACCTCCACCTTAAGAGAAGGAGGAGGCCTGCAGTACCGCAGCCTGCCGCACCACATCGGGTGGCGCAGCGGCGCCTACAGCACTGAAATTCAGTTTCAGCGCCCCAAGCGGGGGCGGCCACACCCTGGAATAGCGCCCGGTTCCGACTTGGGGCGCAGAAACTGAATTTCTGACGGTCGCAAATGGCTCCCCGTCCAGCGCTAACTTTTGGGCGCAAACCAGCTGGCGGGCCCAAACTGAATTTCTAGGCCAATGTGTCTTACTTTAATCACTCTCCATGAGGTCTGAAGGGCTCAGCCCCGTGCAGGGGCTATGATGTCATCACGCAACCGACATCATGACGTCATCACGCTACCGACACTCTTAAAGGGACCCTGCACTGATAACCCAACCCAGCACGTACAGATCACAACATTGCTATACATAGTAAATTGTGTTTAGGTACATATAACAGCATTGGTTATACATTGTGTTATTGTCGCTATGCGGTTTCCGCCACATACATCCTCCCAGAATTCATTAGCACTGGCAATGACAGTCGTTGGGGGGGCCGGATCACACGGCCGGAACGGCTCCTCAGCTCCGGGGCGGGGACCGGGGGGTTCGGCGAAGGGACCTCAGGCGCTTGGTGGTGGACTAAGGGTGCAGAAACCAGAGGTCGGCCCTGCCTCGGGGGCTGTGCCAACTCAACGGGTCGGTCTAGATCCAGGTGGGCCGGGTTAAGACGGTCCACGGAAATGCAGTCCAGCTTACCGCCGACATCCAATAGGAAGGTCTTGTCCCCGGTTTCCAGGACGCGGAATGGTCCCTCGTAGGGTGGCTGAAGAGGTCCCCAGTGGGCGTCGTGGCAGATGAAAACGTACTCCGCCTCATGAAGGTCGAGCGGAACGTGGGACTGCGGGAGGCCATGCTACGACATGGGCACTGGCGCAAAAACCTTGGCGTTGTGCAGAAGGTCGGACCGCTGACGGGCTGCGGACCAAGGTTACATTGCATTGGGGACGAAATCCGCGGGAACCCATAGCGGCTGTCCGTAGACGAGCTTGGCGGACGAAGACTGGAGGTCCTCCTTGGGGGCGGTCCTGAGTCCCAGCATGACCCATGGGAGTCTGTCGATCCAGCTGTCGTTCCGAAGGCTGGCCCAGAGCGCGGCCTTGATGGAGCGATGAAACCGTTTGCACAGCCCGTTAGCCTGAGGGTGGTATGCTGTGGTGCGGTGGAGTCTCAACCCAAGGCTTCGGGCGACAGCGTCCCAGAGCTCTGACATGAACTGGGGCCCCCGGTCGGAGGAAATGTCAGATGGGGTGCCGAACCAGGCGACCCAAGTGCTGATGAACGCCCGAGCCACATCGGCGGCCGTCGTTGAAGACAGCGGGATGGCTTCCGGCCATTGGGTTGTTCTGTCGACCATCGTGAGGAGGTGGGTGAACCCGCGGGAGGGCGGTAGGGGCCCCACTAGGTCCACGTTAGCGTGGTCGAACCGCCTCTCGGGCACCACGAAAGGTGCCAATGGGGCCTTAGTATGGTGATGTACTTTCGAGTGCTGGCATACCACGCAGGTATTGGCCCAGTCGCGAACGTGTTTCCTGAGCCCGTGCCAGAGGAACTTAGCCACCACCAGCTTCTGTGACGGCTTCCTGCCCGGGTGGGAAAGATTATGGACGGCGTCGAAAACTTGCCGTCTCCACCCTTCGGGCACGACGGAACGTGGCTGCCCAACGGAGACGTTGCACAGAAGTGTGGTGCCGGCAGCATCGAACGCGACGTCCGCTAGTTGAAGGCCCGTGACCGCCATCCTGTAGGCCTGGACATCCGGGTCGGAGGCCTGGTCGACCGCCGTGCGGGTGTAGTCGATGCTGAGGTGTACGGTGCTGGCGATGGCTCGGGAGAGGCAGTCGGCGACGGTGTTGTCTTTCCCAGCCACATGCTGGATGTCCGTTGTAAACTCTGAGATGAAGGCCAACTGGCGTTGCTGACGGGCCGACCATGGCTCGGAGGTTTTGGCCATGGCGAAGGTCAACGGCTTGTGGTCCACGAACGCCGTGAACAGACGGGCCTCCAGCAGGAAACAGAAGTGTCGGACGGCGAGGTAGAGGCCGAGAAGCTCGCGATCAAAGGTGCTGTACTTCCGCTCGTTGGGGCGGAGCTGCCGGATGAAGAAGGCGAGCAGCTGCCAGGCGCCATTAACCCACTGTTCATCGACGGCGCCGACCGCATAGTCCGAGGCGTCGGTGGTGAGAGCGATCGGCGCATCAGGTAGCGGATGCGCCAGCATGGTCGCGTTAGCCAGGGCCCTATTTGTGTCCGTGAAAGAATTGGCCATCTCATCGGACCAGTCGGCTGCGAGTTTGTCGGGCTTGCCTTTGAGGGCCTCATAAAGGAGCGACATAAGCTGAGCTGCTCAGGGGACGAAACGATGGTAGAAGTTCACCATGCCCAAAAACTCCTGTATGGCCTTCACGGTGAGGGGTTGTGGGAAGTCCATCAAGGCCTCCACTTTCGATGGCAGTGGCACCGCCCCGTCCTTCGTGATGCGGTGCCCGAGAAAGTCGATTGAGGACAGCCTGAACTGGCACTTGGCCGGGTTGATGATTAGGCCGTGTTGGTTGAGTCGTTCGAAGAGAGTCCGGAGGTGGGACACATGCTCCGTCCTGGAGGCGCTGGCGATGAGGGTGTCGTCCAGGTATATGAACAGGAATGTCAAGTCCCGTAACACGATGTCCATTGGACGTTGAAAAGCCTGTGAGGCGTTTTTGAGGCCGAATGGCATGCGGAGAAATTCGAACAGCCCGAACGGGGTGATCACCGCGGTTTTCGGGACATCCTGCAGCCGGACAGGGACCTGGTGGTAACCCCGGACGAGGTCCACTTTCGAGAATACCACTTTCCCGGCCAGGCGGGCGGAAAAGTCCTGGATGTGTGGAACCGGATAGCGGTCGGGGGTCGTCGCGTCGTTGAGGCGCCGGTAATCTCCGCATGGGTGCCACCCGCCACCTGGTTTTGGGGCGATGTGGAGGGGCGAAGCCCATGGACTGTTCGACCGGCGGATGATGCCGAGGCGCTCCATGGTGTCGAACTCGGCTTTGGCGATGGCGAGCTTCCCCGGGTCGAGGTGCCAAGCGCGGGCGTAGACGGGCGGACCGGTCGTCGAGATGTGGTGTTCTATCCCGTGTTTGGTGTCGGCGGACGAGAACGTGGGCTTTGTGATGTCCGGGAACTGGGCGAGGAGGCGGGAAAACTCGTCGGAGGCCGAGAGTGCGCTGGACAACTTCGTCGTGCTGGACCCGCTGAGGGAACATGGGAGCGAGCTGAAGGTTTCCGCGTTGATGAGACGTCGGTTCTTGACATCCACCAAAAGGCCATTGGGGCAGAGGAAGTCAGCGCCGAGAAGGGGGGTGGACACTTTTGCTGTGACAAAGTCCCAGGTGAACTATTGCCTGCCAAAACAAAGCGCCACATTCCGTTTCCCGAAGGTGGGGATGGAACTGCCGTTGGCGGCTTCGAGGACGGGGCCGTGGTTCCCCCCTTGAATGTCTATGGTTAACGTTGGCAGGACACTCACCTGGGCACCCGTGTCTCAAAGGAAATGATGTCCGGAGTCGGTGTCTGTAATAAACAACAAACTGCCTGAACGGCCGACAGCCATAGCCGCCGACGAGTGGTCTTTAATTTGTTTCGGCGCGGGAAAACTGCACGGGGGCCGGCACTTCCTGACTTTGGGGCTGAACTGCACATGGTCGAAGCAGAGGCTTGCGGGTTGCCGCCGTTGGGACGTATCAGTGGGAGCAGGGCTCCGCGTGGCCGCGCAGTACTGTTGCCCGGCGGAGAAAAATTTGTCGGCCTCCTTGGCCAGGTCGCGGAAATCGGTAGTGGAAGAGTTGGCTAAAGCCGACCGTACCTGACCTGGTAGCTGTTGAAGGAACAGTTCCTTGAAGAGGAAGCACGGCGTGTGTGTGCCCAGGAGGGCCAGCATGTGGTCCATCAGCTCCGAGGGCTTGGGGTCGCCAAGCCCGGGTAGAGAGAGAAGCCGGCGTGCGCGCTCGGCTTCGGTGAGTCCGAAGGTTTGTAAGAGGTGCGCATTCAGTGAATCGTATTTGTTGAGTTCCGGGGGGTTTTCGAGCAGGTTCACGACTCTGGCCACGGTGGAGCTGACAAGAGCAGAGACAACGTAATAGTACCTCGTGTCGTCTGCGGTGATGTCCCAGAGTGCAAATTGAGCCTCGGCCCGGGCGAACCAAGCGGCAGCCTTTCGTTCCCAAAACTCGGGTAATTTGATGGAAACAGTGTTCGTCGCCATTTCAGATGAGGTCTTTGGAATCGTCCAAAAGAGCAGCAGGGTCACCAATGTTGGGGTCGATAGAAAACAACAGGCAGAGGCTTTTGTTTAAGAAAAGGCAAAATGTATCTTTCTTTAATCACTCTCCACGAGGTCTGAAGGGCTCAGCCCCATACAAGGGCTATGACGTCATCACGCAACCGATGTCATGACATCATCACGCTAGCGACGCTCTTAAAGGGACCCTGCACCGATAACCCATCCCAGCATGCACATATCACAACATTGCTATACATAGTGAATTGTGTTCAGTTACATACAACAGCATTGGCTATACATTGTGTTATTGTCCCTATGTGGTGTCCGCCACAGCAGCACTGTAAGTACTGTAGAGTGGGAGTACTGTATGTACTGTACAGGGGGTACTGCAAGTGCTGTAGAGGGCGCACTGTAAGTACTGTAGAGGGGAGCACTGTAAGTACTGTAGAGGGGGTACTGTAAGTACGGTAGAGGGGGTACTGTAAGTACTGTAGAGGGGGTACAGTAAGTACAGTAGAGGGGGTACTGTAAGTACTGTAGAGGGGCATGTAAGTACTGTAGAGGAGAGCACTGTAAGTAGTGTAGAGGGGGTATTGTAAAAACTGTAGAGGGGCACTGTAAGTACTGTAGAGGGGGTACTGTAGGTACTGTAGAGGGGGTACTGTAAGTACTGTAGAGGGGGCACTGTAAGTACTGTAGAGGGGGCACGTTAAGAACTGTAGAGGGGGCACTGTAAGTACTGTAGAGGGGGTACTGTAAGTACAGTAGAGGGGCACTCTAAGTACTGTAGAGGGTGCACTGTAAGTACTGTAGAGGGTGCACTGTAAGTACTGTAGAGGGGGCACTGTAAGTACTGTAGGGGGGCACTGTAAGTACTGTAGAGGGGGCACTGTAAGTACTGTAGAGGGGCACTGTAATTACTGTAGAGGGGGCACGGTAAGTATTGTAGAGGGGGCACTGTAAATACTGTAGAGGGGGCACTGTAAGAACTGTAGAGGGGCACTGTAAGTACTGTAGAGGGGGCACTGTAAGTACTGTAGAGGGGGCACTGTAATTACTGTAGAGGGGCACTGTAAGTACTGTAGAGGGGAGTACTGTAAGTACTGTAGAGGGGGGCACTGTAAGTACTGTAGAGGGGGGCACTGTAAGTACTGTAGAGGGGGGCTTGTAAGTACTGTAGAAGGGGGCACTGTTAGTACTGTAGAGGGGGCACTGTAAATACTGTAGAGGGGGCACTGTAAGTACTGTAGAGGGGGCACTGTAAGTACTGCAGAGGGGGCACTGTAAGTATTGTAGAGGGGGGCAATGTAAGTACTGTAGAGGGGGCACTGTAAGTACTGTAGAGGGGGCACTGTAAGTACTGTAGAGGGGAGCACTGTAACTACTGTAGAGGGGGCACTGTAAGTACTGTAGAGGTGGCACGGTAAGTATTGTAGAGGGGGCAATGTAAGTACTGTAGAGGGGGCAATGTAAGTACTGTAGAGGGGGGCAATGTAAGTACTGTAGAAGGGGGCACTGTAAGTACTGTAGAGGGGGGCAATGTAAGTACTGTAGAGGGGGGCACTGCAAGTACTGTAGAGGGGGCACTGTAAGTACTGTAGATGGGAGCAGTGTAAGTACTGTAGAGGGGAGCACTGTAAGTACTGTAGATGGGAGCACTGTGAGTACTGTAGAGGGGGCACTGTAAGTACTGTAGAGGGGCACTGTAATTACTGTAGAGGGGGCACGGTAAGTATTGCAGAGGGGGCACTGTAAATACTGTAGAGGGGGCACTGTAAGAACTGTAGAGGGGCACCGTAAGTACTGTAGAGGGGGCACTGTAAGTACTGTAGAGGGGGCACTGTAAGTATTGTAGAGGGGGTAATGTAAGTACTGAAGAGGGGGTACTGTAAGTACTGTAGAGGGGGCACTGTAATTACTGTAGAGGGGCACTGTAAGGACTGTAGAGGGGAGTACTGTAAGTACTGTAGAGGGGGGCACTGTAAGTACTGTAGAGGAGGCACTGTAAGTACTGTAGAGGGGGGCATTGTAAGTACTGTAGAAGGGGGCACTGTTAGTACTGTAGAGGGGGCACTGTAAATACTGTAGAGGGGGCACTGTAAGTACTGTAGAGGGGGCACTGTAAGTACTGCAGAGGGGGCACTGTAAGTACTGTAGAGGGGGCAATGTAAGTACTGTAGATGGGGAACTGTAAGTACTGTAGAGGGGGCACTGTAAGTACTGTAGAGGGGAGCACTGTAAGTACTGTAGAGGGGGCACTGTAAGTACTGTAGAGGGGGCATGGTAAGTATTGTAGAGGGGGCAATGTAAGTACTGTAGAGGGGGCACTGTAAGTACTGTAGAGGGGGGCAATGTAAGTACTGTAGAAGGGGGCACTGTAAGTACTGTAGAGGGGGGCAATGTAAGTACTGTAGAGGGGGGCACTGTAAGTACTGTAGAGGGGGCACTGAAAGTACTGTAGATGGGAGCAGTGTAAGTACTGTAGAGGGTGGCACTGTAAGTACTGTAGAGGGGGCACAGTAAGTACTGTAGAGGGTGCACTGTAAGTACTGTAGAGGGGGTAGTGTAAGTACTGTAGAGAGGGCACTGTAATACTGTAGAGGGGGCACTGTAATTACTGTAGAGGGTGCACTGTAAGTACTGTAGAGGGGGCAGTGAAAGTACTGTAGAGGGGACACTGTAAGTACTGTAGAGGGGGCACTGTAAGTACTGTAGAGGAGGCACTGTAAGTACTGTAGAGAGTGCACTGTAAGTACTGTAGAGGGGGTACGGTAAGTGCTGTAGAGGGGGCACTGTCAGTACTGTAGAGGGTGCACTGTAAGTACTGTAGAGGGGGCACTGTAAGTACTGTAGAGGGGGCAATATAAGTACTGTAGAGGGGGTACTGTAAGTACTGTGGAGGGGGCAGTGTAAGTACTGTAGAGGGTGCACTGTAAGTACTATAGAGGGGAGTACTTCAAGCACTTTAGGGGGCACTGTAAGTACTGTAGAGGGGGCACTGTAAGTACTGTAGAGGGGGCAATGTAAGTACTGTAGAGGGGGCACTGTAAGTATTGAAGAGGGGGCACTGTAAGTACTGTAGAGGGGAGCACTGTAAGTACAGTAGAGGGGGCAATGTAAGTACTGTAGTGGGGGTACTGTAAGTACATTAGAGAGGGCACTGCAAGTACTGCAGAGGGGGCACTGTAAGTACTGTAGAGGGGGCAATATAAGTACTGTAGAGGGGGCACTGTAAGTACTGTAGAGGGGGCACTGTAAGTACTGTAGACGGGGCACTGTAAGTACTGTAGAGGGGGCACTGTAACTCCTGTAGAGGGGAGCACTGTAAGTACTGTAGAGTGGGGCACTGTAAATACTGTAGAGGGGCACTGTAATTACTGTAGAGGGGGCACTGTAAGTACTGTAGAGGGGGCACTGTAAGTACTGTAGAGGGGGTACTGTAAGTACTGTAGAGGGGGCACTGTAAGTACTGTAGAGGGGGCACTGTAAGTACTGTAGAGGGGGCACTGTAAGTACTGTAGAGGGGGCACTGTAAGTACTGTAGAGGGGGCACTGTAAGTACTGTAGAGGGGGCACTGTAAGTACTGTAGAAGGGGCTCTGTGAGTACTGTAGAGAGTGCACTGTAAGTACTGTAGAGGGGGTACTGTAAGTACTGTAGAGAGGGCACTGTCAGTACTGTAGAGGGGGCACTGTAAGTACTGTAGAGGGGGACTGTAAGTACTGTAGAGGGGGCAATGTAAGTACTGTAGTTGTGGGACTGTAATTACTTTAGAGAGGGCACTGCAGGTACTGTAGAGGGGGCTCTGAAGGTACTGTAGAGGGGGCACTGTAAGTACTGTAGAGGGGACACTGTATGTACTGTAGAGGGGGCACTGTAAGTGCTGTAGAGGTGAGCACTGTAAGTACTGTAGAGGGGGCACTGTAAGTACTGTAGAGTGGGCATGGTAAGTACTGTAGAGCGGGCACTGTAAGTACTGTAGAGGGGAGCACTGTAAGTATTGTAGAGGGGGGCACTGTAAGTACTGTAGAGGGGGCACTGTAAGTACTGTAGAAGGGGCACTGTAAGTACTGTAGAGGGGCACATTAAGTATTGTAGAGGGGGAACTGTAAGAACTGTAGAGGGGGCACTGTAAGTACTGTAGAGGGGGTTCTGTAAGTAATGTAGTGGGGGGCACTGTAAGTAGTGTAGAGGGGGCACTGTAAGAACTGTAGATGTGGTACTGTAAGTACTGTAGAAGGGGCACTGTAAGCACTGTAGCGGGAGTACTGTAAGTACTGTAGAGGGGGAACTGTAAGTACTGTTGAGGGGGCACTGTAAGTACTGCAGAGGAGGCACTGTAAGCACTGTAGTGGGGGTACTGTAAGTACCTTAGAGAGGGCACTGCAAGTACTGCAGGGGGAGTACTGTAAGTACTGTAGAGGGGAACTGTAAGTACTGTTGAGGGGCACTGTAAGTACTGTAGAGGGGGTACTGTAATTACTGTAGAGGGGCACTGTCAGTACTGTAGAGGGTGCACTGTAAGCACTGTAGAGGTGGGATTGTAAGTACTGTAGAGGGGCACTGTAAGTACTGTAGTGGGGGTACTGTAAGTACTTTAGAGAGGGCACTGCAAGTACTGTAGAGGGGGCACTGTAAGTACTGTAGAGGGGGCACTGTAAGTACTGTAGAGGGGGCAATGTAAGTACTGTAGAGGGGGCACTGTAAGTGCTGTAGAGGGGGCACTGTAAGTACTGTAGAAGGGGCACTGTAAGTACTGTAGAGGGGGCACTGTAAGTACTGTAGAGGGGAGCACTGTAAGTACTGTAGAGGGGGCACTGTAAGTACTGTAGAGTGGGCACAGTAAGTATTGCAGAGGGGGCACTGTAAGTATTGTAGAAGGGGGCAATGTAAGTACTGTAGAGTGGGGCACTGTAAGTACTGTAGAGGGGGCACTGTAAGTACTGTAGAGGGGTAGAGTAAGTATTGTAGAGGGGCACTGTAAGTACTGTAGAGGGGGCACTGTAAGTACTGTAGAGAGTGCACTGTAAGTACTGTAGAGGGGGCAGTGTAAGTACTGTAGAGGGGACACTGTAAGTGCTGCAGAGGGGGCACAATAAGTACTGTAGAGAGTGCACTGTAAGTACTGTAGAGGGGGCACAATAAGTACTGTAGAGAGGGCACTGTAAGTACTGTAGAGGGGGCAGTGTAAGTACTGTAGAGGGGAAACTGTAAGTACTGTAGAGGGAGCAGTGTAAGTACTGTAGAGGGGGCACTGTAATTACTGTAGAGGGTGCACTGTAAGTACTGTAGAGGGGGCAGTGTAAGTACTGTAGAGGGGACACTGTAAGTACTGTAGAGGGGGCACTGTAATTACTGTAGAGGGTGCACTGTAAGTACTGTAGAGGGGGCAGTGTAAGTACTGTAGAGGGGACACTGTAAGTACTGTAGAGGGGGCACAATAAGTACTGTAGAGAGGGCACTGTAAGTACTGTAGAGGGGGCACTGTAATTACTGTAGAGGGTGCACTGTAAGTACTGTAGAGGGGGCAGTGTAAGTACTGTAGAGGGGGCACTGTAAGTACTGTAGAGGGGGGCAATGTAAGTACTGTAGAGGGGGGCACTGTAAGTACTGTAGAGGGGGCACTGTAAGTACTGTAGATGGGAGCAGTGTAAGTACTGTAGAGGGTGGCACTGTAAGTACTGTAGAGGGGGCACAGTAAGTACTGTAGAGGGGGCACTGTAAGTACTGTAGAGGGGGTAGTGTAAGTACTGTAGAGAGGGCACTGTAAGTACTGTAGAGGGGGCACTGTAATTACTGTAGAGGGTGCACTGTAAGTACTGCAGAGGGGGCAGTGTAAGTACTGTAGAGGGGACACTGTAAGTACTGTAGAGGGGGCACTGTAAGTACTGCAGAGGAGGCACTGTAAGTACTGTAGAGAGTGCACTTTAAGTACTGTAGAGGGGGTACGGTAAGTGCTGTAGAGGGGGCACTGTCAGTACTGTAGAGGGTGCACTGTAAGTACTGTAGAGGGGGCACTGTAAGTACTGTAGAGGGGGCAATATAAGTACTGTAGAGGGGGTACTGTAAGTACTGTAGAGGGGGCACTGTAAGTACTGTAGAGGGTGCACTGTAAGTACTATAGAGGGGAGTACTTCAAGCACTTTAGGGGGCACTGTAAGTACTGTAGAGGTGGCACTGTAAGTACTGTAGAGGGGGCAATGTAAATACTGTAGAGGGGGCACTGTAAGTATTGAAGAGGGGGCACTGTAAGTACTGTAAAGGGGAGCACTGTAAGTACAGTAGAGGGGGCAATGTAAGTACTGTAGTGGGGGTACTGTAAGTACTTTAGAGAGGGCACTGCAAGTACTGCAGAGAGGGCACTGTAAGTACTGTAGAGGGGGCAATATAAGTACTGTAGAGGGGGCACTGTAAGTACTGTAGAGGGGGCACTGTAAGTACTGTAGACGGGGCACTGTAAGTACTGTAGAGGGGGCACTGTAACTCCTGTAGAGGGGAGCACTGTAAGTACTGTAGAGTGGGGCACTGTAAATACTGTAGAGGGGCACTGTAATTACTGTAGAGGGGGCACTGTAAGTACTGTAGAGGGGGCACTGTAAGTACTGTAGAGGGGGTACTGTAAGTACTGTAGAGGGAGCACTGTAAGTACTGTAGAGGGGGCACTGTAAGTACTGTAGAGGGGGCACTGTAAGTACTGTAGAGGGGCACTGTAAGTACTGTAGAGGGGGCACTGTAAGTACTGTAGAGGGGGCACTGTAAGTACTGTAGAGGGGGGCACTGTGAGTACTGTAGAGAGTGCATTGTAAGTACCGTAGAGGGGGTACTGTAAGTACTGTAGAGAGGGCACTGTCAGTACTGTAGAGGGGGCACTGTAAGTACTGTAGAGGGGGACTGTAAGTACTGTAGAGGGGGCAATGTAAGTACTGTAGTTGTGGGACTGTAATTACTTTAGAGAGGGCACTGCAGGTACTGTAGAGGGGGCTCTGAAGGTACTGTAGAGGGGGCACTGTAAGTACTGTAGAGGGGACACTGTAAGTACTGTAGAGGGGGCACTGTAAGTGCTGTAGAGGGGAGCACTGCAAGTACTGTAGAGTGGGCACGGTAAGTACTGTAGAGCGGGCACTGTAAGTACTGTAGAGGGGAGCACTGTAAGTATTGTAGAGGGGGGCACTGTAAGTACTGTAGAGGGGGCACTGTAAGTACTGTAGAAGGGGCACTGTAAGTACTGTAGAGGGGCACATTAAGTAGTGTAGAGGGGGCACTGTAAGAACTGTAGATGTGGTACTGTAAGTACTGTAGAAGGGGCACTGTAAGCACTGTAGCAGGAGTACTGTAAGTACTGTAGAGGGGGAACTGTAAGTACTGTTGAGGGGGCACTGTAAGTACTGCAGAGGAGGCACTGTAAGCACTGTAGTGGGGGTACTGTAAGTACCTTAGAGAGGGCACTGCAAGTACTGCAGGGGGAGTACTGTAAGTGCTGTAGAGGGGAACTGTAAGTACTGTTGAGGGGCACTGTAAGTACTGTAGAGGGGGTACTGTAATTACTGTAGAGGGGCACTGTCAGTACTGTAGAGGGTGCACTGTAAGCACTGTAGAGGTGGGACTGTAAGTACTGTAGAGGGGCACTGTAAGTACTGTAGTGGGGGTACTGTAAGTACTTTAGAGAGGGCACTGCAAGTACTGTAGAGGGGGCAGTGTAAGTACTGTAGAGGGGGCACTGTAATTACTGTAGAGGGTGCACTGTAAGTACTGTAGAGGGGGCAGTGTAAGTACTGTAGAGGGGACACTGTAAGTACTGTAGAGGGGGCACAATAAGTACTGTAGAGAGGGCACTGTAAGTACTGTAGAGGGGGCACAATAAGTACTGTAGAGGGTGCACTGTAAGCACTGCAGAGGTGGGATTGAAAGTACTGTAGAGGGGCACTGTAAGTACTGTAGTGGGGGTACTGTATGTACTTTAGAGAGGGCACTGCAAGTACTGTAGAGGGGGCACTGTAAGTACTGTAGAGGGGGCACTGGATGTACTGTAGAGGGGGCAATGTAAGTACTGTAGAGGGGGCACTGTAAGTGCTGTAGAGGGGGCACTGTAAATACTGTAGAGGGGGCACTGTAAGTACTGTAGAGGGGGCACTGTAAGTACTGGAGAGGGGGCAATGTAAGTACTGTAGAGGGGAGCACTGTAAGTACTGTAGAGGGGCACTGCAAGTACTGTAGAGTGGGCACGGTAACTATTGCAGAGGGGGTACTGTAAGTATTGTAGAAGGGGGCAATGTAAGTACTGTAGAGTGGGGCACTGTAGGTACTGTAGAGGGGGCATTGTAAGTACTGTAGAGGGGTACAGTAAGTATTGTAGAGGGGCACTGTAAGTACTGTAGAGGGGGCACTGTAAGTACTGTAGAGGGGGCACTGTAAGTACTGTAGAGGAGGCACTGTAAGTACTGTAGAGAGTGCACTGTAAGTACTGTAGAGGGGGTACGGTAAGTGCTGTAGAGGGGGCACTGTCAGTACTGTAGAGGGTGCACTGTAAGTACTGTAGAGGGGGCACTGTAAGTACTGTAGAGGGGGCAATATAAGTACTGTAGAGGGGGTACTGTAAGTACTGTAGAGGGGGCAGTGTAAGTACTGTAGAGGGTGCACTGTAAGTACTATAGAGGGGAGTACTTCAAGCACTTTAGGGGGCACTGTAAGTACTGTAGAGGGGGCACTGTAAGTACTGTAGAGGGGGCAATGTAAGTACTGTAGAGGGGGCACTGTAAGTATTGAAGAGGGGGCACTGTAAGTACTGTAGAGGGGAGCACTGTAAGTACAGTAGAGGGGGCAATGTAAGTACTGTAGTGGGGGTACTGTAAGTACTTTAGAGAGGGCACTGCAAGTACTGCAGAGGGGGCACTGTAAGTACTGTAGAGGGGGCAATATAAGTACTGTAGAGGGGGCACTGTAAGTACTGTAGAGGGGGCACTGTAAGTACTGTAGACGGGGCACTGTAAGTACTGTAGAGGGGGCACTGTAACTCCTGTAGAGGGGAGCACTGTAAGTACTGTAGAGTGGGGCACTGTAAATACTGTAGAGGGGCACTGTAATTACTGTAGAGGGGGCACTGTAAGTACTGTCGAGGGGGCACTGTAAGTACTGTAGAGGGGGTACTGTAAGTACTGTAGAGGGGGCACTGTAAGTACTGTAGAGGGGGCACTGTAAGTACTGTAGAGGGGGCACTGTAAGTACTGTAGAGGGGGCACTGTAAGTACTGTAGAGGGGGCACTGTAAGTACTGTAGAAGGGGCACTGTGAGTACTGTAGAGAGTGCACTGTAAGTACTGTAGAGGGGGTACTGTAAGTACTGTAGAGAGGGCACTGTCAGTACTGTAGAGGGGGCACTGTAAGTACTGTAGAGGGGGACTGTAAGTACTGCAGAGGGGGCAATGTAAGTACTGTAGTTGTGGGACTGTAATTACTTTAGAGAGGGCACTGCAGGTACTGTAGAGGGGGCTCTGAAGGTACTGTAGAGGGGGCACTGTAAGTACTGTAGAGGGGACACTGTATGTACTGTAGAGGGGGCACTGTAAGTGCTGTAGAGGTGAGCACTGTAAGTACTGTAGAGGGGGCACTGTAAGTACTGTAGAGTGGGCATGGTAAGTACTGTAGACCGGGCACTGTAAGTACTGTAGAGGGGAGCACTGTAAGTATTGTAGAGGGGGGCACTGTAAGTACTGTAGAGGGGGCACTGTAAGTACTGTAGAAGGGGCACTGTAAGTACTGTAGAGGGGCACATTAAGTATTGTAGAGGGGGAACTGTAAGAACTGTAGAGGGGGCACTGTAAGTACTGTAGAGGGGGTTCTGTCAGTAATGTAGTGGGGGGCACTGTAAGTAGTGTAGAGGGGGCACTGTAAGAACTGTAGATGTGGTACTGTAAGTACTGTAGAAGGGGCACTGTAAGCACTGTAGCGGGAGTACTGTAAGTACTGTAGAGGGGGAACTGTAAGTACTGTTGAGGGGGCACTGTAAGTACTGCAGAGGAGGCACTGTAAGCACTGTAGTGGGGGTACTGTAAGTACCTTAGAGAGGGCACTGCAAGTACTGCAGGGGGAGTACTGTAAGTACTGTAGAGGGGAACTGTAAGTACTGTTGAGGGGCACTGTAAGTACTGTAGAGGGGGTACTGTAATTACTGTAGAGGGGCACTGTCAGTACTGTAGAGGGTGCACTGTAAGCACTGTAGAGTTGGGATTGTAAGTACTGTAGAGGGGCACTGTAAGTACTGTAGTGGGGCTACTGTAAGTACTTTAGAGAGGGCACTGCAAGTACTGTAGAGGGGGCACTGTAAGTACTGTAGAGGGGGCACTGTAAGTACTGTAGAGGGGGCAATGTAAGTACTGTAGAGGGGGCACTGTAAGTGCTGTAGAGGGGGCACTGTAAGTACTGTAGAAGGGGCACTGTAAGTACTGTAGAGGGGGCACTGTAAGTACTGTAGAGGGGAGCACTGTAAGTACTGTAGAGGGGGCACTGTAAGTACTGTAGAGTGGGCACAGTAAGTATTGCAGAGGGGGCACTGTAAGTATTGTAGAAGGGGGCAATGTAAGTACTGTAGAGTGGGGCACTGTAAGTACTGTAGAGGGGGCACTGTAAGTACTGTAGAGGGGTAGAGTAAGTATTGTAGAGGGGCACTGTAAGTACTGTAGAGGGGGCACTGTAAGTACTGTAGAGAGTGCACTGTAAGTACTGTAGAGGGGGCAGTGTAAGTACTGTAGAGGGGACACTGTAAGTGCTGCAGAGGGGGCACAATAAGTACTGTAGAGAGTGCACTGTAAGTACTGTAGAGGGGGCACAATAAGTACTGTAGAGAGGGCACTGTAAGTACTGTAGAGGGGGCAGTGTAAGTACTGTAGAGGGGAAACTGTAAGTACTGTAGAGGGAGCAGTGTAAGTACTGTAGAGGGGGCACTGTAATTACTGTAGAGGGTGCACTGTAAGTACTGTAGAGGGGGCAGTGTAAGTACTGTAGAGGGGACACTGTAAGTACTGTAGAGGGGGCACTGTAATTACTGTAGAGGGTGCACTGTAAGTACTGTAGAGGGGGCAGTGTAAGTACTGTAGAGGGGACACTGTAAGTACTGTAGAGGGGGCACAATAAGTACTGTAGAGAGGGCACTGTAAGTACTGTAGAGGGGGCACTGTAATTACTGTAGAGGGTGCACTGTAAGTACTGTAGAGGGGGCAGTGTAAGTACTGTAGAGGGGGCACTGTAAGTACTGTAGAGGGGGGCAATGTAAGTACTGTAGAGGGGGGCACTGTAAGTACTGTAGAGGGGGCACTGTAAGTACTGTAGATGGGAGCAGTGTAAGTACTGTAGAGTGTGGCACTGTAAGTACTGTAGAGGGGGCACAGTAAGTACTGTAGAGGGGGCACTGTAAGTACTGTAGAGGGGGTAGTGTAAGTACTGTAGAGAGGGCACTGTAAGTACTGTAGAGGGGGCACTGTAATTACTGTAGAGGGTGCACTGTAAGTACTGCAGAGGGGGCAGTGTAAGTACTGTAGAGGGGACACTGTAAGTACTGTAGAGGGGGCACTGTAAGTACTGCAGAGGAGGCACTGTAAGTACTGTAGAGAGTGCACTTTAAGTACTGTAGAGGGGGTACGGTAAGTGCTGTAGAGGGGGCACTGTCAGTACTGTAGAGGGTGCACTGTAAGTACTGTAGAGGGGGCACTGTAAGTACTGTAGAGGGGGCAATATAAGTACTGTAGAGGGGGTACTGTAAGTACTGTAGAGGGGGCACTGTAAGTACTGTAGAGGGTGCACTGTAAGTACTATAGAGGGGAGTACTTCAAGCACTTTAGGGGGCACTGTAAGTACTGTAGAGGTGGCACTGTAAGTACTGTAGAGGGGGCAATGTAAATACTGTAGAGGGGGCACTGTAAGTATTGAAGAGGGGGCACTGTAAGTACTGTAAAGGGGAGCACTGTAAGTACAGTAGAGGGGGCAATGTAAGTACTGTAGTGGGGGTACTGTAAGTACTTTAGAGAGGGCACTGCAAGTACTGCAGAGAGGGCACTGTAAGTACTGTAGAGGGGGCAATATAAGTACTGTAGAGGGGGCACTGTAAGTACTGTAGAGGGGGCACTGTAAGTACTGTAGACGGGGCACTGTAAGTACTGTAGAGGGGGCACTGTAACTCCTGTAGAGGGGGCACTGTAAGTACTGTAGAGGGGGCACTGTAAGTACTGTAGAGGGGGGCACTGTGAGTACTGTAGAGAGTGCATTGTAAGTACCGTAGAGGGGGTACTGTAAGTACTGTAGAGAGGGCACTGTCAGTACTGTAGAGGGGGCACTGTAAGTACTGTAGAGGGGGACTGTAAGTACTGTAGAGGGGGCAATGTAAGTACTGTAGTTGTGGGACTGTAATTACTTTAGAGAGGGCACTGCAGGTACTGTAGAGGGGGCTCTGAAGGTACTGTAGAGGGGGCACTGTAAGTACTGTAGAGGGGACACTGTAAGTACTGTAGAGGGGGCACTGTAAGTGCTGTAGAGGGGAGCACTGCAAGTACTGTAGAGTGGGCACGGTAAGTACTGTAGAGCGGGCACTGTAAGTACTGTAGAGGGGAGCACTGTAAGTATTGTAGAGGGGGGCACTGTAAGTACTGTAGAGGGGGCACTGTAAGTACTGTAGAAGGGGCACTGTAAGTACTGTAGAGGGGCACATTAAGTATTGTAGAGGGGGAACTGTAAGAACTGTAGAGGGGGCACTGTAAGTACTGTAGAGGGGGTATTGTAAGTAATGTAGTGGGGGGCACTGTAAGTAGTGTGGAGGGGGCACTGTAAGAACTGTAGATGTGGTACTGTAAGTACTGTAGAAGGGGCACTGTAAGCACTGTAGCAGGAGTACTGTAAGTACTGTAGAGGGGGAACTGTAAGTACTGTTGAGGGGGCACTGTAAGTACTGCAGAGGAGGCACTGTAAGCACTGTAGTGGGGGTACTGTAAGTACCTTAGAGAGGGCACTGCAAGTACTGCAGGGGGAGTACTGTAAGTGCTGTAGAGGGGAACTGTAAGTACTGTTGAGGGGCACTGTAAGTACTGTAGAGGGGGTACTGTAATTACTGTAGAGGGGCACTGTCAGTACTGTAGAGGGTGCACTGTAAGCACTGTAGAGGTGGGACTGTAAGTACTGTAGAGGGGCACTGTAAGTACTGTAGTGGGGGTACTGTAAGTACTTTAGAGAGGGCACTGCAAGTACTGTAGAGGGGGCACTGTAAGTACTGTAGAGGGGGCACTGTAAGTACTGTAGAGGGGGCAATGTAAGTACTGTAGAGGGGGCACTGTAAGTGCTGTAGAGGGGGCACTGTAAGTACTGTAGAAGGGGCACTGTAAGGACTGTAGAGGGGGCACTGTAAGTACTGCAGAGGGGAGCACTGTAAGTACTGCAGAGGGGGCACAATGAATATTGTAGAGTGGAACTGTAAGTACTGTAGAGAGTGCACTGTAAGTACTGCAGAGGGGGCAGTGTAAGTACTGTAGAGGGGACACTGTAAGTACTGTAGAGGGGCACAATAAGTACTGTAGAGAGGGCACTGTAAGTACTGTAGAGGGGGCACAATAAGTACTGTAGAGAGGGCACTGTAAGTACTGTAGAGGGGGCAGTGTAAGTACTGTAGAGGGGAAACTGTAAGTACTGTAGAGGGGGCAGTGTAAGTACTGTAGAGGGGGCACTGTAATTACTGTAGAGGGTGCACTGTAAGTACTGTAGAGGGGGCAGTGTAAGTACTGTAGAGGGGGATACTGTAAGTACTGTAGAGGGGGCACTGTAATTACTGTAGAGGGTGCACTGTAAGTACTGTAGAGGGGGCAGTGTAATTACTGTAGAGGGGACACTGTAAGTACTGTAGAGGGGGCACAATAAGTACTGTAGAGAGGGCACTGTAAGTACTGTAGAGGGGGCACTGTAATTACTGTAGAGGGTGCACTGTAAGTACTGTAGAGGGGGCAGTGTAAGTACTGTAGAGGGGGCACTGTAATTACTGTAGAGGGTGCACTGTAAGTACTGTAGAGGGGGCAGTGTAAGTACTGTAGAGGGGACACTGTAAGTACTGTAGAGGGGGCACAATAAGTACTGTAGAGAGGGCACTGTAAGTACTGTAGAGGGGGCACAATAAGTACTGTAGAGGGTGCACTGTAAGCACTGCAGAGGTGGGATTGAAAGTACTGTAGAGGGGCACTGTAAGTACTGTAGTGGGGGTACTGTATGTACTTTAGAGAGGGCACTGCAAGTACTGTAGAGGGGGCACTGTAAGTACTGTAGAGGGGGCACTGGATGTACTGTAGAGGGGGCAATGTAAGTACTGTAGAGGGGGCACTGTAAGTGCTGTAGAGGGGGCACTGTAAATACTGTAGAGGGGGCACTGTAAGTACTGTAGAGGGGGCACTGTAAGTACTGTAGAGGGGGCAATGTAAGTACTGTAGAGGGGAGCACTGTAAGTACTGTAGAGGGGGCACTGCAAGTACTGTAGAGTGGGCACGGTAACTATTGCAGAGGGGGTACTGTAAGTATTGTAGAAGGGGGCAATGTAAGTACTGTAGAGTGGGGCACTGTAGGTACTGTAGAGGGGGCATTGTAAGTAATGTAGAGGGGTACAGTAAGTATTGTAGAGGGGCACTGTAAGTACTGTAGAGGGGGCACTGTAAGTACTGTAGAGGGGGCACTGTAAGTACTGTAGAGGGGGCACAATAAGTATTGTAGAGGGGGAACTGTAAGTACTGTAGAGGGGGCAATGTAAGTACTGTAGAGGGGGCACTGTAAGTATTGTAGAGGGGCACTGTAAGTACTGTAGAGGGGGTACTGTAAGTAATGTAGAGGGGGGCACTGTAAGTAGGGTAGAGGGGGCACTGTAAGTACTGCAGACGTGGTACTGTAAGCACTGTAGAGGGGGCACTGTAAGTACTGTAGAGGGCGTAGTGTAAGTACTGTAGAGGGGGAACTGTAAGTACTGTAGAGGAGGCACTGTAAGTACTGTAGAGGGGAGCACCGTAAGTACTGTAGAGGGGGGTACTGTAAGTACTGTAGAGGGGGTACTGTTAGTACTGTAGAGGTGCACTGTAAATACTGCAGAGGGGGCACTGTAAGTACTGTAGAGGGGGCACTGCAAGTACTGTAGAGGGGGCACTGTAAGTACTGTAGAGGGGGGCACTGTAAGTACTGTAAAGGGGCACAGTAAGTACTGTAGCGGGGGCACTGTAAGTACTGTAGAGGGGTTACTGTAAGTACTGTAGAGAGGGCACTGTAAGTACTGTAGAGGGGGCACTGTAAGTACTGTAGAGGGGGCACTGTAATACTGTAGAAGGGGCATTGTAATTACTGTAGAGGGGGGCACTGTAAGTACGGTAGAGGGGGCACTGTAAGTACTGTAGACAGTGCAATGTAAGTACTGCAGAGGGGGTACTGTAAGTACTGTAGAGGGGGCATTGTCAGTACTGTAGAGGGTGCACTGTAAGTACTGAAGAGGGGGGACTGTAAGTTCTGTAAAGGGGGGCAATGCAAATACTGTAGTGGGGGTACTGTTACTACTTTAGGGAGGGCACTGCAAGTAC
This sequence comes from Somniosus microcephalus, assembly GCF_052327205.1. Classification (NCBI taxonomy): domain Eukaryota; kingdom Metazoa; phylum Chordata; class Chondrichthyes; order Squaliformes; family Somniosidae; genus Somniosus; species Somniosus microcephalus. The sequence goes on from NC_140997.1 coordinate 35,166,596, forward strand.
TGTAGAGGGGGCACTGTAAGTTCTGTAGAGGGGGCACTGTAAATACTGTAGATGGGGCAGTCTAATTACTGTAGAGGGGGCACTGTAAGTACTGTAGAGGGGGGCACTGTAAGTACTGTAGAGGGGGCACTGTAAGTACTGTAGAGGGGGCCACTGCAACTACTGTAGAGGGGGCACTGTAAGTACTGTAGAGGGGGCACTGTAAGTACTGTAGAGGGGGTACTGTAAGTACTGTAGAGGGGGCACTGTAAGTACTGTAGAGGGGGCACTGTAAGTACTGTAGAGGGGGCACTGTAAGTACTGTAGAGGGGGGTACTGTAAGTACTGTAGAGGGGGCACTGTAAGTACTGTCGAGGGGGGTACTGTAAGTACTGTAGAGGGGGGGCACTGTAAGTGCTGTAGAGGGGGCACTGTAAGTACTGTAGAGGGGGGCACTCTAGTTACTGTAGAGGGCGCACTGTAAGTACTGTAGAGAGTGCACTGTAAGTACTGTAGAGGGGGTACTGTAAGTACTGTAGAGGGGGTACTGTAAGTACGGTAGAGTGGGCACTGTAAGTACTGTAGATGGGGCACTGTAAGTGCTGTAGAGAGTGCACTGTAAGTACTGTAGAGGGGGGCACTGTAAGTACTGTAGAGGGGGCACTGTCAGTACTGTAGAGGGTGCACTGTAAGTACTGTAGAGGGGGACTGTAAGTACTGTAGAGGGGGCAATGTAAGTACTGTGTTGGGGTACTGTAATTACTTTAGAGAGGGCACTGCAGGTACAGTAGAGGGGGCACTGTAAGTACTGTAGAGGGGCACTGTAAGTACTGTAGAGGGGACACTGTAAGTACTGTAGAGGGGCACTGTAAGTACTGTAGAGGGGGCACTGTAGGTACTGTAGAGGGGAGCACTGTAAGTACTGTACAGGGGGCACTGTAAGTACTGTAGAGTGGGCACTGTAAGTACTGCAGAGGGGGCACTGTAAGTACTGTAGAGTGGGCACGGTAAGTACTGTAGAGGGGGCACTGTAGGCATTGTAGAGGGGGGGCACTGTAAGCACTGTAGAGGGGGCACTTTAAGTACTGTAGAGGGGCACTGTAATTACTGTAGAGGGGGCACAATAAGTATTGTAGAGGGGGAACTGTAAGTACTGTAGAGCGGGCAATGTAAGTACTGTAGAGGGGGCACTCTAAGTATTGTAGACGGGTCACTGTAAGTACTGTAGAGGGGGGTACTGTAAGTAATGTAGAGGGGGAACTGTAAGTAGAGTAGAGGGGGCACTGAAAGTACTGTGGACTTGGTGCTGTAAGTACTGTAGAGGGGGCACTGTTAGTACTGTAGAGGGGCACTGTAAATACTGCAGAGGGGGCACTGTAAGTACTGTAGAGGGGGCACGGTATGTACTGTAGAGGGGGCACTGTAAGTACTGTAGAGGGGGGCACTGTAAGTACTGTACAGTGGGCACAGTAAGTACTGTGGGGGGGCAGTGTAAGTACTGTAGAGGGGGCACTGTTAGTACTGTAGAGGGGCACTGTAAATACTGCAGAGGGGGCACTGTAAGTACTGTAGAGGGGGCACTGTAAGTACTGTAGAGGGGGCACTGTAAGTACTGTAGAGGGGAGCACTGTAAGTACTGTAGATTGGGGCACTGTAAATACTGTAGAGGGGGGCACTGTAAGTACTGTAGAGGGGGCACTGTAAGTACTGTAGAGGAGCACTGTAAGTACTGTAGAGGGGGCACTGTAAATACTGTAGAGGGGGGCACTGTAATACTGTAGAGGGGGCACTGTAAGTACTGTAGAGGGGGTAGTGTAAGTACTGTAGAGAGGGCACTATAAGTACTGCAGAGGGGGCACTGTAATTGCTGTAGAGGGTGCACTGTAAGTACTGTAGAGGGGGCAGTGTAAGTGCTGTAGAGGGGGCACTGTAAGTACTGTACAGGGGGCACTGTAAGTACTGTAGAGGCGGCACTATAAGTACTGTAGAGAGTGCACTGTAAGTACTGTAGAGGGGGTACGGTAAGTACTGTAGAGGGGGCACTGTCAGTGCTGTAGAGGGTGCACTGTAAATACTGTAGAGGGGGCACTGTAAGTACTGTAGAGGGGGCAATATAAGTACTGTAGAGGGGGTACTGTAAGTACTGTAGAGGGGGCACTGTAAGTACTGTAGAGGGTGCACTGTAAGTACTATAGAGGGGAGTACTTCAAGCACTTTAGGGGGGCACTGTAAGTACTGTAGAGGGGGCACTGTAAGTACTGTAGAGGGGGCAATGTAAGTACTGTAGAGGGGGCACTGTAAGTATTGAAGAGGGGGCACTCTAAGCACTGTAGAGGGGAGCACTGTAAGTACAGTAGAGGGGGCAATGTAAGTACTGTAGTGGGGGTACTGTAAGTACTTTAGAGAGGGCACTGCAAGTACTGCGGAGGGGGCACTCTAAGTACTGTAGAGGGGGCAATATAAGTACTTTAGAGGGGGCACTGTAAGTACTGTAGAGGGGGCACTGTAAGTACTGTAGAGGGGCACTGTAAGTACTGTAGAGAGTGCACTGTAAGTACTGTAGAGGGGGTACGGTAAGTACTGTAGTGGGGGCACTGTAAGTACTGTACAGGGGGCACTGTAAGTACTGTAGAGGAGGCACTGTAAGTATTGTAGAGAGTGCACTGTAAGTACTGTAGAGGGGGTACGGTAAGTACTGTAGAGGGGGCACTGTCAGTGCTGTAGAGGGTGCATTGTAAATACTGTAGAGGGGGCACTGTAAGTACTGTAGAGGGGGCAATATAAGTACTGTAGAGGGGGTACTGTAAGTACTGTAGAGGGGGCACTGTAAGTACTGTAGAGGGTGCACTGTAAGTACTATAGAGGGGAGTACTTCAAGCACTTTAGGGGGGCACTGTAAGTACTGTAGAGGGGGCACTGTAAGTACTGTAGAGGGGGCAATGTAAGTACTGTAGTGGGGGCACTGTAAGTATTGAAGAGGGGGCACTGTAAGCACTGTAGAGGGGAGCACTGTAAGTACAGTAGAGGGGGCAATGTAAGTACTGTAGTGGGGGTACTGTCAGTACTTTAGAGAGGGCACTGCAAGTACTGCAGAGGGGGCACTCTAAGTACTGTAGAGGGGGCAATATAAGTACTTTAGAGGGGGCACTGTAAGTACTGTAGAGGGGGCACTGTAAGTACTGTAGGGGGGCACTGTAAGTACTGCAGAGGGGGCACTGTAAGTACTGTAGAGGGGGCACTGTAACTCCTGTAGAGGGGAGCACTGTAAGTACTGTAGAGTGGGGCACTGTAAATACTGTAGAGGGGCACTGTAATTACTGTAGAGGGGCACTGTAAGTACTGTAGAGGGGGCACTGTAAGTACTGTAGAGGGGGTACTGTAAGTACTGTAGAGGGGGCACTGTAAGCACTGTAGAGGGGGGCACTGTAAGTACTGTAGAGGGGGCACTGTAAGTACTGTAGAGGGGGCACTGTAAGTACTGTAGAGGGGGCACTGTAAGTACTGTAGAGGGGGCACTGTAAGTACTGTAGAGAGTGCACTGTAAGTACTGTAGAGGGGGTACTGTAAGTACTGTAGAGAGGGCACTGTCAGTACTGTAGAGGGGGCACTGTAAGTACTGTAGAGGGGGACTGTAAGTACTGTAGAGGGGGCAATGTAAGTACTGTAGTTGTGGGACTGTAATTACTTTAGAGAGGGCACTGCAGGTACTGTAGAGGGGGCTCTGAAGATACTGTAGAGGGGGCACAGTAAGTACTGTAGAGGGGACACTGTAAGTACTGTAGAGGCGGCACTGTAAGTGCTGTAGAGGGGGCACTGTAAGTACTGTAGAGGGTGCACTGTAAGTACTATAGAGGGGAGTACTTCAAGCACTTTAGGGGGGCACTGTAAGTACTGTAGAGGGGGCACTGTAAGTACTGTAGAGGGGGCAATGTAAGTACTGTAGAGGGGGCACTGTAAGTATTGAAGAGGGGGCACTCTAAGCACTGTAGAGGGGAGCACTGTAAGTACAGTAGAGGGGGCAATGTAAGTACTGTAGTGGGGGTACTGTAAGTACTTTAGAGAGGGCACTGCAAGTACTGCGGAGGGGGCACTCTAAGTACTGTAGAGGGGGCAATATAAGTACTTTAGAGGGGGCACTGTAAGTACTGTAGAGGGGGCACTGTAAGTACTGTAGAGGGGCACTGTAAGTACTGTAGAGAGTGCACTGTAAGTACTGTAGAGGGGGTACGGTAAGTACTGTAGTGGGGGCACTGTAAGTACTGTACAGGGGGCACTGTAAGTACTGTAGAGGAGGCACTGTAAGTATTGTAGAGAGTGCACTGTAAGTACTGTAGAGGGGGTACGGTAAGTACTGTAGAGGGGGCACTGTCAGTGCTGTAGAGGGTGCATTGTAAATACTGTAGAGGGGGCACTGTAAGTACTGTAGAGGGGGCAATATAAGTACTGTAGAGGGGGTACTGTAAGTACTGTAGAGGGGGCACTGTAAGTACTGTAGAGGGTGCACTGTAAGTACTATAGAGGGGAGTACTTCAAGCACTTTAGGGGGGCACTGTAAGTACTGTAGAGGGGGCACTGTAAGTACTGTAGAGGGGGCAATGTAAGTACTGTAGTGGGGGCACTGTAAGTATTGAAGAGGGGGCACTGTAAGCACTGTAGAGGGGAGCACTGTAAGTACAGTAGAGGGGGCAATGTAAGTACTGTAGTGGGGGTACTGTCAGTACTTTAGAGAGGGCACTGCAAGTACTGCAGAGGGGGCACTCTAAGTACTGTAGAGGGGGCAATATAAGTACTTTAGAGGGGGCACTGTAAGTACTGTAGAGGGGGCACTGTAAGTACTGTAGGGGGGCACTGTAAGTACTGCAGAGGGGGCACTGTAAGTACTGTAGAGGGGGCACTGTAACTCCTGTAGAGGGGAGCACTGTAAGTACTGTAGAGTGGGGCACTGTAAATACTGTAGAGGGGCACTGTAATTACTGTAGAGGGGCACTGTAAGTACTGTAGAGGGGGCACTGTAAGTACTGTAGAGGGGGTACTGTAAGTACTGTAGAGGGGGCACTGTAAGCACTGTAGAGGGGGGCACTGTAAGTACTGTAGAGGGGGCACTGTAAGTACTGTAGAGGGGGCACTGTAAGTACTGTAGAGGGGGCACTGTAAGTACTGTAGAGGGGGCACTGTAAGTACTGTAGAGAGTGCACTGTAAGTACTGTAGAGGGGGTACTGTAAGTACTGTAGAGAGGGCACTGTCAGTACTGTAGAGGGGGCACTGTAAGTACTGTAGAGGGGGACTGTAAGTACTGTAGAGGGGGCAATGTAAGTACTGTAGTTGTGGGACTGTAATTACTTTAGAGAGGGCACTGCAGGTACTGTAGAGGGGGCTCTGAAGATACTGTAGAGGGGGCACAGTAAGTACTGTAGAGGGGACACTGTAAGTACTGTAGAGGCGGCACTGTAAGTGCTGTAGAGGGGAGCACTGTAAGTACTGTAGAGGGGGCACTGTAAGTACTGTAGAGTGGGCACGGTAAGTACTGTAGAGGGGGCACTGTAAGTACTGTAGAGGGGAGCATTGTAAGTATTGTAGAGGGGGGCACAGTAAGTACTGTAGAGGGGGCACTGTAAGTACTGTAGAAGGGGCACTGTAAGTACTGTAGAGGGGCACATTAAGTATTGTAGAGGGGGAACTGTAAGTACTGTAGAGGGGGCACTGTAAGTACTGTAGAGGGGGTACTGTAAGTAATGTAGTGTGGGGCACTGTAAGTAGTGTAGAGGGGGCACTGTAAGTACTGTAGAGGGGGCACTGTAAGTACTGTAGAGGGGGTACTGTAAGTACTGTAGAGGGGGCACTGTAAGTACTGTAGAGGGGGCACTGTAAGTACTGTAGAGGGGGTACTGTAAGTACTGTAGAGGGGGCACTGTAAGTACTGTAGAGGGGGCACTGTAAGTACTGTAGAGGGGGCACTGTAAGTACTGTAGAGGGGCACTGTAAGTACTGTAGAGGGGGCACTGTAAGTACTGTAGAGGGGGCACTGTAAGTACTGTAGAGGGGGGCACTGTGAGTACTGTAGAGAGTGCACTGTAAGTACTGTAGAGGGGGTACTGTGAGTACTGTAGAGAGGGCACTGTCAGTACTGTAGAGGGGGCACTGTAAGTACTGTAGAGGGGGACTGTAAGTACTGTAGAGGGGGCAATGTAAGTACTGTAGTTGTGGGACTGTAATTACTTTAGAGAGGGCACTGCAGGTACTGTAGAGGGGGCTCTGAAGGTACTGTAGAGGGGGCACTGTAAGTACTGTAGAGGGGACACTGTAAGTACTGTAGAGGGGGCACTGTAAGTGCTGTAGAGGGGAGCACTGCAAGTACTGTAGAGGGGGCACTGTAAGTACTGTAGAGTGGGCACGGTAAGTACTGTAGAGCGGGCACTGTAAGTACTGTAGAGGGGAGCACTGTAAGTATTGTAGAGGGGGGCACTGTAAGTACTGTAGAGGGGGCACTGTAAGTACTGTAGAAGGGGCACTGTAAGTACTGTAGAGGGGCACATTAAGTATTGTAGAGGGGGAACTGTAAGAACTGTAGAGGGGGCACTGTAAGTACTGTAGAGGGGGTACTGTAAGTAATGTAGTGGGGGCACTGTAAGTAGTGTAGAGGGGGCACTGTAAGAACTGTAGATGTGGTACTGTAAGTACTGTAGAAGGGGCACTGTAAGCACTGTAGCAGGAGTACTGTAAGTACTGTAGAGGGGGAACTGTAAGTACTGTTGAGGGGGCACTGTAAGTACTGCAGAGGAGGCACTGTAAGCACTGTAGTGGGGGTACTGTAAGTACCTTAGAGAGGGCACTGCAAGTACTGCAGGGGGAGTACTGTAAGTACTGTAGAGGGGAACTGTAAGTACTGTTGAGGGGCACTGTAAGTACTGTAGAGGGGGTACTGTAATTACTGTAGAGGGGCACTGTCAGTACTGTAGAGGGTGCACTGTAAGCACTGTAGAGGTGGGACTGTAAGTACTGTAGAGGGGCACTGTAAGTACTGTAGTGGGGGTACTGTAAGTACTTTAGAGAGGGCACTGCAAGTACTGTAGAGGGGGCACTGTAAGTACTGTAGAGGGGGCATTGTAAGTACTGTAGAGGGGGCAATGTAAGTACTGTAGAGGGGGCACTGTAAGTGCTGTAGAGGGGGCACTGTAAGTACTGTAGAAGGGGCACTGTAAGGACTGTAGAGGGGGCACTGTAAGTACTGTAGAGGGGAGCACTGTAAGTACTGCAGAGGGGGCACAATGAATATTGTAGAGTGGGAACTGTAAGTACTGTAGAGGGGGCACTGTAATTACTGTAGAGAGTGCACTGTAAGTACTGTAGAGGGGGCAGTGTAAGTACTGTAGAGGGGACACTGTAAGTACTGTAGAGGGGGCACTGTAAGTACTGTAGAGGGGGCACAATAAGTACTGTAGAGAGGGCACTGTAAGTACTGTAGAGGGGGCAGTGTAAGTACTGTAGAGGGGAAACTGTAAGTACTGTAGAGGGGGCAGTGTAAGTACTGTAGAGGGGGCACTGTAATTACTGTAGAGGGTGCACTGTAAGTACTGTAGAGGGGGCAGTGTAAGTACTGTAGAGGGGACACTGTAAGTACTGTAGAGGGGGCACTGTAATTACTGTAGAGGGTGCACTGTAAGTACTGTAGAGGGGGCAGTGTAAGTACTGTAGAGGGATACTGTAAGTACTGTAGAGGGGGCACAATAAGTACTGTAGAGAGGGCACTGTAAGTACTGTAGAGGGGGCACTGTAATTACTGTAGAGGGTGCACTGTAAGTACTGTAGAGGGGGCAGTGTAAGTACTGTAGAGGGGCACTGTAATTACTGTAGAGGGTGCACTGTAAGTACTGTAGAGGGGGCAGTGTAAGTACTGTAGAGGGGACACTGTAAGTACTGTAGAGGGGGCACAATAAGTACTGTAGAGAGGGCACTGTAAGTACTGTAGAGGGGGCACAATAAGTACTGTAGAGGGTGCACTGTAAGCACTGCAGAGGTGGGATTGAAAGTACTGTAGAGGGGCACTGTAAGTACTGTAGTGGGGGTACTGTATGTACTTTAGAGAGGGCACTGCAAGTACTGTAGAGGGGGCACTGTAAGCACTGTAGAGGGGGCACTGTAAGTACTGTAGAGGGGGCAATGTAAGTACTGTAGAGGGGGCACTGTAAGTGCTGTAGAGGGGGCACTGTAAATACTGTAGAGGGGGCACTGTAAGTACTGTAGAGGGGGCACTGTAAGTACTGGAGAGGGGGCAATGTAAGTACTGTAGAGGGGAGCACTGTAAGTACTGTAGAGGGGCACTGCAAGTACTGTAGAGTGGGCACGGTAACTATTGCAGAGGGGGTACTGTAAGTATTGTAGAAGGGGGCAATGTAAGTACTGTAGAGTGGGGCACTGTAGGTACTGTAGAGGGGGCATTGTAAGTACTGTAGAGGGGTACAGTAAGTATTGTAGAGGGGCACTGTAAGTACTGTAGAGGGGGGCACTGTAAGTACTGTGGAGGGGGCACTGTAAGTACTGTAGAGGGGGCACAATAAGTATTGTAGAGGGGAACTGTAAGTACTGTAGAGGGGGCAATGTAAGTACTGTAGAGGGGGCACTGTAAGTATTGTAGAGGGGCACTGTAAGTACTGTAGAGGGGGTACTGTAAGTAAAGTAGAGGGGGGCACTGTAAGTAGGGTAGAGGGGGCACTGTAAGTACTGCAGACGTGGTACTGTAAGCACTGTAGAGGGGGCACTGTAAGTACTGTAGAGGGCGTAGTGTAAGTACTGTAGAGGGGGAACTGTAAGTACTGTAGAGGAGGCACTGTAAGTACTGTAGAGGGGAGCACCGTAAGTACTGTCGAGGGGGGTACTGTAAGTACTGTAGAGGGGGTACTGTTAGTACTGTAGAGGGGCACTGTAAATACTGTAGAGGGGGCACTGTAAGTACTGTAGAGGGGGCACTGCAAGTACTGTAAAGGGGCACTGTAAGTACTGTAGAGGGGGGCACTGTAAGTACTGTAAAGGGGCACAGTAAGTACTGTAGCGGGGCACTGTAAGTACTGTAGAGGGGTTACTGTAAGTACTGTAGAGAGGGCACTGTAAGTACTGTAGAGGGGGCACTGTAAGTACTGTAGAGGGGGCACTGTAAGTACTGTAGAAGGGGCATTGTAATTCCTGTAGAGGGGGGCACTGTAAGTACGGTAGAGGGGGCACTGTAAGTACTGTAGACAGTGCAATGTAAGTACTGCAGAGGGGGTACTGTAAGTACTGTAGAGGGGGCATTGTCAGTACTGTAGAGGGTGCACTGTAAGTACTGAAGAGGGGGGACTGTAAGTTCTGTAGAGGGGGCAATGCAAATACTGTAGTGGGGGTACTGTTACTACTTTAGGGAGGGCACTGCAAGTACTGTAGAGGGGGCACTGTAAGTTCTGTAGAGGGGGCACTGTAAATACTGTAGATGGGGCAGTCTAATTACTGTAGAGGGGGCACTGTAAGTACTGTAGAGGGGGGCACTGAAAGTACTGTAGAGGGGGCACTGTAAGTACTGTAGAGGGGGCCACTGCAACTACTGTAGAGGGGGCACTGTAAGTACTGTAGAGGGGGCACTGTAAGTACTGTAGAGGGGGTACTGTAAGTACTGTAGAGGGGGCACTGTAAGTACTGTAGAGGGGGCACTGTAAGTACTGTAGAGGGGTACTGTAAGTACTGTAGAGGGGGCACTGTAAGTACTGTTGAGGGGGTACTGTAAGTACTGTAGAGGGGGCACTGTAAGTACTGTAGAGGGGGGCACTGTAAGTGCTGTAGAGGGGGCACTGTAAGTACTGTAGAGGGGGGCACTCTAGTTACTGTAGAGGGCGCACTGTAAGTACTGTAGAGGGGGGCAGTGTAAGTACAGTAGAGGGGGCACTGTAAGTACTGTAGAGGGGGCACTGTAAGTACTGTAGAGGGGGGCACTGTAAGTACTGTAGAGGGGCACTGTAAGTACTGTAGAGAGTGCACTGTAAGTACTGTAGAGGGGGTACTGTAAGTACTGTAGAGGGGGGTACTGTAAGTACGGTAGAGTGGGCACTGTAAGTACTGTAGATGGGGCACTGTAAGTGCTGTAGAGAGTGCACTGTAAGTACTGTAGAGGGGGCACTGTAAGTACTGTAGAGGGGGCACTGTCAGTACTGTAGAGGGTGCACTTTAAGTACTGTAGAGGGGACTGTAAGTACTGTAGAGGGGGCAATGTAAGTACTGTGTTGGGGTACTGTAATTACTTTAGAGAGGGCACTGCAGGTACAGTAGAGGGGGCACTGTAAGTACTGTAGAGGGGCACTGTAAGTACTGTAGAGGGGACACTGTAAGTACTGTAGAGGGGGCAATGTAAGTACTGTAGTTGTGGGACTGTAATTACTTTAGAGAGGGCACTGCAGGTACTGTAGAGGGGGCTCTGAAGATACTGTAGAGGGGGCACAGTAAGTACTGTAGAGGGGACACTGTAAGTACTGTAGAGGCGGCACTGTAAGTGCTGTAGAGGGGGCACTGTAAGTACTGTAGAGGGTGCACTGTAAGTACTATAGAGGGGAGTACTTCAAGCACTTTAGGGGGGCACTGTAAGTACTGTAGAGGGGGCACTGTAAGTACTGTAGAGGGGGCAATGTAAGTACTGTAGAGGGGGCACTGTAAGTATTGAAGAGGGGGCACTCTAAGCACTGTAGAGGGGAGCACTGTAAGTACAGTAGAGGGGGCAATGTAAGTACTGTAGTGGGGGTACTGTAAGTACTTAGAGAGGGCACTGCAAGTACTGCGGAGGGGGCCACTCTAAGTACTGTAGAGGGGGCAATATAAGTACTTTAGAGGGGGCACTGTAAGTACTGTAGAGGGGGCACTGTAAGTACTGTAGAGGGGCACTGTAAGTACTGTAGAGAGTGCACTGTAAGTACTGTAGAGGGGGTACGGTAAGTACTGTAGTGGGGGCACTGTAAGTACTGTACAGGGGGCACTGTAAGTACTGTAGAGGAGGCACTGTAAGTATTGTAGAGAGTGCACTGTAAGTACTGTAGAGGGGGTACGGTAAGTACTGTAGAGGGGGCACTGTCAGTGCTGTAGAGGGTGCATTGTAAATACTGTAGAGGGGGCACTGTAAGTACTGTAGAGGGGGCAATATAAGTACTGTAGAGGGGGTACTGTAAGTACTGTAGAGGGGGCACTGTAAGTACTGTAGAGGGTGCACTGTAAGTACTATAGAGGGGAGTACTTCAAGCACTTTAGGGGGGCACTGTAAGTACTGTAGAGGGGGCACTGTAAGTACTGTAGAGGGGGCAATGTAAGTACTGTAGTGGGGGCACTGTAAGTATTGAAGAGGGGGCACTGTAAGCACTGTAGAGGGGAGCACTGTAAGTACAGTAGAGGGGGCAATGTAAAGTACTGTAGTGGGGTACTGTCAGTACTTTAGAGAGGGCACTGCAAGTACTGCAGAGGGGGCACTCTAAGTACTGTAGAGGGGGCAATATAAGTACTTTAGAGGGGGCACTGTAAGTACTGTAGAGGGGGCACACTGTAAGTACTGTAGGGGGCACTGTAAGTACTGCAGAGGGGGCACTGTAAGTACTGTAGAGGGGGCACTGTAACTCCTGTAGAGGGGAGCACTGTAAGTACTGTAGAGTGGGGCACTGTAAATACTGTAGAGGGGCACTGTAATTACTGTAGAGGGGCACTGTAAGTACTGTAGAGGGGGCACTGTAAGTACTGTAGAGGGGGTACTGTAAGTACTGTAGAGGGGGCACTGTAAGCACTGTAGAGGGGGGCACTGTAAGTACTGTAGAGGGGGCACTGTAAGTACTGTAGAGGGGGCACTGTAAGTACTGTAGAGGGGGCACTGTAAGTACTGTAGAGGGGGCACTGTAAGTACTGTAGAGAGTGCACTGTAAGTACTGTAGAGGGGGTACTGTAAGTACTGTAGAGAGGGCACTGTCAGTACTGTAGAGGGGGCACTGTAAGTACTGTAGAGGGGGACTGTAAGTACTGTAGAGGGGGCAATGTAAGTACTGTAGTTGTGGGACTGTAATTACTTTAGAGAGGGCACTGCAGGTACTGTAGAGGGGGCTCTGAAGATACTGTAGAGGGGGCACAGTAAGTACTGTAGAGGGGACACTGTAAGTACTGTAGAGGCGGCACTGTAAGTGCTGTAGAGGGGAGCACTGTAAGTACTGTAGAGGGGGCACTGTAAGTACTGTAGAGTGGGCACGGTAAGTACTGTAGAGGGGGCACTGTAAGTACTGTAGAGGGGAGCATTGTAAGTATTGTAGAGGGGGGCACAGTAAGTACTGTAGAGGGGGCACTGTAAGTACTGTAGAAGGGGCACTGTAAGTACTGTAGAGGGGCACATTAAGTATTGTAGAGGGGGAACTGTAAGTACTGTAGAGGGGGCACTGTAAGTACTGTAGAGGGGGTACTGTAAGTAATGTAGTGTGGGGCACTGTAAGTAGTGTAGAGGGGGCACTGTAAGTACTGTAGAGGGGGCACTGTAAGTACTGTAGAGGGGGGTACTGTAAGTACTGTAGAGGGGGCACTGTAAGTACTGTAGAGGGGGCACTGTAAGTACTGTAGAGGGGGTACTGTAAGTACTGTAGAGGGGGCACTGTAAGTACTGTAGAGGGGGCACTGTAAGTACTGTAGAGGGGGCACTGTAAGTACTGTAGAGGGGCACTGTAAGTACTGTAGAGGGGGCACTGTAAGTACTGTAGAGGGGGCACTGTAAGTACTGTAGAGGGGGGCACTGTGAGTACTGTAGAGAGTGCACTGTAAGTACTGTAGAGGGGGTACTGTGAGTACTGTAGAGAGGGCACTGTCAGTACTGTAGAGGGGGCACTGTAAGTACTGTAGAGGGGGACTGTAAGTACTGTAGAGGGGGCAATGTAAGTACTGTAGTTGTGGGACTGTAATTACTTTAGAGAGGGCACTGCAGGTACTGTAGAGGGGGCTCTGAAGGTACTGTAGAGGGGGCACTGTAAGTACTGTAGAGGGGACACTGTAAGTACTGTAGAGGGGGCACTGTAAGTGCTGTAGAGGGGAGCACTGCAAGTACTGTAGAGGGGGCACTGTAAGTACTGTAGAGTGGGCACGGTAAGTACTGTAGAGCGGGCACTGTAAGTACTGTAGAGGGGAGCACTGTAAGTATTGTAGAGGGGGGCACTGTAAGTACTGTAGAGGGGGCACTGTAAGTACTGTAGAAGGGGCACTGTAAGTACTGTAGAGGGGCACATTAAGTATTGTAGAGGGGGAACTGTAAGAACTGTAGAGGGGGCACTGTAAGTACTGTAGAGGGGGTACTGTAAGTAATGTAGTGGGGGCACTGTAAGTAGTGTAGAGGGGGCACTGTAAGAACTGTAGATGTGGTACTGTAAGTACTGTAGAAGGGGCACTGTAAGCACTGTAGCAGGAGTACTGTAAGTACTGTAGAGGGGGAACTGTAAGTACTGTTGAGGGGGCACTGTAAGTACTGCAGAGGAGGCACTGTAAGCACTGTAGTGGGGGTACTGTAAGTACCTTAGAGAGGGCACTGCAAGTACTGCAGGGGAGTACTGTAAGTACTGTAGAGGGGAAACTGTAAGTACTGTTGAGGGGCACTGTAAGTACTGTAGAGGGGGTACTGTAATTACTGTAGAGGGGCACTGTCAGTACTGTAGAGGGTGCACTGTAAGCACTGTAGAGGTGGGACTGTAAGTACTGTAGAGGGGCACTGTAAAGTACTGTAGTGGGGGTACTGTAAGTACTTTAGAGAGGGCACTGCAAGTACTGTAGAGGGGGCACTGTAAGTACTGTAGAGGGGGCATTGGTAAGTACTGTAGAGGGGGCAATGTAAGTACTGTAGAGGGGGCACTGTAAGTGCTGTAGAGGGGGCACTGTAAGTACTGTAGAAGGGGCACTGTAAGGACTGT